>NC_133344.1:28890253-29223587 GCF_030506205.2 Paramisgurnus dabryanus
TGAGTTTTGTGGTCACATTATAATAATATATAAAATTTGTACTTACTGAGGCACAGGCTAGAATCCCAAAAAATCCCACTTTCTGGACCATATTTTGCACTGCTAGTTTAGCTCTTGATGCAAAATCCTGCAAAGAATCATAAAGTTTGTTAAATAAAGTTTGATATCTGACTTTTTAAAAGGTTAATAAGTTTCATTTAGGAAAGAATAAACAATCGATGGGAAATAATTTACATTGCAAGTATTTTATTTACCACAAGTAACAATTTCTAGGAGCACAAAAAAAGATTTCAATCTAAAAATGCAACGAATCATATAAAGTAATCTCTGACACAATTTTGCGCAAAAGCTCAGTTCAAAAAGTGTTGACAAATTGCTGATTCATTCACAGAACTTCTAGGAGCGACATACCATATTTAAGACCCCCTATTAAAAGTCTTTGTGTAAAAGCATAGGCCATGTGGGGTCCACTTAAACACTAAGAAGCTGTGATTAAAGGGAAGCTCTCCACTGAGTCACTCGCTGTTCAAAGGTCTTACTGGAAATTAGGGGAGAGCCCTTCCAAGAAATCATGTGACCCGCATAAGTGAACCACAATAGTGGGGGCTCAAGACACACTAACAGGATATAGTGTCAATTGCATCATGGGTGGGCATCAGTGACAGATTTTAGGTCAAGACCTCTGCAGGCAAATTGGTTGGAGTAAACCTCTCTACCTGATCTCCTGATCAAAAGGATCTGCGGTCTACATAAATGATCACACATACCTCTAATCAAGGTGAGACACATGGGTCTAATATATATTATAACATATACTGATGCAGTGATGAAATCCAGACCTGTGCGCTCTGTGCCTGCTCCAGCATCTCCTCAAACTCCTCATAATCTTCATCATCGGGATCTGCTCCGGAGAGCCGGGCCGCTCGCGCCATGAAGTAAGGGGGCAGCTCTCCGATGGCTGTGCCCGCACCCTGCAGACGCAGTCACAAACAAAAGGTTTAACAGAGTCGCCTAACTTAAAATAGCAAGTTAGCAAGTAGATCAACTGTATTAAACATGAAATTTAATTTTGTGGCACTAAATCAGCCACATAAAAATCAAACATGGAGGAACATCTTATTTCTGCATGAATTGTTTTATGCTAAGGTGATTCAAACAATTTATGTTAATTTTTAAGCCTAGGTGGGTGACATCACTTCCTTTTGCCAATATTTATTGAAAGGTCCAAAATATTTTTGCATCATCCTTCAGAGTTAGTTTGAACCGTTTGGTCACTTTCAACTGAACCCACACATCTAATTGGCCGGTTCGGATGTGTTCATGAATCTATGCATGAAATCAAGGACCCAAATCTTCAGGAGCAGCTTTGATGTTCGGTCTGATATGATGCCGTGAAAAAAAACTCACCCACATGCAGGCCTCCAGGCGAACCTTCGACATGATGGTCCATAGCGAGATGCTCTCCTGTAGGACCTCCTCCTCTGGACAAACTATCTGAGCGGGGTAAGGTGGCTCAGGGAAGTTCACAGAGCCACATTCATATGCAGCCAGAGTCACAGAGGCTATGTGTGGACCCTGAAAAACATCACTTAGGTAAGACTTCTTGATATGGCACTATGCAATGAGATCACAGTTACGTATACAAAAATAGAGCACAACACGGACATCCACTTTGCTGTGTAAGTATTGATGTCTTGTTCCTTTTAATCAATAGTAATCCAGTTCATCACCAGGAATTCGGATATTAAAAACAATTTCTGTAAAAATAAATTAATCTAAGGAAAATTATGATTTTTATGGTAATATTTTACTATAAGGTTGTATTTGTTAACATTAGTTAATGCATTAGCTAACATGAACTAACAGCGATCATTTCTTCTACAGCATTTATTATTCATCATTGTTCATGTTAATTTTAGCATTTACTAATACATTTTTAAAATAAAAATTTGTCTGTGTTCACATTAGTTAATGCACAATGAACTAAAATTAACTAAATTTTACATTAAAAAATACATTGTTAGTTCATGTTCACAAATTTTTACTTATTAAACCAGAATTTTATGTTCTATTCCTCATCCATGAATCATTTCCCTTTTGTAAACATCGTCATGTGATATATTTTTAAGACTAGTTCCTCACGACTAACAATTCAATGTTGGCAAAGTATGTAAAACCAGTATAAACACACTTCAACACATAAAAATGTATTGAACTGCAAAAAGCTTGTGGTTTTTTCAATGCATTACAATATGATAATAATGATGACAATTCATTTGCTAAGTGAAAACATTCAGACGTGTCACTGATGTCATTTTCCCCAAGGGCTGTGTGGGAGAGCAGACTAGTCACTTTACCGTGTCCAACATTTTTAACCTCTGATGAACCTTCCTTAACCAGAGAAGGCTAGAAAGACTCGGGTGGTACCATTTAGTGACCGGCTCCAGTCAAAACAACATTAATTCAACAGGAAATGCTATGTAGACTTTCATTTTCATTTAATACTTTCATTTTGAAACAGTAAAATTCCCAATTCTTAAATATCTCAAACCCAAACTAAATCATAGCAATGTTTCTCTGCTGAGTGTTGGGGTCTTTAAAGTGATGTGAGCCAATCAGAGCCATCACAAGTTAGTCATGCTCAGAGAAATGATCTCATGATGCTGTCATAGCAAATGCTAGCAGTCAGAGCCTGGTACAGCAACCAATGTATTCAGTTACTCATTGCAATTGATTTTATTTCGCTTTCCCAGGCACCGAAACATAACACAGGTCAGGTTACTTCCCACAGATATAGATTCATTGCTTAAAAATGATGACAACATTGCACTTCAGACAAGCACTGTCTCTTTAAATTCTTTGGAGTTTATATTCATCTAAAACATAATTATCTTAAGTATTTCACATGAATCTAGAGTTTGTCATTTTCCCTCTGCAAACGTTTTAAAGGCCTTTAAGCAGAGTTTCTCCCTGTACTGTTGAAACATTGTGTGCATCTGCACTTTCACATCCCATTCTGTCACAATGTTAACCATAGACCCACAAACTAAGGACAAAGTACTAGATCTCTGTGGTGACAACAGGGTGAACGTCAGTGGGGTGTGACTTGACCACAGCCGGTGGAAGTGGACACTTCTGGTCACCATCTAGTTTGTTCTGAGTCAGTGGAAATTGGTTGAAAGGTTCCGATAACAAGATGTTTTATATAGAGCAGAAGGCGCTAAGAACCGGACAAGGACACGTGCTCCCGCTGTGACTCTATTAATAAACTTTTGTGGGACACTGACCACACCCCTACTCTTTCCTCAAGACTGAGGGCCCCATCGGGTATTTGACCGTTAATCTGAGGAAATACCCAGTTATATATATATGCAAATCTGTTGAACCTATTGGCTAACTTATCAAACTTTACCACACAAATGACTTTTCATTTCTCAATATCAAGCTACAAAAATTTTTATCAGCTACAAAAGATTTTCCTGTAGCTCAACAGGAAAAGTACAGAGCCCCTAAGGTGACATTGGAGAAAAAAAAATCTAAAGATTAGTTTCAAGCGCGTACATGAAACTACCGCGAGTGCACCTGAAACTACCGCATGCGCACGTAGAAATTTCACAAACTATTTGCTTTCACGTGCGCACGCGATGGTTTCACGTGCGCACGCGATGGTTTCACGTGCGCACGCGATGGTTTCACGTGCGCACGCGATGGTTGCACGCGAAACAACTTTATTTAATTTTTTTCCATGTCCCCTTAGGGGCTCCGTAGAAATGCACTGCATTTGCAACAAAGATTGTGTGTTCACTTAACAGGAAAACATTTGTACTGATTAAAAAGTATAGACTGAATGCAATGCAAGTTGCTTTGGTTAAAGGCACACAAGGCAAGTCTGAGTATTATTTCTCTACTAGCTCCCCCTAGTGTCTGGGAGTAAATGCGTTCTATATCTAAGACTATACGAGACTGAAGGACACCGGGTCGGATACAGCGAACTTGCAAGTGGGGTATTCTTCCTACAGACGGTAGGGGCGGGCGAGAGAGTCTTCATTCGTCATGTAATGAGTCATTTAACCATATACCGACTTACGAAGATGATTTATTAACATAAAAATGCTGCCTTGTGTCCCTTTAAAAATTGGGGCTGGGCGATTTGTCCCCCTAAAAAATCTGTTGACGATTCGATTTGATTTTTTCCCCGCCCCTATTTAAAACAAAATAATTGCAAACTGTACATATATTTTTTAAATATATATTTAATTAAAAGCATCAACGTGAAATTTACGTAAATCCAAACCAACTCCACACGACTGAAGTCGAAGAGCATTTTTTTGGAAGGAGCTGCTCTCTTTCGCCGGCTGTTTTTGCCATGTTGTTTGTGTATGCATGCGCTGCCCTCGGGAGAGGGGAGGGGCAGAGGGCTTCGCCGCAGGGAGCGTGCTACGGAAACCCTGAAGGAAGAATTGGCGAATGCAAAATGTATGTACTGCGCTATACTGCGGAGGGGGAGAAAAAAATCTTTAAAAAAAAATCGATTTTTTGAAAATATGAATCGATTTGACATACCAACTCTATTTTAAAATCAAATCGATTTTTTTCCCAGCCCTATTAACTCTTTCACCACCAGCGTTTTTAAAAAAAGTTGCCAGCCAGCGCCAGCGTTTTTCATGATTTTCACCAAAGTTTAATGCCTTCCAGAAAATGTTCTTCTTTAAATAAATAAACATACAATATACCAAATGAAAGAACAGACCCTCTGCTTTCAAACAAAAAAAACAGTTTCATCCTACCTTTAGTGGTTCTTTTGCAATCAGCTTTTGAATATGGGTAGGTTTTTGCAAAAACACCATATTTAGAGCAAAAAGCAAAAATAATTCAATTTTTGTGACAGACTTTTCATAGAGATCCCATCCAGAGCGATCTTTAAAACAGACACGGACATGCAGCAGCTTGCCATAGGGCAATACTTCCGGTTTTAAAAAGTTGCGGAATAGCGGTATTGCGGAAAGACGGAAAATCTCGTCATTGGCGGGGAAGCGTTTTCTCTTAATTGACGAGATATCTCGTCAATGGCGGGGAAAGAGTTAAAAATATAAAAAAAATATATATACGAAAACGCAAGGGTCTGCAAACAGTGCACACAACGCAATTTTCTTCAGCAGAATAAAAGCGCAATTTTTGTAACCGCGTGCACTTTGTATGCGCAAGTCGCGCATGTGCGTTCATGACAATGTTGTATGTAGGCCAGAAGATGCATTGCATTTCGTTGCAATGTGCATGCGTTGAACATCTGTGAATACGTATGAGTGAAATAAACTATGCTGGGCGTTTGCCTGTGTGTGTAAAACAACAAACTTACCAGATAAAGAAGAAAAGTGTGAAGTCCAGTGCCAAGACCAACTGAAGACAAAATACCCAGGCCTACCCAGTAGGCACACCACAGGAACTTCTTCTCCAGGTACTGTATATACTACAAACAAAAGTTAAAAACATTTTAAGTAATGCAGGGCTAAAAGAGATTGAGCAACAACATTTTACAAGTAAAATTCTCAATAACTCTCTTTGCTCACCATCTGATGTTCTCCTTCTATTGTGTAAGCCATTGAGATAAGTGAAAAAAGGACTAGTGTCAAAAATACCATGACCCTTCTTCTCCAAAGCCTATAAAACAAGTCAAAAATATACAGTGGTAAAAAAATATAGTTGTGCTGGGAAGTGTTTAACTCAGTGATAATATTCAAACTAGGGACGCTCCAATGAGCTGTATCGGACAGTATTCAAATTGGACTGAATAGCGTTAGGAGTTACAGAATAAAAGTCTGAATGCTTACTTTGATGCCCATTCTTTAAGGGTAATGAGAGTTTCTATGAAGAAATACTGTAGTGTGATGATAGGCCTTTTCCACAGCACTAAAGACAGACGCTCTTCTCTATCCTGTAGTCTTTTCTCTCTCAATGATGAATCTGTGGGTACAACGCACTTTTAAAACATGTTTTTTTTTTTTATTAAAGATGCTGTATATGTGCTTGAATCCATATAGAGGAAGTAGGACGCTGTGAGTTTAAAACCCAACAGCAGATGGTAGTAAAAAAACAAAAATGCATAATCTTTGACATCAACAAATATAATATTCTAAGATTGTAGATTTTGTATGACGACACCTCATATTGGACACGAAGGTTGCATAATAGATATATAACAGTAGATCAGACTATCAGTGATGATGAGGGCACATTAATGAACATTCATATCTTGAACTGACCCTTGATCAGTTCAAATGATGCTTTAACAGCGATAAACAGGATGCCATTGATTAGATCATCTTAACAAACCTGTAGAGGTGCCATTGTGCTTGTCTTTAGATCCTAGTCTCTTCTGTGGTTGTTCGCATTCAGCTCCATTTGCAGCCATCTCCCTTACCTGTTTACAGTTTCAGACACCTACAGCAACAACAAACAAGTAAAACAAGCTTTGTGATGACATCTATTTAACATATAAGGAAAACATTCAGGAAGGGAGATAAACATATGCCTAAATGTGCAATGACATACAAAGTTTGTTAGGGTCAAGCAAACATACAAAATCAATCTATGCTAGCTTTTAAGAAACCTTTGAGATGATTATCAGTTTTAAGTACCTTTGGCCATGAACATAACTCTAGGTGAGAATAATGACATTTAAATGTTGAAAAATTATTCGAGATAAACATACACAGGGCCTCATAACATAACACATCGTGAGAGCTAAGGTGGGACGTAATGAATAATTTGAATGGCAAACAGATCAAACTCTGACAATGTATTGTTGTATTATATATTTGGCAAGTGATCTAAGGGATTACAGTACAATGACCCGTTTTAAACTTATAAATGAGATATATCAACAGTTATACTAATGAAGAAAACCAAAAGATCTGTTTCGGTTTCCGCTTAGGTGGTCTTTAAGTCCAACAGTCCATGTGGGTGACGAACCGGCGAGAATTAGCAGTCTATGCTAGCTTTAAGCTTACAGTCACTGTTTTTAGATGGGATTTTAGGATAAATACGCGGTGATATGTACACACTATAAACCTAATTCTGGTTGAACGTATCAAAACACAAGGTTAAAGAAATTTAAAGGAGTCATACCTGCAGTCACTCTACAACCCTGACAGCAGCAATAAGACACAGCAGACACCGGAAATGACTCATGCTGAGCGATACAATTGAGCACTTTAATTATTTCAAAATAGAAGACATATCAAAATGTCTAAAAATAGAATCGGATTTTGTCACGCCACCTTACAGATTTTACGTAAAACGAGCTAATTATAGAGCATTATTATTCACTAAACTATTTAACAATTTATTATAAAGTAATGTGTAATGTAATCGCATATTAAGCATAATCTTTTACATGTTCACTGTAAGGTTTGTGAAGAGATATATTCTTATGAGCTAATATAGAAACTTCTAAAAATATTAAGCCTTTGGGTCTTTTATTTTGTAAAGCAAGCTTCCGTTGCACTGTGGCCTTTCTTAAACCGAAGGCTGCAGCATCCGGAGGTCGCATATGTAGGCTGCATACGTCATCTTATTTCAGAATATGAGCTATTATAAAGTTGACTATTATTCTTAATAAGTCATAAATTGTTGTAGTATGCTTATGACTTATGAATGTAATGCTTAATAAACCAGGCTTGATGACGTATGTATATGCGACCTCTGCAGGATGCAGCCTTCGGACTGAGAAACGGCCGTTGTGGCTAGAAGGGATACAGCTAGTGCCAAAATATCGCCTGATGAACACTGATTTCATCCTAATCCTACATAATCCTAATTAACTCTAAACACAACATATCACGGGATATAAAACGTAGCTGTATCATATCCAGCAAAAACTGCTATTTTTCGCCCTAATCCTACCCCAAACATATCATCTCATGAGATGTAGCCGTAGCTGTATACCTCTAGCCAGAACCGTTTTAAGTGCATTCTCACTATCAAATGACTCCACCAGTATGGAAGGCCAATAAAGCAAAAACGTGCGAAACTAACGTGTTAACGCGTAAGTGCGTTATAACACGTTATTTACACATTGACATGTAATATATGTTAACATGTTAGTTTAACATGCTTTTGCTTTAATAGCCTTCAATAAAGCTTGTCACAACATGTATGTAGGGTCCGTGTACCTTCGGATAATTCGTTTATTCGTTTCTGTCTTCAAAACGGAAAAACAAATAAACAGTTCATTTATTACATATTCCACTATACTGGTGAACATAAAACACCAGTTTTGGGTTTGTTTGTGTCAGAATGTGATCTAATGCATCAAATAAATTTACAATAAAACCAAAACGAAAAATCTAGCATTTTATGATCAAAGTTCGTTTTTGTCCACCCGAAGTTCTCTTGTTCTGAGCGCTTGTGAACAGTAGCATTATAAATATTAACATTAAAAAGCAACTTCATCACTTAAGGAAGAGACGGACACATAAAGCTACCTGCTGTGCTGGGGCGGGAGGGTGACGCATACCTGTACAAGCGATCAACATTATTGTACTATAATAATAATAATATACTATATAATAGGCATATACTATAATAATAAATAATACACAAGCTTGAAGACAAATTTATAGGCGTTAAGTTGAGACCCATAGGCTTCTTTACACTTAAATCAATTTAATACCTTAGCAGACATATGCCAATGAAATCATTTTAATAAGATTGTGCATATGACAGAGCAATGCTCTCCTGTAAATCTTATTCGCTTATACAGTCCGACTTTTAAACTTTTTTCTTGCAATTATTATTTATTCGGATATGGCACGGTGATTAAAAAAAATGTGTATGCTTTTGCCCAATAGATGTGGCTGCGTTGCGATTTCACTGTTTGCAGCATACCGTGTAAAATGACAATAAGGATTCTTGTGGTGTGGGATTAAATTTAAGAGTATAAATACTGTAGGGGTCGGAACTCTGGTCTTCCCTGACGGGAACGGGCGGTCTGGCCTGTGTTTCCCGAAAAAAATGAACTTAGCACTTAAGAGCGCTTTCTACGAGCTTTAATGAACGTTAGTTATTCTTTCACGTGCATTCCCCAAAAATGCACTTTAACAAGATCGCACAGTGGCCATCATTTGTCAAGAACTGAAATGTCGCCTATAGATGACTCTTAATTGTAGCACAAGCTTGTTAAAAGTTTAGCCTAATAATCTTCACCCAATGTGCATGTAATAATATTTTTAATACTATTGTTTAATATTTTTCAATGAATTATT
Source organism: Paramisgurnus dabryanus (assembly GCF_030506205.2). NCBI lineage: Eukaryota > Metazoa > Chordata > Actinopteri > Cypriniformes > Cobitidae > Paramisgurnus > Paramisgurnus dabryanus. The sequence continues at coordinate 28,899,517 of NC_133344.1, forward strand.
GGACGTAGAATTATTGAAGTAGTAACAGATTACAGCCATAATAAGGGCGTGAATTGCACTGTGCTCCTATTTAAGATCTCATTCGCTTACAGTCCGAGTTTTGAATTTTATTTCTTTTATTATTATTATTTATTCGAGGCACACACATACACATCTAAAATAGAGGTCTGCGCGGCATTTTTTTCGTCCCGCACCAAAATTCACTCTGTGTATCACCGCTTAGAATGCTTTTTTTCCAAACTTTTTTCCCTGCGACGTTTGTCACTAATTATTAGCAAAATATGAATGAAGGGAAAACGTAGGTAGTGCTATGTAAAAAATAACTTTTAACTGAACTAGCTTAACCGACATTCAGCCTATAAAGAATGTTCATAGACTGTCTTTTAAGGTGCCCTTGTGGCATCATCGGGATGCAAAGACATATTGCCAGGTTTAAAGGGCATATTTAAAAAAAACATTCATGGTCAACGCAAAATGTAACAGAGAAACAGACATTAAATAGGGCAAAGCATATCACTATATAAACATATCACTAAAAACCATATAAACCTATTTTCTGCCAAACAATCTTGCAGGTGTACATGTGATCAGAATGAAGTGCGGATTCGCCAACGCTAACGCTATCAAAGGATGTCGGGAGTGCGCTATTGTCAGTCAGGGCTGCATTTCCCAAAAGCATCGTAACTTATGTAGCACAGCTCTACCATGATGATGTTTCGCCTTTCATCTATTCTTTAAAATGTAGAAGGCAATACTTGAGGAGACTAACGATTTGCAGAGACATTGTATCATTAAGCTCATATAATTCATTCTTTGATTGTAAAGTTAATAATGACCAAAGGTTGTGCTTAATATAATGTGTACAGTATGCATAGAACAGTGTACATCCGTGCTGGTAAAAAAAAATAAATGTAAAATAAACATTACATAGAAAGGCATAAGATATTAATATGATATATTACATGCACATTGGGTGAAGATCATTAGGCTAAACTTTTAACAAGTTTGTGCTACAATTAAGAGTCATCTACAGGCGACATTTCAGTTCTTGACAAATGGATAGCCACTGTGCGATCTTGTTTAAGTGCATTTTTGGGGAATGCGCGTGAAAGAATAACTAACGTTCATTAAAGCTTGTAGAAAGCGTGCTAAGTTCAATTTTATCGGGAAACACAGGCCAGACCGCTCGTTCCCGTCAGGGAAGACCAGAGTTCCGACCCCTACCGTATTTATACTCTTAAATTTAATCCCACACCACAAGAATCCTTATTGTCATTTTACACGGTATGCTGCAAACCGTGAAATCGCAAAGCAGCCACATCTTTTCTCATGTAGTGGAAGAGGTTTGGGCAGCATTTATTTTTTAGGCAATAGCCTACACATTTTTTATGACCGTGCATGCCATATCCGAATAAATAATAATAGCAGAAAAAAGTTTAAAAGTGGGACTGTATAAGCGAATAAGACTTACAGGAGAGCATGATTGCTCTGTCATATGCACAACCTTTTTAAAATGATTTCATTGGCATATGTCTGCTAACGTATTAAATTGATTTAAGTGTGAAGAAGCCTATAGGGGCTGTTCTACAAGTTAACGCCTATAAATTTGTCTTCAACCTTGTGTATTATTTATTATTATATGCCCATTATATAGTATATTATTATTATAGTATAATAATGTTGTTTACGCGTGTATGCTGGCTGCTACACCCTCACGCTCCAGCACAGCAGGTAGCTTTATGTGTCCGTCGCTTTCTAAAGTGATGTACTGCGATGCGACCACGTGTTCCCCTTAAGATGCTATTTAATATTTATAATACATCAGAACAAGTGAACTACCGGTGGCAAAAACGAACTTTGATCATAAAATGCTTGATTTTTCGTTTTGGTTTTATTGTACATTTATTTAATGCATTAGATCACATTCTGACAAAAACAAACCCAAAACTGGTGTTTTATGTTCACGAGTATAGTGGAATATGTAATAAATTAACTGTTTATTTGTTTTTCCGTTTTGAAGACAGAAACGAATAAACGAATTATCCGAAGGTACACGGACCATGTAGCCCGTCGTGTATGGCTTGTCATTTTAAAATGGGTTCTGTGTCATGTAAACTTATGTGCATCACACGTGATGTCAAAATAGCAGCCTACTGGAGACACTTTGAACGGTATATGATAAAAGAGACGCTTGTGATACTCACTTAATCTCGTGTGTAATCAGAGTTTAGGGTTAAGTTAGTGTTTTGTGAGTATTTTGTGAACGTGAGCATCTCTTTTATCATAAACTCTTTTGACGAATGTGCAGCAAGCACGTATTTTGACAAGACACATATGGTTCACATGAAGCAACAAACACATATTTTGACATGATGAGCAACACACTACACACCGAATACATTTTGAATTTGAGCCTCTCGGTACAGCAGTCAACGACCACTACTGGACTCCAAAGAAATTACCCATAAAATTCATGCCCTTTTTTCAAGGTTGCTAATTTGTACAATAACTACAATTAAGATGTATACCTTTTCAAATCATTATAAATTATTTTAAAATGTACATCTAATACGCAAATAAACAGGAATGCCTTGGAATTTCTGATCTAGGTATGCATGATCTGTGAAAAAAATAAAGTGCCAAAATATATGATGGAGAATGGATGAGTTTCATTTTAATCTTTGCCAATTTACAATCAAGCCACCAAAATAATCACAATCCTGTAAATGTATTCCTCTATTTTACGATCTGCAGATCGCACACAAACTTACAGGAGGACAAAGAATTGGTATCCATTGTGTATTAATTCTTCTGTACACTGCAAATATTGAGCTAGAACAGCACAACAACTGGCACACACACACACACGAACCTTAATACAAAGAACTGGATGAGTAAACACAGAAGTCAGAAGGATCAATGTATCCCTTGCTCATTTATGGAAATGGATTCACACAAGAAAGAGTACTGTATTCAATACAAGGAAAGGTCACCTGTTACACATGGAGTGAATGAGATGTTTACAACTACGAGGTTGATCGGGGAACCAGTTTCGGCTAAGGGATTAAAATCGTTTACTATATTCATGTCTGTATGCACTTAAAATTTCCATACAGCTACATATTTGTGTAGAATATCAGATTATTACTTAGTGTTAGCTAAATGTACCCATGGATGCATACGATCATGTTCAAATATTGTTTTAACCTTTTTCAGAATATACAATAATGAAATGCATTAAACAGATTGACAGTGTAAGCTCTTCACATACAATACATCAAAATTAAGAGTTCTACATTAGTTTCCTCTCACAAGAGTGCAAATCAGATGCTTCATGACATATTTTAAGGTTAATTGCTCGTCTCACAACTCGACTTACATACACAACCCATGCCCCCTTAAAAAAAAATTGCCTCCAAGAAAGAAAACGTAGTAGCCTTAAATATGGAATGTGAAATAACAAAAGATGTGGTCCGATTATTTTCTTTGACAACACAAATAAAAATGTCCTTCGTTGCATTTCAAGGAAAATAATTTAAAACGTGTATCCTTTTTTACTTTATATAACCTTGTGAGTAGACCACAATAAGCTAGTAAGAAACTTAAGGAGAGTTGGATGGACAGCTGCAGGCAGGAGGACTCTACATGCCATAGCCAAAGCCTGGCTGTGCGGGTTGGCCGTAGCCAGGCGCTGTGGGGTAGCCGTAGCCGTAAGGCTGCTGTGGGGGTACAGCGACATTGGGGCCTGCAGTGAGCATTAGCTGGGGTGTGCCTGCAAAATAACACAAAAGACAGGAGATTAATACCTTATGTACCTTAGGATGTTGATAATCACTTGGTTAATGAACTTTAACTCTTTCTCCGCCATTGACGATTTATCTGGTCAATTAAGATAAAATGCTTCCCTACCAATGACAAGGTCAAAACTTTTTTTGATCATCATTCTGAATCTGATCTATAAAAAAGTGCAATTATCTTATTATCAAATTAATTTTGTTTGAAAGCAGGGGGTCTGTTCTATTATTTGATATATTGTAGATTTTTATATTTAAAGAAGAAATTGTTCAGCAAGGCATTACACTTTTATGAAAATATAATAATAATAATAATTTATTATAAATATAATAATTTTATAAAAATATCTTTCAACTGCTTCATTTTAAATCCCTGTAAACCCAAACAGTCTCATGAGACAAGCTGTTGTCATATTCTGAGCAAACTGACGTCACTCTGTGCAGGCCCCGCCCACACCGTCTAAAGACAACAGTTAAGTCATAATTTTTATTTTAAGCTGTTTTTACATAATTCATTGCCACACATTTATTATGATCAATGAATTAAGGTGATAGTTTTATAATAAAAAATATACGTTTTCGGTATAGATAACAGTAAACAGGGAGGGGAAGCAGCATCAGCTCATTTGCATTTAAAGAGACACACACAAAAAGAGCACTTTTTCCTGCACACCCAAAAAAGATCCTTTTCAACATGTTAAATAATAAATTATCCATAGAGCATTTGGACCTGAAATTTACAGGCACATTCTGGGGACATCTGAGACTATTATTACATTTTGAAAAATGTTCATACAAGGTGATCTTTAATGCACATTGTACATTTGTACATAATGCACATTGCATAAAATGTACATTTACATTTCTACATTATAGAGACACTTATATCCAAAGTGTAGGATTATTTTTTGTAGAAAACAGTCAATTACAAGAAAAGACCGTGGATAACCAATTGCAAAAGCTAAGCAAGGTTCCTACCATAGACGATGGGTTGTGCCTCTGTGAGTTGCTCTTCCTCTTTCCTCAAAGACTCTGAAGCATCCAATTTATCAACCTGAATGAATAAGAGGGAAAAAGAAAGATAAACAAGAAAATGTGAACAGAGGCAAACAGCCTAAACTCAGTTACTAGTGACTGCTGGATGGGACCAATCATGGGAGATGCATAAAGCCAAGCGTAATATAAGGGCACACACGCTATCAAAGCAGGTCTCAGGGCACAAGCTCTTTGCCATAACACTTCATATCTTATAATAAAACACTCGCATAGAAATCACCATTTACTACCCACACCGTTATTATCCACCTACACCATAACCACTATGGCTTTTCGAGTGCTCTGTAATAAACAAAAGACAAAAAAGGTACTAAACCTCGATGGTCCTGCCATCCAGACAGTCAGTATCCTTTTCAAAACAGTGCATATGTAGAAAACAGAACCCTTTTATTCATTTACTGCTTCATAATTCAATGATATTAAAAACTGTGTGTAACGTCTAACTTTAAGAATTATAGCACTTGCATAAAAAAATTCCTGATAATTTACTCACACCATGTCATCCAAGATGTTTGTCTTTCTTACATCAGTTTTGTCTTTTCTTACAAGATTTTTTTTTTAGGAAAACTTCCCAGGATTTTTCTCCATATAGTGGACCTCAACAGTTTCAAAGCAGCTTCAAAAGGCTCTAAACGATCCCAAATGAGGGCACAAGGGTTTTATCTAGTAAAACAATCATCATTTTCGATCAATATGCTGCGTTTACACCAGCCGTGGTAGAGGCGGCAAGCGCGGGTGATTTACATGTTAAGTCAATGCAAAGATGCGATTACACGCAGATTATTATCCTGTGGCACGGTAAGCGCAGCGCGAATAGCACGGAACGTGCGGCGCGGATGGCACGTTCTGTGCGAATTGAGTGTTGCCGCGGGAAACAAGCGAGTTGAAAAATCTGAACTTCGGCAGATTTCTGCACCTCGTTAACAAATCAGGACCTTGCTGTATTAGTGACGTGATTACAGGAAGCGAGCGGAGTATCAGTGGAGTCGCAACAGCCCCTCCCATTATGCAAATTTCCATGTGAATTTCTTAAGTGACTAGAATTTCACGCGCGAATGAAGCGAGTTAACTCAAATGTTCAAGCGTCCAACTACGCGCGTTTTTAATTCTAATAGCGCGTTTTTGCCGCCTCTACTGCGGCTGGTGTAAACGCAGCATTACACAAGCCGTGTGACCCGCCCTTACTTATTACGTAATTACGTCAAAAGTTCACGCATGACGTGACCATTTGAAACAATAAACTGACACAAAGACATTAATAAGTGTCATTCCACAGACAACAACAATAACATTTGAACACTCCTCTTTCTCCACACTTGAAAACACTGAAGCAGTAGTTTAGCATACATCATGCGTGACCTTTTAACTTGATTACGAAATATGCAAGGTTGCACTGGCATATCACAAGGCTAGTTCAAGACGATAAGTTGTGGTTTAAAGTAAATCTTTTTATTTTTTGTCAAAAATGACAATCGTTTCAATAGATAAGACCCTTATGCCTCGTTTGGGAAGGTTTAGAGCTCTTTGAAGCTAAATTGAAACTGCAAACTGTTGAAGTCCAATGAAATCCACTATCTGGAGAAAAATCCTGAAATATTTTCCTCAAAAAACTTAATTTCTTTTTGACTGAAGAAACAAAGACATAAACATCTTGGATGACATGGGGGTGAGTAAATTATTGGGAATTTTTTTATGAAAGGGGAGTAATCCTTTAATGGAGGGACACTGCATATTGAACAGGTGCTGTAAAAGATGCCCCTGCAAAAGAGAAAGTCACTCTGCGAATGCTACAAACGGAAACTTAGAAAAGTCTTCTAGGTGCCGAAAACAACCAAAATCAATAAGATATAGCTGATAACAAGTACATTTTCCTGGTGTCTTACACTCCTTGAGTAACGAAATTGGGGTTTACAACAGTTCACCTAAAAATGAAAACCGTCATCATTTACCAACAAACTCTTCACCTTTTGAGTCCCACAGAAGAATGTCAAAGAGATCAGGAATGACATGAGTGTAAATAAATGATGGCAGAAATTTCATTTTTGAGCAAACTAACCCTCTGATGGTGCATTTGGGTTCAGTTCTCTACATAGAGCTGGTATCATTAACATTTAAAGGAGTACACTGTTGAGCAGGCTTAAAGAGATCGGCAAGTCAAAGTTTCGTTAAAAGGGAGAAATCATGCCACAGGTGTAGTTTGTTATTCCTATGTTAAAAGAGTGCATGAGAGAAAGGCAGAGTAAAGTTGTGATGAGTGAGAGATGGTTTACAGAGCCATTCACGGCTTCCAGAGGCAGGCAAAGCCAACAGCCAAGTTCCCTAACCTTTCAAGAGGGCTACTGACATAAACACATGCGTTTAAGGTAACTAAAACATACAATGGTTTTGATCATGGAAGGATCGCACTTTTTCAATAAATAAAAAAAGACGTCGCTAGATTGTAGTTCCAAAGCAAACCGAGCAACCATGCACCTCCCTGCTTTAAAGAAGAAATTGAAAATATGGTCACTTCATTTTGCTCTGATCCCACTTTTAATCTAATACTAAGACTACAATAGAATTAGCTGATGAACTTTAATAATGTTACTTAATTTTTAGTTAAAAAAGAATGATCGTTGATAAACGTCTAGTCGACAGTGTAGTTCATCAGCAAATTCCAGCTCGCTATCGTCTCTAGGTCTGAGGCTCACCATCACAGCGTCTGGCATACGAGATGGTCAGTAATCTAGAAGAAACTCGAGGGAAATCTAGTTAAGGTGTGAATCGAAAAGCAGCGGGGTGATATGGGAGGAAAGAAGTCATGCAGATTCTTCAAAGTTTCAGTCTTCCAAACTACAAGGGTTAAAGGCGGAATAAGAGTGAACCTTCACCTTTTCCTTAATTGCATCAACCTGAAAGGGAATTTAAGAGTGGCAGCTTAAGAAACAAAAGCAAACTTAACAGTCCAGCATTGAAAAAAGCAGGTTGAGAACAAATGCAGAAAACCCCAGAAGTGTTAAAAGAAATTAACAGCAGGAAATCATAGAAGATAAACAAAATGTCCTCCCTTTTACTCGACTAGTATCACCTTTCGCAATTATAAATCTAAAACAAACACTTCTGGTTGAGATGATGGAGGATTCCTAATGAATTATATATATTAAATGATTCAAGCTAAATATGTTTAACTGTGCTCATGGATAAAGTAAGAATTAAAACGAAGTAATAGTTCACCCGAAGATGTAAATTTCCTCACCCTTATGGCATCCCAGTATCTTAAAATTACTACGGAATACATTTAAAAATTTGGGTGAACTATTCTTTTAAAGCGATACTCCAGCCAAATATCAAAATAACCCCATGATTTACTCACCCTCAAGCAATCCGATATACATATGTCCATCATCTTTCAGATGAACACATTTAGAGTTATTTTAGTAAATGTCCTAGTTTTTCCAAGCTTATAAGGGGAGGAAAAAGAGTCCAGGAAACATCTTCTCACTTTAAAGCCCAAAATCCAGCATCTATCTTTAACAGAAGTAATCTACACAGCTCCAAGAGGTTAATAAATGCTTTTTGCAGGTAATCAATACGATATTGTAAGAAAAATATTTATATTTTAAAATTTACAAACTACCGTATTTTCCGGACTACAGCCCAATTTTTCATAGTTTGGCGGACACTGTAACTTATATAGTCAGGTGCAACTTATACGTCAAAAACATTTCATATGAACCAAGAGAAACCATTACCATCTACAGCCACTTGATTTGGGTTGCCATGTTAATTTAGCCTATTCAGCCTCCCAGGTATGTTCTGTATATTATTGTGTATCGTGTAAATAACTGTTGACTCTTTCCCCGCCATTGACGAGATATCTCGTCAATTAAGAGAAAACGCTTCCCCGCCAATGACGAGATTTTCCGTCTTTCCGCAATACCGCTATTATCCACCAGGTGGCGCCCTTCCGCAACTTTTTAAACCCGGAAGTATTGCCCTATGGCAAGCTGCTGCATGTCCGTGTCTGTTTTGAAGATCGCTCTGAATGGGATCTCTATGAAAAGTCCGTCACAAAAATGGAATTATCTCTGCTTTTTGCTCAAAATATGGTGTTTTTGCAGAAACCTACCCATATTCAAAAGCTGATTGCAAAAGAACCACTAAAGGTAGGATGAAACGGTTTTTTTGTTTGAAAGCAGAGGGTCTGTTCTTTCATTTGGTATATTGTATGTTTATATATTTAAACAAGAACATTTTCTGGAAGGCATTAAACTTTGGTGAAAATCATGAAAAACGCTGGCGCTGGCTGGCAACTTTTTTTAAAAACGCTGGCGGTGAAAGAGTTAATGTTACTTTAACATGTACGGACACCTATTCAGTATGCTGTTCTTTGCTATTGTTTAGCTGAATAACTTGCCTTTCCAGATTAAATGTCTGTTATTCGGCTTGGATTTTGTGAAATCATTTTCAAAATAAATGCAACATATAGTCCAGTGTGACTTATATATGTTTTTTCCTCTTCAAAACGCATTTTTGACTGATGCAACTTATACTCCAGAGGAGCGACTTAATAGTCTGGAAAATACAGTATCAGGTAACAACGCCATCTGGGACTCAGTCAATGAGGGTGAGTAAATTATGGGGTAATTTTGATATTTGGCTGGAGCACCCCTTTAACATGCTAAATGTAATACCAAAAAGTGGTATTTTTTATAATGTAAAATAATTATACAAATAACAAGGAAAAAGGTGCATACAAGAGATCCATTCCAAAACCTAGTAAGCTAACCTCTCCAGACAGATTTTAAAAGCATCACATGTGTTCAACAAACTAGGTTTTGGAACAAAGCGTTTCTACAAAAACTGAACTTCGAAAAGCTTTTCGATCTAAAAATATTACCATCAGACCCACTGGGTAGAGGGCTCACCTTGGAGAGGTACTCCCTCATGACCTGAATGAAGTAGGGCATGGAGAAGTCCATGAGGTTGTGCCTCCATGCGGTCTCCAGCACCACATCGGGCCTTAGCAGGTCATAGCAGGTGAAGAGGCAGGCAGCAAAACACTCTTTCTTGTCTTCTTCCAAGAACCACTGTAGAAGCTCCTCAGCCAGCTCAATGTCTTTAGACTCTGAAGCGTACTGCATTGCATCCTGTGAAAGACCATGAACGGAACTGGTTAGGAAAGTCCTGCAAAAAAAAAGATATGCTCTGGTTTGACAGTCCATGTGACTAAGGCCGAGACCTTGTAGAGTTTGTCTTTCTTGCAAAGCTCCACACTTTGCTTCCAGCGGTTGTTGCCTTTGAAGAGGTAGGCGGCGATTCGCCTGAACTCGATGAGTTCGTGCTTCTCCAGGCTCTGAGCCAGAGAGATGTTGTCGAAGTTGTCGTAGGCGTCAATAGATGTGCGCAGAGCCTGTGGAGAACATAAGACCATTTGGATTGAAAAGCTGCAAACTATGAGACGTTTCATAAGATGCCATGCAGACCATGTCCCAAACGGCACAAGTGTTGATGTGATCTCAGAAAATCTGGAAGGTCCAAAAGACCTCAGAATGTGTTTTGCATTACGTCAAAATAGCTGAACCAAAAGGAAGGATGGTGCCTTTTGGGACAGGACCAAAGTAAAAACAGAGGTCACAGTATACCACTGACATGCTTCCTACCTGGTAATCTTCTTCTGTGATGAAGAGATTATTTAGTGCCTCATTTACACTCTTGTTATTGTGGTTCTGTACAGACCGCAGGTACGGCTTCACCAATGACAACTGTTTGACCTGAACACAACAGCAACATCAAAATGAAGACATTTCAGGGTTCGATTTTAAAAGCAAAGTAATGGTCTAAGGGTCAGTGACAAAAACGGTTTGCAAGATGATAAAAAAAACTTGTTTTAAAAGCATGCATCAGTTTATTTCAATGCACATAGTGTATTTATGTTAATTTTTTGCAATAAAAAATATTACATTTGCTCTATTTTTTAAGACTGAATGGACCTGAAATGTCAAATGGTGTAACCGCCAATTGCGCCAAAGAATGAGAAATATTCAATATTTTATCCACCTTGATGGCATGTAAGCATAATCACCAAAAAAAGTCAAATAAAATTGTATTTGTTTGTTTTTTATATTTGTCCTGACACATGCAAATACAGCTCTGTTTTGTAAATAATCTTTGACAAATTATGTAAAAATGTATGTAAAAAAATCATATTACACTAAACTAGATGAATATATTTTATTACACTTTTTTATGAATATATTTATATTTTAATTTGAAAAAATACTAGTTACACCAATTGACACAGACCGGTTACACCACATTGACATTTTTGCAATTATCCCCCAAATATTCTTTCAAAATGAAATAAAAACAGAAATTTTAGACTAAACTATGTTTGCAAGTAATCAGTAAATTTATTTAGAAATTCTAAACAGATCGATGCATGATACCTTGCTGAAGAAGTTGACGGCACGGGTGTGGTCAAGTCGCGGGGAAAGTACGATCAGCAGGTCGTTCAGTAACAAAGGTTTAAACTCCAGATAAAACTGAATGGCTTTATAGTACAGCTCAACATTGGCCACCTGCAAAAGACAACAATACTTCATGTGCTTTTCTTTTAGATTTATAACACTGAAAAATTGAATGTTGCTTTCCCATGAAAAAACTGTGTGACAATACCTTGGTTATGATGTCTTTAAACTGACTCTCCTTCCAGGCATCTGCCGGATGGTTCATCATAGTGATAATAGCATTGTCATACTCCTCATATTTATCGTACAGGAAGACTAGCTCTCCCCATAGGTGAGCCTGCTCAGCTGCTCTCAAAACCTAGACAGCAAATTGATAAAGTTTTCATTCACACCTTATGCACATGTACATTCCAATAAAATAGATTTAATTTACATGACAGAAAATGACCTTGGGAATGTTGACCCTGGACCAGAAGAGCTCCAGGTGCTCCCTCATCTTCTGCGGTTTAAATTTGGAGTATAGGATAGCCAGCTCTGTAAACATCCCCATGTGAGCACGCTCCAGCCCGAGCGCCGCCTCCAACATAGTGATCAGCTCCTCGAAATATCCACGGTCCTGATGAAGCGACCACAAATATTTATTAGCTTCAAGATTGATGGGTAATAGAAGGTTCTTACTAAAGCGATACTTGCAATGGTAACAGACCTATTGACGAATAACCTCACATGACATTAGATATTTAACCTGTAGTAGTAACTGATAAAGTGTACAGACTGACCTGGTAATAGTTGATGAGCTCCTCAAGTTCGTCAGCATGTACAACAATATGCAATCCACACATCTGAGCCAAGCGAAACTCCTTTCCATCAACACAGGCGAAGCAAACCTACAAATGGAGAACACCAGTCAGTAATCTAGCACCGCTATTGTTTGCATTTGGGATTTTAGCAAGTTACTGTGGCTTCCAAACTATAATCTGACCTCTTTCCAGGTCCTCGTGCTGTTGGCTTTGCGGGCTCCGTCGACAGCCGCCTGATACTCGCCGAGATGCACCAGAGTCGAAGCCAGGCGCCCAAAGTTGGACACGTTGTTATAAAGTAGTTTAGCTGCCTCGTACATCTTTTCATCGTAGCATCGGTCACCAACCTAGACAGAAAACGAGGAAAAGGAGTCTCTCATTTAAAAAACATCATCTCCCAATGTTAAACTGAAGTAGGAGATTGACTTCTTATTACTTGTTGGATGTGTGCGTTGTTAGGCCCATTTATAAACTCTTCCAGTTCAGCCAGGCGGTTGGTCTTAGCCAAGGCAAAGATCAGCTCGGTCTCCACGTACGATTCCCGGGCCTTCTTACGAGCCATCTGCAGGAACTTCACCAGATCCTCCCAGTTTCCTAAAGAAATACAAACATAACTATACTCTTTTCTACATTTAATGAGTTTACTAATGAATATCTTTGCGTTTCTTACCGCTTTGTGCCGCAGCTTGTCCCACTTCCATGTACGCTGAAGGATCATCAGCTTTGATGTACGAGTCAATGGCCTCCTTTACCAAACCCTTCTGCAGCTGAGCTTTAGCCAACTGACTCCACACCGCAGGCTCATTACAGCGCTCAGCAAACTCATAGGCTCGGTCCAGATTGCCAATGTGCTCGATAAGAACCTGCAGTTAAGACCAAAAACAGGGCATAAATGAAATGGCTGTCCTTTTATAAACACATAGATGATAAATGGTATTTGGTGGGACGCACCTGTACTGCTGATGTGTTCACGTCAAATTTCCTGAAGATTGCGAAAGCCTCTTCGAAGAGCTCATTGCTGATGGCAATGTTAGCGATGTCTGGGGCGTCGTAATTGTCCAGGCGGTTGATGTACTCCATGACACGAGTGCGGTCTGCTTTGATGGCGGTCAGGATCAGAAGGTTTTGCAGGTTCCTGTGACACGAATTACGCACAAGATATTGTTTACAAAGCATTTATGGAAATCAGGTCCCATATCCATCAAATTTCCAGGGATTACCTGTGTTCGCTGAACACCGAGTTGTCCAGGACAATCTTCTCCAGAAGTTCAATGAGCTCATTGGGCAGGTCGGCGGTCATGAAAGCTTTGACAGTAACAGAGACCTCCTCGGGGTCTTGGGTCTCAGAGAGGGCGGTCTGAACAACCTGCGGCGGGCGGTAATGTTAGGTAATGTTCGTAAGCTTTAAAACTTTTAACATAAAGAGCCCCTTTTTCTCAGGTGTACCTGGTCGATCAAAGGTCTCCTGTAGGGATTGCTTTCCAGAAGCACACTAGCCCACAGCTCAGGATCCTTTCGACGAACAAGGTATCGGGAAAGACTTTTGAAGAGAGAATTCTCGTTGCAAACCTACAAGAAAAAATCAGAACAAAATGTACTCACTTTAAGAAACTACAAATGCTTGTCCAAAGCCAAAAAAACTCAATTCCTTACATGGATGAGCTCTTGGTCACACTGTCCTCTCTCGTAAGCCACACAGGCTAGATGAGGGTCCCTCTTCTCGCAGTATTTGCCCACCACGCGACTGTCATAGAAAGGGTTCTCTCGGAGGAAGCGCTCAGGGTTGTTGTTGCTGTCGATGTAGATCTTAGCCAGAGCATTATGGGTAGCCGGTTCTTCACATCCCTCATGGATACGAGCCTCCAACCACGGTAGGAGCAGCTTCAGTCTGTCATGCAGAGTAAAGCGTTACTTCAAGGCCAGAGGGATCTCTGGGGTTAAATTTAAAAGCAGGCAGTGGATATTTTCACCTGTTCCTTTTCTCCACCTCGGCCACCAGTTCATCAGTAGAAAACTGCCCTCTGACCACCAGAATGAGGTTTTTGATGACGTCCTCAGAGCAGTCCACATCCAACAACCCTCCGATCACCACAGGCAGACGGCTGGGGTTCACCTGTAACATTCAAAGCTTTTACTCACAGACGTCACTTTGTAACTAAAGCATTACTCAGGGCTCGACATAAGGAACTGCCCGGTTGCCCGGGGCCAGTGTGAGAGAAGCTCGGGCCAGTAAATCGTATTGTCACTTGCCCGATCGGGCCAGTGCTTCACCCTCAGTCACTAAAATATATTTTCTGTCTGCGGCCCGTTGTCTCTATGTACTCTTACGCAATGTTACCATTGAGACGCATTTTAAGCGGCGCGAACGTAAACTTCTTAGCAATAGCATAAAGTTTCTCTTACCTTATTGGTTGTTGTGGTGACTGTTGCGTGTTTTGTGTGATACTCAGCTGGTAGTAGTAAGTTAGAGCAAAGATACGTTAAGATGGCGGAGGCGCCGGCGCCCTCCGATAATAAGGCCAAATGTAAACTTTTTTTTGCATCTCGGAAGCATACATTTACTTACATAAAACACGACGAAAGAAACGATGCGATGTTTCGACCATTTTCCGTCAACTTCCGAGTATAGCAGACAAGTTGGGATCCTTTTTCGTTAGGACCAGCAACTACCGCAAACAAAATGTTGAAGCCCATGAGAAAAGTCTGATAACGCTTCATCTGGTCCACCAAACTTAATGGCGAGACGTATGAATGAGGAGAATTTCCAGCGCATCGAGAGACATATCAACACAGCATATCACGTCATCAAGAATGAACAGCCATTATGTCATTCGAACGGTGTATTGACTTGCTTAAAAAAAATTAAAACAGAGTTTATGTGGGATCTCAGTACCACACAGATATTGCATGTCGGAGGTAAGAAATATTTGGTTTAACGTCTTTTCTAATACAGGGTATATAGCAATCCTTATGTTAAATTTACTACTTTTTAATACCTTTTTTACTACCTTCAGAATAGTTTTTAAAACCATCACAACACTGAATTGCAAGTGTTAATCAGCGGCCTTTCTATTATTTACACAGATTTTGACATATATAACATACAAAAAAGAATTAAAGTGAAAAAAATTCTTCTGACTGAAATGTTTTTCAGGCCAAGTCATATTCCTTTACCTAACACTTTATGTAGGCGAGTAGGGATGGGCACGAGTACTCAATTGCTCGAGTACTCGAACGTGGCATCAATGATCGATCATGAAAACGATGATCATCTGGGTTTATTTACTTATTTATTGTGGCATTTGGATGTCTGGTTAGCATTACAAGCGCATGTTGTAGTAAAGACTGGCTCTGGACATGCGTGTTTGACGCGTCTCGAGATACGTTGACCGGCATATGACATCAGTAACATTACCATGCGTGATTCAAAAACAAACAGATAATTCCGCGCCAACTAGCCGATCCGCGCAATGAACGGCATCCCGCCGATCCCGTGAACCCGGCCACACCTCACATCACTGAGGCACTATGGTTTAAAAGGATGACGTGATTTTCGGAAATACAGTCAGTCAGGGGCAAAATCTACATCGCCGTCAAAAGTTCAATGGGTTATCATATCATATTTAAACATCAAAGAAATACCAGAGAGCCATACGAGCATAACATTACATCTTGACTGAGAACAGGTAAGGGGACGACACGACACAGCTAATCGCTAAAATGATAGCAAAAGACTTAAAGCTGCTTAATGTTATGAAGCTTGTGCTTTGACTAGACATGTTTCAAAGTGCGCGGTTTATGATGCACATCCACAAAGGGAGTTAAACTTTCTGTACATAACTTAGTTAACAATGTAACTTAGTTGAAGTCTTGCATTTTATGCAGATAGATGCACGTTGTACATTTATGTTGTATAAAGGCTTAATATTATTTAGAGTGCGTCATAGAGAAAGTGCTCAGTTTGTGTTTATTAACCCTTTAGTTTCACTTCATCACGCAGCTATTCATGTAAGAGGTTTCTGTTTAAAACATTTAATTCATTAATTATCTAGTATGTGTTCATTGTTCTGTCCTAGTTTCTTCAAAATTAAGTTTTATTTGAGTGTTTTTAATAAAAATATTTTCATTTTCACCATGACGTATATGCCCCGCCCCTTTGATTGCCCCGCCCCCAGTTAATCGAGAACTCGTTCTTCAGACCTATGGATTAATCGAAATGAAAAAATGACATAAATGCACATCCCTATAGGCGAGACCAATAGCATTTTAAGGGGATATTTTGCCATGAATTCCTCTGTGTCCTGTGGCATATATAGGTAGCTGTAGTTTGCAGGGCATTTCAGATAAACAGCGAAACAGCTAAATAACTCGCTATATAAAAAGAAAACATGAATATCACCACCTTTAATGAATCTTTTATTAATTATTTATTAATTGTTAATGTATTTATTTTAGCATTTACTAATCATTTTTTTTATCAAAGTTAAAATTGTTAACATTAGTGAATTTACCATGAAATACAGTCAATTACTGTTATGACATAAACAAGAATTAATGAATGCTTATATACTCTATATTTTTCATTGTTTGTTCATGTTATATAATGCATTTACTAATGTGAACAAATACAACTTTTTCATATCATATTATTCACATAAACGAATAATCCAGGGTCTGTTCTGTTCACACAACAGCTTTTACAGTCGCAGCTCTAATACAGTAACGTTATGTATGAATATAAACCCTGAACGAGTAACTCGAGTCAAACTCGTGTACAATTCGCACAGGATGTCTGTAACCATAGTTGTAAGAAAATTAACCATGGTTTTACTACAGTTAAGACCAAAAAACTGTAGTAAAACCCTGGTTACCACAAAATAACCATGGTTTTGACAACCATGGTTTTCAAAAACCATAGTTAAACCACGGTTAGTGTAGTAAAACCATGGTTTTGCTCATAGTAATCAATTGACCAAAAAACCATGGTTACTACACTTTTACCACAATAAAACCATGGTTAATTTTCGTAAGGTGTAAATAAATGACTGTACCTTTATTAACAAAATATTATGTTACAATAGAGGCAGCGCTGATGTGCTATTTTATGCGGAATGTTTCTGCTGTTTACTTTCTCTTAAGACCTAAACGGTCGTGTTTATATGAGGATATTTGCAAAGACGGGATTTTAGAGTGTTGATGTGTTATTTAAGGCCAATAAAGAGGCAAAAATTCTCACAACACAAGCTCAATGAGAAGCACTGACACAGACAGCGGACGCATTTAGCACTGTTTTTTTTTGTGTTTGAATGGCTTAAAATCACTTGTTTTTAAACTGCGGTGCTTAAATATATGTACAAATGTTACGTTTTTGTGACCACGCGCAAATGCAACTGCAAGAACCGACAGGTGGATGACATCAAAGTGTTGCGAGAGCATTTCGGAAGCAGTCTCCTCTTATGATTCCTCGTCAATCTCTCTGACGGGATTTGGATGTCATCTGCCTCTTGGTTCTTGTGGCGCCACATGAAGTTTACCCACGAGTTTAACAAACCCGTTGTATCAGCCACTGGCTAGATCAGCATAGCATTAAAAACGTGACGCGGATGATCACGTACGTGAGAAATCATTTACCCTAAAATACAGGACCGCTAACGTTAGTCATACTGTGCAGACACGTAAATTACCTGGCTGTTTGATTTTCTTAGCCCACGAACTGAAAGGCTTGCCAATCTTCAAAATTTCGCTAAGCCAAGTCAACCTCCATTGGTCTTTTACACCTTTATCTATCTTCAAAACATCGGAGCCTTCCTGCATTATAAGTTTGACCATGCTAGCTGAAATAAAGTTTTACCTCAGCTTAACGTGATACAGCCAGAAAACCCGGAGTGGATCCGGTGTGTAGTGATTACAGAACGCTTACAGTGGAGAGAGGAACGTGATTTGGCTCCACCCCAGGCTTTGATCAAATCCCAGAGACGAAAGATCTTTGATTATGTGCCCAGATATGCTAAAGCCCATATTTAAACGCGAACGCAGACAGAATTTCAATCAGAATAGGACACCTGATAGTCTGAAAAAAATAATACCTAATTTGGAAAAAAATAATACCTCTAAGCCAAATTTAACACTTTTAATGGCCTTAAATTTGACAATTCTGATTTATCACTTTTTAATACTTTTTAAAACCCCGCGGATACCCTGTAATAGTTAACTCTTTCCCCACTAATGATGAGTTTAAAGTAATCTATATTTCCGCTATTACCCACTAGGTGACGCGCTTACCCAACTTATAAAACACTGAAGCATGTAATCAACGGCCGCGTGACGTCGACCAGCGTAGCGCAAGCTTAGGGAGGACTGTTTTAGACATGTTTATGTGAAAACCATAATTTTTGCAATTCTGTTTGCCAACACTTTATCTTTAACTCTTTCCCCACCAGCATTTTTTATATTTTCACAAAAGTTTAATGAAAGAACAGATCCTCTGCTTTTAAACAAAATTGAGATAATAGGACTTAGTATTTACTGCTTTTGGATCCGTATATGCTGGTTAAGAGTGCCACCTACTGCATAATAGCGAAAATATGGATTGACGTAAAAATCGAGGGAAAACCTTCCGATCTCTCTGTTGAAGCCAATACAGAAGGGACTTAAACTGCAATTCATCAACTGGCCGCTACAGACTGGTTCCAGAAGGGACCCCAATGTTAAAACGCCCAACTTCAGAGCAGAAAATAATATGTTTACAGGATGGTCTACATATCTAATTTTGCCCTTCATGACAACTGTGAGGGGAGTACATTTTTTGTAACTCATCTGTTTAAATTATATTAAGCCTTAAAGTTCTGCATAATTAAGGGCATGGGTGAACGGCCAGTCGAGCTAGGTGGGAGTGGTTTTAGCAACCACCCACGCCCCGCTTCTTTACCCATTTTTGGATATATGCGAGTGATATACAGTGACGAGCGGCCAAGATGGCGACGACAAGCACCGCATACTATTGGCTTAAAAAAAAAAAAACTCTTCACAAACCGATGGGTGACGTCACGGACACTACGTCCATATATTTTACAGTATATGGTAAAACATCGTCTCTGGCAGGAAAGCGTTTTCTCTTAACTGATGAAATAACTGGTCAATGGCGGGGAAAAAGTTAATCAGACTAAAACAGAAAAGCAGGAAGCATAACAATTACCTTTTGCACGTAGATCTCAATGTACTTCTGCAGGTTGTTGCGATACAGGTAGAGCACAAGGTCGTGGACAAAGTCAAAGCGGTCACATACAATAATGAGGGGCAGCTGGTCGGTTAGTTTCGCCTCCTGTTTTAAACAAACGTTAAATAATTTATTTAAGTGCACATGACATTAAGATGTTTGCTTAAAGGCCACATCAAAATTCAAGAGCCCTTTATCCTTTATTTATAATTAATGGGAACCCATTTTTTGGTTTATCCCTACCAATTATGATAAAACATACTTAAAGGTGACAAAGAATACATTGATACAATATGTTAAATTGTTCTCTGATATCTCCATAAAATTTATGTAACTTTATTAAGTGCAAAAAATTATCCAGAGATGGTTTTACATGTCCATTTACAACCCAAGGATTTTCCTTTATATGAAATGGGCTGTAATTACCTTATTTGGAAGGGTCATGAATAATAATGTTGAGCTCTGTTCTGATTGGTTGTTTCACAGTGTGGCTCGTGAGCCTCATGTCAGTAGCTCACATTACTAAACAGACCATATATGTTTGAGATGTGACAACAGTACACGGCATGATGTAGTAAAACAGTAGATGTAGTGAACTAAATCTAATGCAATAATTTCCCCCTAATATTGTAAAAATCCGTGTTCGTCTCACACCTTAAGAAAGTTCTTTACGCGCTCAGGATCGTAACAGTTGCTCTCTCTGCAGATTCTCTCAACTTCTTTAATTTGACCAGTTTTGCAGGCAGCCTGGATATATTTAAAATGAACCTCTGGATCCTGGCTGAAGTTCACAATGGAGCCCAGGAAGTAGAACAGACCTGCCGACCACACAAGCAGTTCAGAATGTGCAACCCAAAACTTGTAATGTAAAGAAAGAAAAAATAAATAATGTAGCATGAATACCCTCAAAGCTCTTGAAGGACTCGAAGAGTTCGGTTAGGCCCTGGGTGGAGAGCTGCTCGTGATACTTGGAGGCCACCTGGACGCATATCTGAAGGTTCTGCCTAATGTTGGCAGACAACATTGCTCTCAGACACTCCAAAGAGTCCTCCACCGACAAAGAGCCAAAAAAATTCACCAGCCACTGTAATCGGAGCAAAACACATTACGTCCTACGTTCCTACAACCAGAACTTCGCATTACAAAAACCACCCATTACCTCGGGGTTAAGCAGATGGGTGTGAACCACAGCCCGTTTGATATCATACAGGTCGGTGTAGTGCTCCAGAGCTCTCTGCAGAAGACCTGCCTTCTCACACAGCTGAGCCACATGTGCGCGGTCATAGTGAGTGAACATCTGGTTGCCCAAAATAGCATCAGCCACCTGAAAATGACAATATGCACTGTGAAATACTGTATTTAGATATGAAGTCCTATGCATCTATATATAATGTTCTGCATTTGAGACCTGTGGAGCATGCATCAGGTTCATCTCCAAAAGACGAGTCTGCAAAGGACCCTCGGTGGGGCGGTTGTTCTTCAAGGCGTCCAACAAGAAAGATGTGCACTGCTGTATCAGATTATATTCCATAAAAACGTCCACAATCTGTAAAGAAATAGAAAAACATCAGCAAATGATGTAGGAGCAGACTAAATCCTGTTCATTACACATTAGTGTGAATATATTCCCGTTTCAGACCTGAGTAATGTCAGCCAAAGGTTCTTCATCTTGAACGAGCATTTGAGAAAACTGCAGACCTTGTTCTGGACTGATCCTCATCACGTTCCTCAACAGGAAGATCCAATCTGGAGTGTAGCCAACCTGTACACAGATGGCCTCACATTAGAGAGCGGATCTCAAATTTTAAATCTCTCACACAGGCTAGAGCACTTTAAAATCTATGCACCTAATTTTACGTAACCATATGCCTGTGTGGACTTCTTGTATATTATATGCATATAGAGATTTCATTCGTGTGCAGAGGTGTAGTGAATATTGTATAGGTAATACTTTATCTGTGTGTATTATGCATATAATGTTCCTGAATAGCTTAACATGATAAAAGTATGTACTAAACCCACCTTTTTCGCATACAGTACAATTTTCTGGAACTGTCCAGTTTCGGCAAAACACTGGATAACTTTGTTGGGAACATTGGCCCTTAGATAAACGCTGAGCGCAAGAGTCGGGTCTACAGACTTCACCAGATCCCCCAGTTCCTCAGAGCACTCCAGCTGCAAAAAAAATTGTTATTTACCACATTTTGAAACATTGACAGCCTGCTAAGAAAATGTATTATTTTGACATATGAAAAATGAAGCTGCTGTTTTTTATACTAAATATAAATATTTATTTAGTGAAGGATGCTCATAGGGATTCAAACTGAAGTAAAGGTGAAAAAATTAAGTGCATGGTGCATTACATGTTGCAAGTAGATTAACTTAGTCCATTAAAGTGACAGATAGTGTTTATTTGTAGTAAAACCTGCTCGGAGGCACTACTACTGTGACACAAGCAAACTCGATGGCAAAAACATTTATGATATGCATTTTAATACCGATATCTATACAAAAGATTAAGCACCTTATCCTCCTTTAGCCACTTCTCCAGGAGCTGCTTGCGGCCTTGCTGTAAAACTGGCCTGCATAGCTCCAATGATTCGAACTTGTTCAGCTGGCCCTGGTCTAACAGTATCCCAAAATACTGCAGCAGGGGAGAGGTCTGACCGGGCTGAGCCGGAACGCTCTGGAAGCGA
The DNA here is from genome assembly GCF_030506205.2 of Paramisgurnus dabryanus. Classification (NCBI taxonomy): domain Eukaryota; kingdom Metazoa; phylum Chordata; class Actinopteri; order Cypriniformes; family Cobitidae; genus Paramisgurnus; species Paramisgurnus dabryanus. The sequence continues at coordinate 28,921,528 of NC_133344.1, forward strand.
CGAATGGTGTCTGGAGTGCGCAGAATGCCCTGAAAAAAGGCAATCAGTCGATCAGAAACTTCAATATATGCCTGAGTAAGGCCTAATGAGGAATCAACGTGACGTGATCCGCTGTACCTTCGGTGCATTTGCAGCCACTTTGGCAGCCTCAGAGTAGTTGCCACCAGCAAAAAGGTTGTTGAATTTGCGGGCAAAGAGTTCCTCGGCACCTGCCAAGTTATTGCGGACGGCCATCCTGAGGGCCAGGTCGGGGTTCTGCAGAACATTGGTGATGTAAGGGATGATGTTCTCTTCCTCCACGCACACGGACAGCACCTGTAAAATAAAAGCCGGTTCATTATAATGATCTCAATTTAGACTACAAAGTCCTACAGAAATGGTGTTGCGGTTTTAAGGTAAAAGGTTTTGTATTATTCAGGTTTAAATGTTGTCAAAATGAGTTGGACAAGATAATTATGGACACAGTTTACGGAATTGTCTGTTGTTTCTGATAAACTTTTGATTCAATGGTTAATGATTAAAATAAAAATTATTTTTATATAAAATAATTGCTTATCAAAAAAAAAAAAAAAAAAAATTATATATATATATATATATATATATATATATATATATATATATATATATATATGTAATAATAATAATAATAAAAATAAATTGTATGTATATATATATATATATATATATATATATATATATATATATATATATATATATATATATATACACACATGAAAGAGTTAGTGAATAGTTAAGAAAATACTGCCAACAAAAGCCATCACACATGAGAAATACAACCCAAGCAAATAAATTAGACTTTTTAGTCACTACATAAATACTATTTTAATTATCTTTAAAAGATATTATTATGATTTCAAAATGTGACAAATAAATAAATCCAAGGTTTTGATATATTTACTGGTTGTCTAGGACAGTGGTTCCCAAACTTTTTCAGCGTGTGGCCCCCCCTTGTGTACGGTGCATTCCTTCGCGCCCCCCCAAAGAAAATTTGTGACAAAAACTGTTCTAAAACTCAACATTTTAATAAAAAAACATTAAATTATACAAAAAAGTAGTGCTTTTGGTTAGTAGCCTTATTTTTTTAGGTTTAATTACACAGAATTTATGATAAATTAATGTATTTCATAAAATGTCATAAAACTGGGTCCCCCCTGGGACCATCTCACGGCCCCCAGTTTGAAAACCACTGGTCTATGATACACATTCATCTTTTGCTGTTACAATACATATAACTCACTAAACAACAATTTTTTATTCTTTTTCAGAAAAAACGAATTACTGCCAAAACAAGCTCATAATAAAAAACATTAACAAACATAATAACCGCACAAAGTGGCTCAAAATGATGTTGAGTCAACCCATAATAACCCAAACTGATTCACATAATATCCCATTTTGCACTTATTTTGCAGCACAGCCTGTAACAGCTGCAATATTCACTATGACTGCACATCACAAACTACTATAAGAGGATTAGAACGCACATCTTTCCCACATACTACTGACAGTCACATGCTTTTCTGTCTGTACATGTCCAAGAATCAACAAATGCCATTGCTTACTGGTATTACAGACAGAATACAGATATCTTGCAATATGTATTTTTTGGTAATTCTTGGAGAATATAATTTTAATAAGGTTAAAACATTAGCTAACATGAATGAACAATACAGCAGTATATGTTTATAGCATTTATTAATTGTGTAAATACCAATATAACTCTTCATTATTGTTAATTGTGCAACTAATCTTAATAGACACAACCTTTGATCTAAAATATGCATTTATAAAGGTTAAAATAACATCAAATAAGGTTATAAGTATTGTTTATTGTTAGTTTGTGTAATTCATTACATTAAATAAAATGTTAACAAATGCATCCTTACTGTAAAATCTTTCTAAGATTTCCATAAATAGCTTTGGTGCAGTCATTTTAAATAAGTTATTTTTTGGATATAACAATTGCAAACATGATTATTATATCAGCCTTGTGGTCGGATCGGTTGCTGGGCACGAGACATTAATGAAGAAAGGAAACAAACAAGAGCCTAACCAAACCCCTGGATCGTGTTTCTGTTCTCTCTGCATATTTTATGACATTCGGGCCTGAACTCAAAAATAATTCATCACCTGAAGGCATTCCCTTACAACAGACTGAAGACCACAAACTAAACAGAGTCTAAATATGTGAAAACAAACCCCTGGTTAGCCACTAGAAAAAGCTCAGCTGATTAATTCGAATGTGCTGACCAAACGTTAGGACTAAAACTGAGCCAATGCAGCACTTCATTCTGTCTATGGGTAATAACAGCAGATACAAAGCGTAATACCTGTCCTTTCCGGTTGACGCCGATGATTCCAGAAGTGGCTTCATGAGGGGCCGTTACAAAAATGGTTTCTCCGCTGATCCTGTTCATATAGATGCACGTGCCGGTCTCAAGGTCATACAAGTGGATGTATCCATATTTGGTGATGAGAAACACAACATCATGCTTGGAGCTTATCTATATTGGGACAATACAGAAAAGAATTGTCATTAATATTTATTTTCTAAAAAATTTTATGTGCATATATGGATACAGACACACTGAACTTATCTGATAGAGTAAAAAAACAGAAGATTAAGAACAATGCTAAAATGCAATAAATAAAATATATAATTCTCCAGCTCTTTCCACATCTTTTGATGTTAACAGGTGTAAACAAATTTATTCTAGCACAAATGTATTTATTTATCTGTTACTTGGTAGAGGTTAGCCAAATTTAGGCAGATCTTCTGATAAACCCTCATTCATGAAATCCATAAATAAAACAAGGTGAAAGAAAATACAACCAAGACTACATTACATGCAGGTAGGGCTGCAGCGACACATTTACGTCATCGATTACGTCGAAATTACATTGATTCGGCCGAAATGACGCCAAATTTGCTCATTTTAAACTACATTTTGCAGATTGTTAAGCAAAAAGCGTTGTTTGAATTTTAATTCTGGCTATGGCTGTAACGATTAATCGTGCAAATGGGCGTTTTTCTCAACGCGTTTTCTGGTTTCATTCTTTTAATGAATCACAGTGAAATCCCGGCACATCCCAAAGCTAGGGGGCGCTCTCATGCAAAAACTCCCTTTGTGCCACAGAAGTAGCATTGCAAACACTATTCCAGGAAATGTCTGCAGGAATATTTATATCGCTATTCTTCAAATAGTTTCAGGTATTTTCATGATAATAAAGAATATTTTGAATGATTTTTAATTAATTTATTGCTTTTTTAAATGCATGTTATAAACGACTCCGACTCATAATGATTTTAGATTGATAAGGACTTCCTACTGACCAAATGCCGTAGTATACGCACAAGCTGTGCATGAAACAAAGAATCGCAGCCTTGCGATTCAGAATCGATTTCAATCGTTACAGCCCTAATTCTGGCACTTTAATTTTTTATTCTTGGAAATTTTAACTACGTTTAAAAGTTTAAAATACTAAATGGTAGAAGTTGTACTAATTAATTATTGGCAAGTAAGCCAAATGATTAACCATCGTTTATCAGCTGACAAATCGAAAAAATTATTATTAGATTAATCGACGAAAAATATTTGTTTGCTACATGGCCCTACATGCAGGTTTCACTTGCCTCATTTACAAACGCTATATTTTTATTGACATTCTCGGTTTACTTTTTTACAATAAACAATTCTGGTATTTTCAAAATATTTTGTTGGGTCGTCACATGAGCCTCAGATGGGTGCTCGACCAAAAACCAAGTAAGATGATTAAATGTAAAGTCGGTACACCAAAGCTCGAACAATCAAAATGTATTTCATTAATTAAATTTCAAACGTATGAAATTTATATAACGCAAAGTCTTTTAATTAAATAAATATTGATACATTTGGAGCTTTGGTGTGCCGACTTTACATTTAATCATCGTCATTTGATGTCCAATGTAAAATCTGGGTCGTAAAGCGAAACCAGTTGATGCCGTAAGAAAAACAACATTGTACAGTTTAATCTCAATGAATACAACGGCAAAATTGTTTTTCAAAACGTAAATGCCTCATCAAACAAATGCTATAAATACAAAATATAAATACCTGCATAGCAACTGGGAAGTCATTCTGGGCTTCTGGAGGGAAGAATACGTCCACTGCTTTCTTTGGAAAAGGCTGATTACCTGATGGAGGTGTCCCAACCTCTATAATGTGCAACTAAAATAAAAACAAAATAAAAGCAATTTTAAATGACTATTATTGCATTGCAAAAACAATCAAGATTTTGGTTATTTGACAATATAATCAGACCTTTCCTCCAGCTTGTCCCCGAACAGCAAAGCAAAAAAGTGTGGATTCCTCTGCATTCCCCTCCATTTTAAACTGTGCAAACCCAGCAGCGTGGCCTTCAATTGGCTGTGACACCTTTCTGTCCACTGAGTAAAGCTGCATTGCACCCACAACACGGTTTTGCTAAAAGAAAAGGTTACGACGGGTTAAAAAAAAGCACAGCAGTAATATGCAGGACACAGTACGACTTCATAAAATCATAATAATATCAATACGAATTTTTGTACCTGTGCTGAAATTCCAATTAGAAGCAACCATTTCTGTTTGGCGTCAGTGCGGTAGTTAATAATCTGACAGCCCGCTAAACTTGAATGTCGGTCAAAGACTTTGATAGGCTGCGAGTCTCCTTCCATACTCCAGTGATAGACGGCATTGTCCGTCACAAGTGCTACGGTATTGAGAGAGATCCACTTCCAAAATGTAACATCTTCGGTCATGGTGTGGGCCTTCATCTTACTCTTCATCTCAATGTTGAAAATCTGAAGGGTTTTTGCAGCTGAAATTCAGGAACAGATGTCATTTGAATAAAATTGTCAGATTTAAGGTGTACTATTTGAATGGTTCTTTTGTTAACATACAGACATCAAGCGTAAGCTAACAACATGATGCGTATGTTATATTGTAACTGTACAGTAATTAAAGAAATATAAACAATATGACAAAGCAGTTACAAAGCAAAAGAAACCAGTACAACAAGACAAACACTGCAAACATTTACAAACATCAGGCAGAGTTTTGATTCGCATGTAGCTACTGTTAAAAATATTTTTTGTAGTTTTAACACTAATACGATTAACTTTATTAATAATAATAATAATAATAATACATTAATATCCAAGTCAAAATGCCAGAAATGTAAATAAATGTATTACTAAAAACAAAAATCTTTAAAGAAAAACGAATAAAAACTGTTACTATCATCTGCGATCACACCTCTTTAATTATGAGTTTTATCTAGCCTTTAACTAGTTAAAAGATGTATAAATATTTTTTTCTTTTTAATAAATATACAGTTACCCTACTTTTCAAGCAAAACATTTCATAAGAAGATATGCTTAAGTAGACAATGAAATCTTTGAAAAAGGCTATTTTGTAGCTAATGATATTATATTCATGCATTATAAATACATCTAAATATTTCTGGGGCCACACTATAGCTTCCTTATTCCAAGCTAATATTTGTAAACCATAGTTAGTGCTTTTTTATAATAAATAGTAAATTATGTTGGATTTTCAGAAGAAAAATCCCCACGCAATCCTTTTGTAAACTGATAGACATTTTACAAACAAGGGCCAGTTATTATGATAACCATTTACACTAAACGCACTTTTCTACAGTCGTGCTAAATGGTTCCAAAGCTGGTAAAAAGGAGCCCTTACACCAAATAATAAAGAATCATCCTCAAAAACACACTCGCTATTTACGTCGTATTACATCGAATTACAATTCAAAGATGTTATTATCAGCCCTAAAGTGGAAAATTAAACCATATCCATGCTTGCTTGGACAAATTTGCAAAAAATGAAACGACTACACAACGAAAGCGATTTGGCACGGCGGTGGAAAAGCAGCTAAAATATTTTTTATTTCAAAGACAACTGTAACATAAGGTAAAATGACTCTACTATCTCCAGCTACAAGTCAAAATTAAGACCAATTTATTTATGCTTTCACTAATTTCAAAGCTATATTCAACTTCAAGGCAACTATCTAGATAAAAAACTACTGTACAAATAGCTTAAGTTTATTGCACTTGTATATGGTAGACCTTTGCACTGCATTGACAAAAAGCTACAAAACTAAAGTAAAAATAAAAATATTTTAAAAAGTTGAATATTGTTATTTTAAATAAAAACAACAACAATAATCTAAAGGAATAGTTCATGGGATAGTTCACCCAAATATGAAAATTCTTTCATAATTTACTCTCATGCCATCCCAGATGTATAATGACTTCCTTTCATACATCCATCACGTGCATGAATCAAGTTTATTGATGTGCCGCCATATTCAAACTTGATGCAATGATCTCCATGTTGCCATGAATACATGACGTTCACTAAATAAGATCAAAATATTTATCATTTTCTCTCACAAATGTGTCCTTTCGCTTCGGAAGACATTTATTAAGCCATTTGCGCCATTTGTATTACTTGATGATGGATGTATATGCTTTCTAGAGCTTCAACAAATTGACCCCTTTATAAGAAGATAACATGACGGCATTATAAATATAATATATACATTAATTTATTGGTGTTTAACTGAAGAAAGGAAGTCATATACATCTGGGATGAGGGACAGTAAATAATGAAAAAAAATAAATCACCAAAAACGGGTGTTGCTACATCACATGCATGTTACATTATCCCGACCCCCTCCGTATAACCTAACCTACATCTGTATCATTCAACATCAAAGGCATTCAGATTAACCCCACATTTCACATTTATAATCCCACAACTCAGAATAGATGAATTTGAACTCACCGTCTGCAAACATAAGAAAGCAGTAAGAAACAAAAAAATAAAGAACAAAAACAAGCAAGAACAGACAAAGCATTTATGACGGCAAAACATTTCCAATAAGCATTTTAAAGGCTATTCTTATCCAAACAAATTACAGAAAGAAGCTTTACTACGTAACAAGACAGAGATGACTTAGAATATCAACAGAAATTTGTTGAAAAAAATTGTTTTATATATAATTTTATCTTTTGACAACACAATAGTAGTACACTACTGATACTAAACTTAATGAGAAATTAATTGCAGTCATGATATATATGGGGAGTGGGAGGGGGTTGCAGGATATGAACCTCACTGAATTGTACAGTAAAGAGTAAGTGAGTTCCCACAAATTATCATTACATGTTCAAGAACCTTTCCTAAATTGTGACGGGTTCCTACAACCCTGCATCTTACCTTTAAGAGCAATGACTTTGCTGGCTGGGTTCATAATGGCACTGTCTGCAGAGATGGGCCTGCGGATGGGAGTATTCGGATCGCTCATGTCAATAATCACCACCTGGGCCTGCTCGCCCACCTTTTCCCGGATACAGATAAACTTATCCGACTCCATCGTGAGGGTGCTGAACCCAATGTTCGCTGGGTTTATGCCCAGGTTCTGGAGCTGAAGAGGACAAACATTGAAGATGAGCAAAGTTACATACAGTATTTGCACAGTTATTGGTGCATTCTACTATTCATGGGGTTTACAGGATGCAAGGGTTGTGTATTAAAAGCTAGCATACTATTCTAGACACTAGGCATCATACAGCAGGTGCTTTTTTTAGACAGCTTCACATGCCTATGTAAACTACGTTTCAGTACAGGCTAAAAGTCATAAGCATGACGTCCGCAAGACCATTTTAATGTCCATGGGACTTTTTGTGACAAAAATACGACAAAGGTGTCTCTCACAAACCCGTGCTCCTCCACAACGACATGCGCATGCGCATTGTCAGAACATCTAGTAATAACTCCAGTCATATAGTCGGGTGACTCGGGTCAGTTCAATATACATTTTAAAAGACTTTATTATTATGCAAAACACGTAGATGACAATTAACGAGTTCACTAATAAATACACTTTTAAATAAACGTCAATAAAAATCCACACCATCTACCTTTACGGCTCGTGTAAAGGATGGTTATGAAAATGTACATCGTGTATTCAATCGCATTTGGGAATAAATTCATCAGATAAATTGTTTAACAGGGCATTGTAGATCAAAACGAATTGGTGGGTGGATGTATGGATGTTTGCTGTAATCCTTTCACCGATCACTGCATCCACCTGGCTATGCTTAAAACCCTACTGAGTTCCCTGGCTAAACAGCATCACAGATGCACTCGAACATTCGACTTAAACGATTAACATTCACTGAATCAAAAACCACATTTGCGCTTAGACTACAAAGACTAACAGTATTGACACCGTTCAAAAAATGTTGTCTAGGTAGGCAGCGTACTATTTTTCAAGACACATCCATATAGATATAGATGGGAGGTCATTCATTGAGCTAGTGCTAAAGCTAATGGGCTCTGTCACCTCTATTTTAGCAGACTCGACAAATATTAACGCTTCAATAGCATCACATATCAACAAAATGCATTATAAACCCACCTGCAGGTGCTCCTGAAAGCGAATAGGCAGGATCTGAGCCATGGTTAGGGCTTTCTGTTCTCAATCCTCCCGGCCGGACTCCTCGCAATATTTCTGCCTAGCTTTAGCGACCGACGACCTCCTCTCCACGGACAGCCCCGATTTAAAACAGACCGAGTGCAGGACTGCCGGTTTTATCAGATGGAAAATGCAAGTGTCTCGATTTCGTCGTGTCAAGCCGATCCGCCAGATGGTTGATGTTGTTTTTTTCTTCCCTCTCTGCACGGATGGTACTCGCTCAGACCCGCAATGGCGGCGGAAACAGCTCAGACTGACAATCCGGAAGCAGCAGCGCGGACTTTGCGGCGGAAGGACATTTGCGATTTCAGCGATTTTGTTAACCGAGGGGACGATGCGCGAAGCTGAGATTTGATGTATGTGGGCGTTTGGTTTCTTAATATTTTAGATGTGATTTAAATGTGCTAGTGTAAATGGCATTGGATAGATGAAATAAATCGTTTCATTTTTGCCACATCATTCAAGTCTTCATGTTCGGTGTACGTCAGTTCCGGGTGCCCTCAGTATTGCTCTTTAAAATTTATGCGAGGCACGATTTTAACAAAAATATTTATCTCCCATTAGAAATTATAAGTCTTATGTAGTAATATTTTTCATTTTCCACATTGAAAAATATTTTAGGATACTACAGTATTTAAACTGTAGTAAAATGACTAGATACTGTAGGTTTAAATATTAATAGTAAATCATTAACTACAATTTACTATAGTAAAAACTACATAATAATAAAGTATACTTACTATATACAAAAATTTATTAGTTTAATAAATACTTAAATATACTGCAGTATTTTTCATGTGTAGTTAGTAAAAACTATTTCCACATTGAAAATATTTTAATATACTATAGTATTTAAACTGTAGTAAAATTACTAGATACTGTAGTTTGTAATAGTAAATTATAATAAATTAGAGTATTTATTATTTTACTAGTAATAAATACTACATAATAATATAGTATACTTACTATATATGACAGAATACTACAATTTATTAGTTTAATAAATATTTAAATATACTATAGTATTTTTCATGTGTAGTTAGTAACTATTTCCACATTGAAAAATATTTTTATATACTATAGTATTTAAACTGTGGTAAAATTACTAGATGCTGTAGTTTTTAAATCTTAATAGTAAATCATAATAAACTAGAGTATTAACTACAATGAATTCATTTATTATAGTAAATACTACATAATAATATAGTATACTTAGTATATATGACAGCACACTACAATTTATTAATTTAATAAATACTACAATATACTACAGTATTTTTATTTGGGTTATTTTTAATCATAACATGAATTATGCTTTTTTTACTAGTTTTATATGAAATTTTACATGTCAAACAAAAGAAAACCACACAAGCATATAAAGAAAATAATTTATTTACACAAAGGGCTAAAAATATATGTAAGAGTATAAAATTCCTTTCATTTCCTTGACTTTTTAGCCATATTCAAAAGTCCACAGGGACTAAAACCCCCAGCTTTAGCTGTAACCAGGGATTATGTTCAGAAATGTAAGATTAAAAAATCACATCTATATTCAGCAGCTGCACAATCTGTGTTGAATATCCGACGGTCTCACATCCTCTCACGTGTCCTTCCCTTGCAGCCGATTCTGTTTTCGCTGCAAGAATCGCGCACGAGCATCAGTGATTGAGCTTTCGTCATTTCTTTTTTCCAGTTTCTTTGCTGCTGCACCTAAGGCCTCTGTTAAAACACAAACATGTGTTACCAAAACATGAAGCACACACTCATCAGACAATATCACAATGAATGAAGCCTAATCAAACACACCTGCTTGTCGTTTTGCTGCCTCTTTCTTTTCCCACTGGGCCATCTCTTCATCAGTTACTTCCTCTCTCGCCACACTACTCAACTCATAGACGTCTATTTCATGCAGCTTTGGCAACAGGTCCTGCACCCATTCATAACGGATGGGACACACTGTCCTGACATACACGCGTGAGGTGACCAGCACATCATGGAAGATGATCCAGTCCAACTGCAATTCTTGACCAAACAGCTGAATAAAGAACGTGACAATATCATTTTTATGATATTTTAATGATATTGTCGCAATAGGATTAAAAAGTATTGTGGTTTAAAGAATAGTTCACACAAAACAAAACATTCTGGTCACTGTTTATTCAAGAACCTACGGCATTTTTAAAGGTGCTGTGTGTAGATTTAAGCCCTCTTTACAGCAGTTTGTCCAATTACGGCTACTGTAAAAACATGTAAGGAGACCCGTGGTGTATGTATAAAAAACGGCTCATTCTAAGGTAATAAAACATAATGGTTCATTATGTAAGGTCTTTATACACCACTGAAAACATAGTTGTGTGTATTATATTGCACTTCTGCCAAGAGATCCTCCTAAAATGTGCACACTGCATCTTTAAATAAATAATTTTAAACTTGGTGCACGTCTGTTTTGAAAGCTAAACCTAACAGCAAAAGGGATTTCAGAGCTTCATTAAATAAAATGTCTGATTTTTTGCTCCACTTGCTCTACAGTATACAGCTTTGGGTAAAATAATCCTATAATTCCTTACACACGATGAAGGATGAATGAGAACTGTGGATCCATGTCCATCCATAGTGCAGAATGATTTCCCAACAGATCTGAGAAAAAACAGAACAGCTTTAATACTGGCTTCTCTGCAGTGTGACTCAATGCTATTGTTTTAAGTGATAAATGACCTCACCTCCTGGCGACATTGGTGAAGTATCCCAAACAAAGGCACTGTCGCAGCAGCTCGCTCCGACTGCCCTCAAACGTCTCATGTGGAAAATCTTTCTGCTACATGTGCAGTAGAAAACAAGTTGTAAGTGGTAATGAAATAGTAAAAAAAAACTATAAAAAGAGGAACTGTGGATTACCTGCTTTTGACGTAACAGAATCTCTCTTAGCTGAGTCTCAACACTGAAGGCTGACTTGACCGCTCTCCAATGGATCCAGTGTTCTTTGCACCATACTGATGGATTGTCACTGTAAATGTAGAAATAATAAATAGCTATATTGCCATAGACAAAGACTTCCAGACAAAGTCTTTTCAATAAAGAACTTCTCAATAAAGATCAGTGTATGTGATTTAATATAAAGGGTTTTATCCCCTATCCCCAAATATGCCCAGAAGTCATAAATCGGTCTTCTATGGTCTGATTAATTTAGTTTTTGTTAAAGGAAAACACCACAGTTTTTTAATATTTTACTATGTTCTTACCTCAACTTAGATGAATGAATACATACCTATTTTTTTCAATGCGTGCACTTAATCTTTGTATAGCGTATCGTGAATGTGTTAGCATTTAGCCTAGCCCCATTCATTCCTTAGGATCCAAACAGGCATGAATTTAGAAGCCACCAAACACTTCCATGAGGTGATTTTTTTAACAGATAAAAATGAGAACTATATTGTATGGGGGAAGAGAACTTAGTTTGCAGCACTTCAACCTCAGGTGCAGTAATATTGATGGAAGTTTGGGCAAGAGGGTGAGTAGTCAGTAGTCAGACTAGTAGTCGGCCAGCATACTTACTCATGTAACTACTTATGTAACAGTCTTAAAATAGGGAAAACATGGAAGTGTTTGGTGGCTTTTAAAGTCATCCCTGTTTGGATCCTAAGGAATGAATGGGCCTAGGCTAAATGCTAACACATTCGCAACGCACTGTACAGAGATTAAGTGCACGCATTGAAAAAAGATAGGCATATATTAATTTGTCTAAGTTGAGGTAAGAACATAGTAAAATATTGAAAAACGGTGGTGTTTTCCTTTAAACTGTTATACTGTAGGAATTCCTTAAATTCTGTAAAACATGAATCATTTATAGCAGAATGCCCAAGGTGATTCCTTCCCATACAATAAATGTGAATGGTGACAACAGCAATAAGGGCAAGGCAAGCCCTTAAGTGAATAATGCGCAAAACTTTACTTCACACAATGAGTATTTAATCAGAAATCTTGGAATATATTGTGCAAATATTGACATTTATAAGGTATAATTATTTTGTTGCTTGAGAGACCCTGGTCCCTATCCACTTTCACTGTACAGATAAAAGGAGTCTAAGCATATCTCCTTTTATGGTGCATGAAAAAGTCTTATGAGTTTTGAACAAGGTGAAGTTGCATAAATAATGATAACATTTTAATTTTTGGTGAATTATTTCTTTAATTAGACATTTGTGACCCTAGACGACAAAACCAGTCATGTCACAGATATATTTGTAGCAATAGCCAACAATACATTGTATGGGTCAAAATGACTGGAATTATTAGGATATTAAATAAAGATGTTCTATGAACATATTTTGTACATTTACTACCATAAATTTATAAAAATGTATTTATAATTAGTAAATTGTGTTGCTTAGGACTTGATTTGGAAAACTTGAAGAGCGATTTTCTAAATATTTAGTTTTTTTGCACCCTTAGATTCAAGATTTTCAAATAGTTGTTTCTCAGCCAAATATTGCCCTATCCTAACAAACCATACATCAATGGAAATTCCAAAAATGTACTGTTTTTGTGGTCCAGGGTCACATTTGGTTAAATAAGTGTCTGTTCATACCTCGCCCTGCACTTCTCAAAAACATAAAGCAGCATGAGGAAATCATTGGAGCCGCCGGCACCAGCAGCTATCTCTTTATGTCTGATCTCAGCTTCCTTCTGTCGTTCTGTCTTACCTACGGAAACAGCTCAACTGTTAGTCAAAGCACACAGAATTCAACACTATACTACAGTATGAGATGATATTTTATAACAAGGTGATACAGTTGTGCTTTAATACATTTCCTAAAGTGTTGTCCAGTGCACTTGCTGCACTACACATCACTAACATTTGTAATGAGTTTCACAGAGTGTAAAGGTTTCAGACATGGTTACCTGGTCGAATGAAGATATTCTCTACTGAGAGCATGGCAGCCACAGACAGCATTACATCTTCACACCCAAGAGCAGCAGCTTTGAGAAGTGCACGAGTGAGATTAGGAGGAAGGGGGAACTCAACCATCAGTCGCCCCAGTGTAGTCACTTCACCTCTCCTGCATCCAGAAGACAAATATTAGCAAAAGAGTTAAGATGAACATAATAAAGAACCGGCACAATTAAAATAAATTTACTAAGATTTAACGTTTCAGTATTCGCAGTACCAAGACTACAGTGATGTCTCTGAAAATGCGCCTGCATCAGAAATCTCTAGCAATGCATTTAACCTAAGTGTTGAGTAGTATTATATTGATATTAGTATTACCTACCTATCAATTGCATCGTATTGATACAGTTGCTTTAGAGCGGTCAGGATAAACCTTTCCTCTGGACAATCAAGATATGGAAATCTAAATGCATAGAACGCAAGAAGCATTCACATATGACCAATGAAAAATATTTAAAACAGTAGAAAAATATGCAACATCCAAAAATTAGATGATACCTAATAACATCATGGACTCCGAGACATTTCAGTGTTAGGATAACAGATGTAAGGCTGGTGCGCTGAATCTCTGGAATGGTGTATTCTGGCATGCATGTATCCCAGAATTCTTTGCTGTAAATTCTGAAGCATTTCCCTGCCGAAGTTCGTCCAGCTCGTCCGGATCTTTGCTGAGCCTCACTTCTGTACAAAATCATCATTAGCACTTATTAAAGATAAAGGTTGTTCTTATGGCAAAACTAGGCAATTGCTATGCTTAATTGCTTAAAGTTAAAAATGTCAATATAGTATATTATACCTAGATAAAGGGTTAAAATTATTGAAAAATGTCATTGAAAAGCTGTTTAGATATCAGACTTATAAAAAATCCATTATTAACACAAGCCCTACTCAACACAATAAATCAAGCAAAGGAGAGCGTATTTTAGCATAGAAAACAATTACATTTTAAGATAAAAAATTTAACACACAGTTTAACACTCACTTTGAAATAGGCACCACTTCTAGTATATCCAATCCAACCCTTGAGTTGTGGTTTAACTGCTTCACAAATCCACTGTCAACAATATATCTATAACAAAACAAAAAGAGTGCAGAATGTGTTGGGTCACATAAGACGACTCTGTGAGAACAATAAATCATTCAGTGGGGCTTTTTCTGGGCTATGTTTAACACCTACTTGATTCCATTGATCGTAAGCGAAGTTGCAGCAATGTTGGTTGCCACCACACATTTCCTCACACCTTTCGGTGCAGGCTGAAAAATTTGCTTTTGCTGATCTGTAAAAATATTTACAGCATTACTAATGTTTATTGATTGCTTCATGGCTAAGAAATATAGATCAACAAGACCTTATTTACAAAATTTTGGGATGAATATTTCCTTAAAGACATGTTCAAGATAATGTTCATACCTGTTGGCATGGACCCATACAGAGGCAGAATAAGAAGCCCTTCAACAGACCGATCGTGGACATCATAACGGTAGTCTAAGATCTCAGCTTTCTCAAACAGCAGATCACAGGCTTTCTCGATTTCCACCTGTCCTGTTCATACACAAGCACAGAACTACAAACTAAACAGGAATATTTGGAATATGATCTGACCTATATGATCTGAGAAGTATTACTGTACAGCTCATCCTAAATATCAATGCTGAGGTTACCAGTAAGGAAGACTAGAATATCTCCAGCTGCTTCATTTGAGTGCACATCTAAAGCCATCTTCACCACCTATCCATCACAAACATAACAGATTTACAGGGTGTAAAGAGGAGTAAGACATTTTACAGTATAGCTCATTTAATTTTTTCAAAAATGCATACAGTCACAACACACCTCTTTAACATAGACAGAACTATCTTTGTCTTTTGGACCAATCAGATTGCAGAACTTGTCCTTCACTGGATACGTGCGCCCAGGAATGGTGAAAACAGGACAGTTCCCGTAGAAAGAGCTTAGCTTTTCTGTTTCTAATGTTGCTGACATCACAACCACTTTCAGCTGTGTTTCACGTCCATGGGACCCCTTTGACAGAGTCTTTTTGAGTAGCCCAAGTAAAACATCCTGCAAAACATATTAAAACTTTTTTTTTAAGTTGTTTTAAAGGAACACGCAAACGGTCACTAAAACAAAGTATAAACTTAATTTTTGTTTTGGTAATAATAGCATAATTAATGCCTGAAAAAGTGTGACTTCAAATATCTTTAAGCACCATGAAAATAACAAATCAAAGTATCTTGGTAATAACATAACTGATCACACATTCTGTACAACGTAACCAAGATCCACTCGAAAACCACTGAAACCGTTTCAAAACATTTTCTAAATAAATCTACAAATTTATTTCAAAGGGTCAACATACAGTGTTCAAACTCCTTTCATGGGCTTCATCCAGGATCACAATGCTGTACTGTTTTAAACTGGGGTCTGCAAGGATCTCCCTCAGCATACATCCATCTGTCATGTATTTAATCATAGTGTCCTGATACAAATAAAACGAGATGTAATATCAAGAATATGTGATTATGTATATATAATATTCTACTCAATGCACATGTTGTAATATTGTCTCTTACCTTTGTTGAGCAGTCATCAAAGCGCACCTGGTACCCTACCTCTTCACCCAGTCTGACACCCATCTCTTGACTCACCCTTTGGGCTACAGTGATGGCTGCAACCCTCCTGGGTTGAGTCACCCCAATTTTACCATGCTTGCAAAGGTCTGAAGAGGGTAAAAACTCAAGATTACTGGATTTAATCTGCTGAAGTACACATCAGAGTTGGTAGGTGATCACCAAATACAGAATAGATGAAGAGTCATCCATACCTGCTTTATATAAGTACTGTGGCAGTTGAGTGGTTTTACCGCTGCCGGTTTCACCCGTTACGACGAGGAATGTATTTTTCTTTACGGCCTGAATGAGTTTGTCTCTGTGCTGGTAAATAGGAAGCTTTCTTGATTCATATTCCTCCTCGGATTCTCTTCTCTTCTTAAACGTTGACATTTCGTTCATGCACTTTCTGAGATGTTCAGCTCTTCCGATCTAAATTCTCCTCAGAATAATACGTCTTAATGAATAATAAAACCTTTCATTAGGTGAATACGCAAACCTTTTTTAATGAATGTTTAATATGTTGTTGTGTCGCATATAGAATATTTCTGTAGTGTGAACAATTCACTAACTGAGCTGAAATCTTTTGTCGTCCGTAGGTCATTTAAACACGTTAGCGCCATCTGCTGGATCGGATGAATGATCACTTCCTTTCTCAATCAGAAGGCTGCATCCTCCGGAGGTCGCATTTGTAGGCGGCATCCGTCATAAAGTCCGTCATATTTCAGAATATTGATAATTAAAAAGTTTACTATTATTTTTAGTTAATCTTAAATTGTTGTAATATACTTATGACTTGAAAATCTAATGCTCAGTTAACTTAAATAATCCACGCTTGATGACGCATGCAGCCTGGATATGCGACCTCCGGAGGCTGCAGCCTTCTTATTAAGAAACGGCCTGATACATTTTTGAGCTTATTTTGGGGTCAGCTTCTAGTTTTAACATGCAGGAAATATTTAAATATGCTTAACGTAACAATGTCACATTTAAGAGAACATTATAATAGTTAGATTTATTCAGAATTTGAATTGAGAAAACTAACTCTAATCTAGGGTAAACAAAAACAAGGTCATCATTAATTTTTTGTTTAATTGAGGACATTAATTTAAAAAGAAATGAAAGAAGATGTATACATAATTTAATGTATAAATAATAAAAAAAATTACATTTATAAAATTATTTATTTACTGAAATGTTTGTGTTTTCAGCAAAGTTAGTAGTTAAATATTGCAGGACAACAACAGTCAAAGCAGTTGAAACATTTAATGATTTGTGCATATCATTTAACAAGTGGAGTTTTTCCATAAAACATGCAATAACAAATATGAATGATTTCCTTTAAAAAACATCACTGCCAATCAATAGTATTCTTCCAATGATCTTCCAAAAAGCAATGTTATGCTGTAATCTATGTATTAAGTGGATTCTGTGAAACTGGACTCTGTCGACACAATCCACCGCCTGTAGATCAACTTCAATCCCCATAGATTGGATTTTTGTACTGGTAAGCTGCTATATAAAAACAATAATTAAGTGGTCATCAGTAAATGTTCAGTAAAACATAAAATGTCATATAATCCAAAACAATGAAAAGCAATTACGTTTAGTTTTTTTCCGTTTTTTACCAGCATTGCTTGAAACGGAAAGTTCCTCTTGGTTAACTGAAATATTTCAAACAGATAATATGTTTGTAAAATTTTAATCAACTCTTGCAACAGTTAAAGTTCCACAAGCAAAAGTGCAGTCTTACCATAATATGGTTTTGGATCTGATGCCTCACTTGTAGGTGGCTCAGGAGCAGCTCTTCTAAAAGCTGATATTTCATAAAATGATTAATGCTTATACAATAAAGTAATCTAAAAATACTGAAAATAAAACAAGAGGCAAATCAAGAGATAAAAATAATGAATTACCTCTTTGTGGATTTTGATTTGGAGCATGTGCTTCATTTTCTTTATGTGAAAAAATGCATTTATGTCATGATGGTGAAAAAAAAACGAGAATTCTATAAATAATGAAAACTTCAATCTCACTGTAAAAAATGATGTCCGATCAACATATTTATGTTATTTTAATTTATGGTTAAACAATTTTTAACTTGTTTTTCTAAGTTATGTCAACTTATCACAAGTCAAAACTTAAAACAGTAGGTTAAAGTGATATTTTTTACAGTGTACATGTGTTCATCACAAAAAAATGTAAAAAAAGAAACATACCATAAACAGTTGTGTTTTCCCTGCCTCGACCTTAAAAAAATGAATAGCCTACATAAATACGTTGATTTTGAAATAAAATTAGAATGAGATATAAGTCTCACTATAAGAGATATAAGAATATATTATTATACTTCACTGTGAAGAATCTCAAATCTTTCAACATTTTTTTTACTAACCGAGTTATCCAAGTTAAAACATACAAAAATTGTGTTAATCATGTAAACGTATATCAATGTAATTAGATCAGATACACTCTAAAAACTTTAATGTAGCATTGGGTCAAAAGGGACGAACCAAACCCATTGTTGGGTTGTTTTAACCCATTGTTAGTTCAAAAGAAGATTTTTGGGTTCATTTATCTCACTGGTTTTCAAACTCCTTGGAAGGCACGAGATGGGCAGTTGTATGACATTTTATAAAATTAATGCATCATTAATAACATTTATCCTAATTTCTTAGTATGAGATGGTTTTATGTCATGAATTTTCTAGGGGGGCACAAAGGGATGCACCAAATACATGGGGGGGGGGGGGGGTCATCCCTTTTTGATCCAACGCTGGATTTAAAATAACCCAGCCTATTTTGGAGTGTAACATAACATATTATGTGGCACGTGAAAACAAATATGCTAAACCTGTGTTACTATTTTCTTCATCGCATTGTTCTTTTTTTATTTTTATAGCCCATGAATACCAAATACCAAACCACTGGCTAGAAACAAAGACATTTCTTACCCCTGTTGTTAGGGTTTCTGTGCTCACTGCGTTCTGTATTTGGTCTTTCTTCTGTGTGGTTACCTAGTGTCGAATGTTTTTAAAAGAGATCCATCAAATAAAATGCTCAGACATGTAAAAACAAGACAAAGTATTACCGCTCACCTTCATTCTGTACTCCAATAACAGAATTCGATTTTGATGATTCATTTACATAGTTTCCTGTCCAACAGAAGAAAATTCTTTCTATCAGTGATGAAACATAATATATATATATATAATATATATTATTTTTTATTTATTTTTATTAAGTAAATAATAAATTAAAAACAAGAAAAAACAATGCTCACCCCACAACTTTGCAAACAAGTAAGTTGCAATAAAAAGCAGAATAAATAATCCAGCTCCAGCCGCAAAGTATACCCAGGGGCTTAAAACTATATTTTCTGCAAGGAAATGCACATATTAATAACCAATGATGTTTGCACTGTAGCAAATATTTTTTGCAAATACTACAATGAAAGTAAAGCTAATATAATTCTTCTTACTCTCTGGACGGGTTGTTTCGGTGATCTCCAGTCGCCAGCATTCCCGGTTGAGCTCACAACAGTATGAACCAAAATCTGAGGCCTGTACATTATGAATAATGATGGAGAAGTTTCCTAATGCAGCTAGGATGGGAAAAACAGTCACCCGTCCTCCTCTAGGATCATTAAAGAAGATATTCCCATCTTGTGTGATCTCTAGGAGACTTGATGATAAGTGTCTCCAACTCGCTGTGTTTGTTTTATTAGCGGTGTTATTGCTTATTTCAAAGTAACAAGGGAGCAAGACCTCAGATTTCAGAGGAGTTCTGATTGTGGATAGTTGAATATCTTCACACTTTCCCTTGCAGTTGCCCAGTGCTAAAAATGTAAGCGTTATAATGAAAATATAACTGATCCAGTACCATACACAAGTACATATTTGTGTCTATGAAATATAGGCCTATCTATAGATTTTTACAGAATAAAACTTTTTTGTTATTAACTTTAAACACACTACAGTAAATGAGACAATATATGAGTCTGTCTGTGAAATCTGCAGATTAAAGTATTTTAAGCTTATTATGAGATAGGAGCATAAAAGTTTGACTTTAATCGTTGATTTTTACTTTAATTTTAAACATGGCTTTACTCAAAATTAGAGATATCAAGGTTATATTTTCACATAATGTTCTTTACATTACATAGGATGATTTTATATAAAGCAATAAATCACACACACAAAAAAATACTCAAGTATGTGTGGGTGTTCACATAATAGATCATAAATGCTGATCTTTTTGAACCTACCTTTCGAAGTCACCACCAAACAAAATAATAATCCGATTTGTGTCACGTACATCATGCATGTCATTTAAGGTGTCAGTAGCAAGTGGTCAAAACTTACAGCATGAACAAAAATAGAAGCTGTATGTGGGATGATGTCCTCAGTTATTTCCTGTTAGTTTACACCCCTTTACAGGGGCAACTATAGTTGCCTATAGGAGATGTGATTTTTCAGTCATAGTAATTTTTTTTTTTTAATCTAAAATCATGTATGGTTTTCTATTCCCAGATTAGTGCCTGGTTTGATCAAACAGTGTCAAGGTGAAATGCATTCAGTAGTAAATTCGACATTTACTTCAAATTGACTTTAAATGTAACTTTGCATTCATCTGTTGGAGGTTGCACTTAAAGGCTAGGCTACCTCAGTTTGAATAGCAACTTTAACCACATCCTGTAACAAAAACAATGCAAGACTGACTCTTATGAAAGTTATGTTAAATAAACACCTGGTGACCTATCAGGGATATCTCTTTAAATCAACGATTTAACAGATTTATCACACAGGTTTTTTTTTACATTATATCATCCTATTCACCACTTGACCAATGTTATTATTTATATCTGATTTGTATAGACTTAAACCATGTTACAAAAGCCACGTTTCCCATATCAGATCAGAAACTTATACATTTTAAAACGGTGAGCGCATTTTAGCCACAACAATCAGAAATGTTTATCCTTTACAATCTAAATAAGTCTGATAAATACTGATAAATGATCATTAAGTCTTCTGTTAAATTAATTTGCCTTGACACAGCAATAAACATGGGTGTTACATAAACTAAACAATAGAGAAATAGATCTTTTAACACTTTAAATGTTGATTTATGTGGTCAATGTTTATAAGTCTTACCATTATTCGACGTTTCTATTGTTTTACATAATCACACAAAAACACAGCCAAATGCGCCATCTACTGGAAACGAGTTTGTAATACATTCAATAATGTACAGTTTATTTCTGCTCCATAATAACAATAACATATTGATGAAATCATATGCAGGATATTTTCACATTTATTACATATACAACATATTATTTTACAGTTTTACACTAACTCTCAAATCGATGTCTATAAGAAACAGCAAAGACAGATTAAACATAACTGAAGAAATATAAAACAACATTTTAAAACCATTGTGATATAATAGTCCTGCAAACTTGATATTTTGTATAAAAATATTACAGTTCCATGTCTTGTTTTTATGTAAATGCCTATAATGGACCTTAAGGGGGCAATTTTCTGGACAGGGCTTAAAGGCGGGGTACATGATCTCTGAAAGCCCATGTTGATATTTGAAATCACCTAAACAAACACACCCCTACCCCAATAGAATTTGGACCTTCTTTTGATAGACCCGCCCCACATATACGCAACCCCAGGCAATAATGTTAGGCCATGTTTACATTAGAGCATTTGCGTTTTAAAACATTTTAAAATGAAAACGATCCTCGTTTATACTGGCATTTTATAAAGAATCTTCATCCACACTATACACCACCATAAACGCATGAAACATGACCAATCACGTAACTGGGCATGCGCATAAAAGTGTAAAATAACTTATTACTCTAATAATAGCTTACCTTTGCACGTTTATGCAGCCTAGGGGTGTGCGATATTGTCAAAAAGTCATACATGGGTCCTTTGCTGGCAACTATAACAGACACTATTTTTGAACCTATAAAAATGTGTTTGGGAAAGTCTTATACTGTTCTATTTCCCCCCTACAACATATTAATATGATTATTAGGTTAATTTTGATTTTATAACTAAACAGAAAGGTCTTTATGATTTAAAAAGAAAGCATTCAAGTGAACAGTACTAAACAGTAGCGAACTTGAAGCAAAAATAAATTTTAGCAAATGCAAACTTCAATCAAACATAGTAAGAGGTGAAGTATTGCTTTAGCCTACCAGAAATGCATATTGCATTAATTTTTAAAAGTGAGCGAGGTCCATGCACGTCCTCCGCTAGCAACACACAAATAGCTAAAAGCGCAAGCGCCTAAACGAGCATTATATTAATGACGTTGAGTTTATTGTTTTTATTAATTTATATTCACAAAACTTATCAACAAAACATCGATTAAAATTAAGAGACAAATTATCTGAAACGAAATTCATTTTAAAGTAGCAAACAAAACTCACATTAAACTGGAAAATAATGTCTGACCCTGACCATTACAATTCTCCCTTCATATTGGCCTCTACAACGCCTATATGGCATTTAAAATTACAGTCTATCTTTCGTAAGCTAACTATATTTAAACAAAACATAAACACTTATAATGTTCTAGCTCCCCCTACAACATATTAATATGATTAATAGTTTAATTTTGATTTTATAACTAAACAGAAAGGTCTTTATGATTTAAAAAGAAAGCATTCAAGTGAACAGTACTAAACAGTAGCGAACGTGAAGCAAAAATAAATTTGAGCAAATGCAAACTTCAATCAAACATAATAAGAAGTGAAGTATTGCTTTAGCCTACCAGAAATGCATATTGCATTAATTTTTAAAAGTGTGCGAGGTCCGTGCACGTCCTCCGCTAGCAACACACAAATAGCTAAAAGCGCAAGCGCCTAAACGAGCATTATATTAATGACGTTGAGTTTATTGTTTTTATTCATTTATATTCACAAAACTTATAAACAAAACATCGATTAAAATTAATACAAATTATCTGAAACGAAATTCATTTTAAAGTAGCAAACAAAACTCACATTAAACTGGAAAATAATGTCTGACCCATTACAATTCTCCCTTCATATTGGTCTTTGCAACGCCTACATGGCGTTTAAAATTACAGTCTATCTTTCGTAAGCTAACTAAATTTAAACAAAACATAAACACATTAAACCCAACAATACAAAACATTAATATAAAACAGACATTATCTATAAGGATACATGTTAAAACAATCCGATATAGCGTTTATAATAGCTGGTTGGTAGATGTTTACTATTTTTGGCAAAACCTCCGTTGCAAACCAACATTTACATGAATAAAATAATTTTTACTTTGAAAATGATGGGCTGTCACGTTAACATCAGCTGTTCGTTTACATAAGACTCCGTCTACGTTCATTTACACTCAGAGCAACGTCTGAGTTCTCAAACTAAAACAGGGTCTTCAGCGTTTGCGAACAAATCCGTTTATGAGGGTCGAAAACGGTGATGTAGTGTAGATGAAAGGCGTAAACGTAGCAAAAGTAACGCGTTTTAAAGCATAAACGCATTAATGTAAACATAGCCTTAGTTAGTAGACGCACCCCTTACTGCTGATTGGCTACAAGTGTGTTTTGGTAGTCGGCCCGACTCCCTTTTCCAAAGTGTTTTTTAAAAACCATGCACCCTGCCTTTAAGTCAAGTCCCACACTATAACTGAATGTTTGTGCTGTCTTAACTGAAAACAGCTTGCACGAACATATCTTGTATTAGAGCTATTGTTTTGTATCAACATGCACACTAGCAATGTTTTTTGCAGGGTAAAACAACTTAAAATAATGTATTAATATAACTAAGGACCTTTTATCAAACACAATTAGTCTCTATCTGTTTCAGATACATGCCAAGTTATATAGCTTTTTTCCAGATTAGGTCAAACTGTAAAAATAATGATTAAAAAAAATCACAAATCCTTAAAGTATACATAGGGTTTTTTGCATCCTGTTCACATGCCGTCTAGACCTAATTGTTCGTTTCTATACCGCCATTTTCTACCATACTGACCACATCCTGTTAAGAAATGTTTTATATTATTTAATATTTTTATTTTATATTTACAGATAGATTTTGCTAGTTACTGTGGGGACGGTGTGGGTTTGGTGGTTGAAGGTACAGGGGATTTTTTGCAGAAAGCCCACGCTGCCCTTTGTCATGAAAATGGATGATAATTTTTATACATTATATTCAATTATATTTGTCTTACTCTTCACATATAAACAGTTTCAATTCCTCTGCTTCGACCTTCAAGAAAAAAGCATAAGTTTTGAATCTGCTTTCTTTTCAGTATTATTTATAATTTTGTTATATTTAAAAAAAAAAGTTTATTGATAACAGAATAAAAAACGAATTGGGTGTACAGTGCAGCTTACCTCCAGTCTGTACTCCATTAACATATGTAGGTGATCTATTTAAACTATTTCCAATCCAAGAGAAGAGATTTCCTATCAAAGATAAAACTGACTTTGTAACACATAGGCTATATTAAAGTGACATTTGTTATTGTTTATCCTTGCACTTGAAAGCTAAAAACAATACTCACCACAGAATTTTAAAAACAAGCAGGCTATAATAAAAAGCAGAATAAATAATCCAGCTCCAGCCGCAAAGTATATCCAGGGGTTTAAAACATTATTTTCTACAAGGAAAGGTACATATTAATAATGAATGATGCTTGCACTGTAGCAAATAGTTTTTGCAAATACTACGATGAAAAAAAGCTAATATTATTCTTCTTACTCTCTGGACGGGTTGTTTCTGTGATATTCAGTCGCCGGCATTCCCGGTTGAGCTCACAGCAGTATGAGCCAAAATCTGAGGCCTGTACATTATGAATAATTATGGAGAAGTTTCCTACTGCAGCTAGGATGGGGAAAACAGTCACCCGTCCTCCTCTAGGATAATTAAAGATGATATTCCCATCTTGTGTGATCTCTAGGAGACTTGATGATAAGTGTCTCCAACTCGCTTTGTTTGTTTTATTAGCGGTGTTATTGCTTGTTTCAAAGTAACAAGGCAGCAAGACTTCAGATTTCAGAGGAGTTCTGATTGTGGATAGTTGAATATCTTCACACTTTCCCTTGCAGTTGCCCAGTGCTAAAAATGTAAGCGTTATAATGAAAAAATTCAGATTAAAGTCTTATAAGATAATTATGAGATAGGAGCATTAAAGTTTGACTTTAAACATTGATTTCACTGTAATTGTAATCTTAGACTTGGCTTTACTTAAGATTAAAGATATCAAAGTTATTTTCACAGAATGTTCTTTACATTATGTAGAAAGCAGTAAATCACAAAAAATACTTTAGCATGGGTAAGTGTTCACAGACTGCGTCACATATTTCTATTTCCTTAATTGATCATAAATGCTGATCTTTTTAAACCTACCTTTTGAAGTCACCACAAAACAAAATAATAATCCAATTTGTGTCACGTACATCATGCATGTCATTTTAGATGTCAGTAGCAAGTGGTCAAAACTTAACAAAAAGCTGTTTGAAGGCTAATGTCATCTGTTATATCCTGTTTGTTCACACCTCTTACAGGGTCAATGTTACCAGGCAGGCACGTGCACACATAGACATCAAAGGGGGCTTGAGCACCTGCCCTTTTTATTCCTGGAGAGAAAGTGCCCTTTTTTTCTGGGGTGCCTTTAAAAAAAAATAATAATAATATGATCTTTATTCATATAACAACTGATGTCTGTCTGTTTCTTGTTTTTTTTACTTGTTGCTTATTTAATTTAACATGAATTTATTCAGGAATCATTTTAATGAGATTTAAACTCTTATATAAAGAAAAATAGCGCTATTTGTGGCACACAAACGGTTAACAGATGAGTCCCGCCTCCAAAATTCACATCCCTAATATGATTGGCTTTACCTTTCCTTAGTCCCGCCTCTCCAACTTACTTCGCTTTATGATTGGTTTGTCTACACTCGTGCTGCATCATTCGGGCTTCAAGCGCAAAAGCTCAGCCTGAACGAGACGCGATCATGTGCATGATTATGCAGGCAGCTACCGGTAAGTGTGTGAGTTTAGTTTAGTTTATTTATTTATAGAGCACACAAATTACAGCGTGGCGCTGTCCAAAGTGCTGTACAAAGGCAATTTTAAGAATGTCATCATCAATACATTTTAAGGAAAGAAAAACAATAACAAATATAAATAAAAAATAAATAAATGTATAATTTAAGATTATAAAATGTTAAACATGATGTGTAAAAGACAATACTGCACTAAAAAAGGTTTCAAGAGGAGGTAAAGGCTTTAGATAATAAATAGGATTTTAACTCCTTTTTGAAAACAGACACTGACTTTACAGCCCTAGTTTGGTAAGGTAAAGAATTCCACAGTTTCGGACCAATGACCGAGAAAGCCCGGTCCCCTCTAAGTTTTAGTCGAGACCTGGGGACAGAGAGAAGCAGCTTATCAGAGGACCTAAGGGATCTAGTGGGATTGTGGTGCTTTAAAAGGTCAGAAAGATAAGAGGGTGCCAGCCCATTTAGAGATTTAAAAACCATCACTAAGATTTTATACTCAATCTGAAAATGTACAGGCAGCCAGCTAAGAGAGCAAAGAATAGGGGTGATATGGTCATGTTTTCGTGTGCCAGTCAACATCCTGGCTGCTGCATTTTGAACAGCCTGCAGTCGTGATAACGCTGACTGACTTACTCCTATATAAAGTGAATTGCAGTACTCTAGTCGAGAAAAAATAAATGAATGAATAGTTTTCTCCAGATCTCTAGAAGATAAAAAGGATTTGGCCTTTGCTAGGAGTCTCAGATGAAAAAAACAAGATTTTACGACAGCATTTATTTGCTTGTCGAACTTAAAAGCATTGTCAAAGTAGACACCCAAATTTCTTACCACTGGTTTGTTATACAATTCCAGTGGTCCCAAATTTACTTTGTCACTCTGCCCAAAAACAATGATTTCAGACTTATTTTCGTTTAGGTTTAAAAAGTTGTGAGACATCCAAACCTTCATTTCCTCAAGACACTCAGTAGCAGCAGATTTCACATAATTAAAAGGTAAGTAAAACTGTGTATCATCCGCATAGCAATGGAAAGATACATTATATTTTCTAAAAATCAACCCCAGAGGCAGCATGTAAATAGAGAAGAGCAATGGAGCAAGGACAGATCCTTGAGGGACCCCATATTTAACATGACCTTTAGAGGAGAAAGATTCCCCTATTTGTACAATAAAAGTCCTGTTTGACAGATAAGATTTGAACCACTGAAGGGCTACTCCATGTATCCCAACATAACTCTCAAGACGGGAGATCAATATATTGTGGTCAATGGTATCAAATGCTGCACTCAGATCTAATAAAAATAAAATAGCAGAAACACCAGTATCAACAGTTAGTAAGATATCATTATACACTCGTAGAAGAGCTGTTTCTGTGCTGTGAGGAAGAAAGCATTCTTATATTAACAGTTTTATGCACAAAATATAGGACACGTTGTTACACATAACGATTCAGGGACATTGTTTTCCACGGCAATCCCATATTAACCTGAAGAGTTGCAAACGTGTAACAGTATAGTGTATGTAGTTTAAACAGACTGCTCATAAAATAATAAAGCACAAACAATAAAATAATTGCTAACTGCAGTAGTAAGCTTTTTTGTTTGCGTTTTTTGTAATGGCTGTTAAATAAGTATAATGTGTTATATAGTGGAGTGCTGGAGTAGATTGGGAAGAAATCTGATGGTTCAGGATTTTACTTGCCCAGTCTGAATTTTCACTGACATCACAAAAAAGTAAAATATAAAATACAAATAAAATAGGCCGTATCTATATTTGTTGTTTCTGACATGTGTAACCCTAATAAATATGAAACCTAAGATTAAAGGTGCCATAGGATGTGTTGTCATAATATGTTAAATTGTTCTTTGACAATTACATAGAAGGTATGTTGCTTTATTAAGTGCAAAAAATATCCAGAAACGTTTTTACATGTTTATTTACAACCCTAGAATTTGACATTTTAATTAAATGGTCTATTTTTGCCCTAAAGGTGTCAGGAATCGGATACACAAAACACGAACCCAGATGCGGACGTAATAAAAAAAGGAATTTATTACAAAAACAGGGGAAAAAACAGGAAAACAAAACCCACGAGGGGGCAAAACAAGACAAGGGCAACAGCACTACACGAAACTGACACTAAACTAACAATACTAACATTAAACTTTTCAAACACAAAACAGATCAAGACTTAAATATACACAAAACTTACTGGAACCGACAGGGCAAGAAACAAGCATGGGACAAGGCATGAAACAAGACGAACGTGCACTGGACAACAAACACAAGGACTCTTAAATAGGGAGAAAGTAAATTACATACAGCTGAAAATAATCACGAGTAAGGGATCGGGGAAAAAGTGACGAGACCCGGGAAATGCGTGGTCGGAATAAACCAATACTACAACCACACATTTCCCACATAGAACATATGTCCTGTCAGAACCCTGCCATGCAAAACTAGATCTAAATACCAACAGGATCCGGCAGGATTCTGACAGTACGCCCCCCTCCAAAAGGCGGCTACTAGACGCCTTCGAAGGGGGAACACTAAACATGGGACAAGACAGACTGCATACACGACATGATCCATGAAAACATAACAAAGACTAACAAGGGCAAACAGGCAATAACAACAGTGGGATTGGGGTGAGACAATAAAAATAATAAACAAGGGAGGGGGGGTGGGGGAACACAAAAGTTCATAGGGGTTGGTCCAGGGTGGGAGGGTGGGAAAGGAGTCAGGGTGAACTTGGGGAAAGTCCTGGAATGTTCATGGCCAAAAATTGCAAAATCTGGCTGGGGTTGCGCTGGTTGCGGCCACGGCTGGGGTTGCGCTGGCTGCGCACACGGCTGGGGTTGCGCTGGCTGCGCACACGGCTGGGGTTGCGCTGGCTGCGCACACGGCTGGGGTTGCGCTGGCTGCGCACACGGCTGGGGTTGCGCTGGCTGCGCACACGGCTGGGGTTGCGCTGGCTGCGCACACGGCTGGGGTTGCGCTGGCTGCGCACACGGCTGGGGTTGCGCGGGCGGCGCACACGGCTGGGGTTGCGCTGGCTGCGCACATGGCTGGGGTTGCGCTGGCGTCTGCGTCGAAGCCTCTGGGCGCTCTGGACGCTCTGGCGGCTGCGTCGACGGCTCTGGGCGCTCTGGCGGCTGCGTCGACGGCTCTGGGCGCTCTGGACGCTCTGGCGGCTGCGTCGACGGCTCTGGGCACTCTGGCGGCTGCGTCGACGGCTCTGGGCGCTCTGGCGGCTGCGTCGACGGCTTTGGTGGCTGGGTAAGATCCCCCTTCCTCCTGTTCTTCCTTCGAGGTCGCGGAGCAGAAAGTGGATGAGGTGGTGCTCTTAAGTCGGAGGAGGACCCCCCAGATGAAGACTCCCAGGAGATCCTCCTCTCACGCTTCCCTCGAAGGGACAGAGGCGGGGAGCGGCTCTCTGGAGCCGGAGGAGAGAGTTCAGGGTCGCCGAACCCCCACATCCCAACGGTCCTTCCCTCTCGGATGGACGAGAGTCGATGGGGTTCGGCGGTACGGTTCGGGTTCCGCCTGGTGTTGACCTCGGGTCCGCATACGAGCGGGTCAAAAAACTCGTAACCCGACTCGTATGCGGGGCGGCAACCCTTTCCCCGTCTCGCCAGGCGAGTACCGGTGAACATGTCCGCTGGGTTCTTTTCTGGCACGTTCGTTCTGTCAGGAATCGGATACACAAAACACGAACCCAGATGCGGACGTAATAAAAAAGGAATTTATTACAAAAACAGGGGAAAAAACAGGAAAACAAAACCCACGAGGGGGCAAAACAAGACAAGGGCAACAGCACTACACGAAACTGACACTAAACTAACAATACTAACATTAAACTTTTCAAACACAAAACAGATCAAGACTTAAATATACACAAAACTTACTGGAACCGACAGGGCAAGAAACAAGCATGGGACAAGGCATGAAACAAGACGAACGTGCACTGGACAACAAACACAAGGACTCTTAAATAGGGAGAAAGTAAATTACATACAGCTGAAAATAATCACGAGTAAGGGATCGGGGAAAAAGTGACGAGACCCGGGAAATGCGTGGTC
This sequence comes from Paramisgurnus dabryanus, assembly GCF_030506205.2. Classification (NCBI taxonomy): domain Eukaryota; kingdom Metazoa; phylum Chordata; class Actinopteri; order Cypriniformes; family Cobitidae; genus Paramisgurnus; species Paramisgurnus dabryanus. The sequence goes on from NC_133344.1 coordinate 28,951,785, forward strand.
GGAATAAACCAATACTACAACCACACATTTCCCACATAGAACATATGTACTGTCAGAACCCTGCCATGCTAAACTAGATCTAAATACCAACAGGATCCGGCAGGATTCTGACAAAAGGGTCATAAATAATAATGTTGAGCTCTGCTCTGAGGCTCATGCCAGAAGCTCACATTAGTAAACAGACCTTATATTTTGAGCCCTTATCAGACAAAAATACATTTTGAGTAACAACTAACAACTAATCAGCTAAACGCTAGCATATGATATAGCATTTATTAGCATGTAGCGCTAACTCAGCAGTCACAACTTTGTTTTTAGCATTTTAACAAATTTGTAATTAATGTGTAATTTAAAGTTTTCAAAACATGCACATTGTGTAATGGCTTCCTTTGCTGCTCTATAAACCTAGACTACTAAGGAGACCATGGTGTCTGTGTGAACTGATTATTTTGTAGACATCTTTTGAAAATTAAACAATTGCGTGAGTTTGAGGAAGATAAAATTAATTAACTTTTTAAATATTTTTTTTAAAAAGGAAGTCAAAATTGTGTTAATATATATACTTTTTGTTAAAAAAAAAGAAAAAAATATACATAATAATGAGAAGTGCCCTTTATTTCACTTGAGCCCCTGCCCCTCAAAATGTCTGTGCACGTCTCTGTTACCAGGACAGGGGATTTTTCTGCCATATTAATTTATAATTTTCCTAAAAGGAATGTATGGTTCCCTTTTGTCATGAAAGAACACTATGGGAACATCAGCAGGTTGCGCGTGAAATCGTCGACCCGACCGTTACTTTCGTAACCTCGGTTCACCGTGAAACGGGAACGAGTCATCAGGCTTGTTTGAGATGCGGCTTGCCTCGCCTGATATTTGACTATAGCAGGCTGCTGCAGGGGGAGGAGTGAAAAAAGAGCAAATCGGACACTTCACGCAGTCATGTCAACCACAAACGTTTCTGTTGTGTGAAATATAAACAGCTCACAGTACAAATAATTCAGCAACAATAAAGGGATTCATTTAAAAATATAAATGTCATAAGTAAATAACAAGTTGGGAAAAATATAAAAACTACTGTAGTGGAGTTTTAAAAATAGAGAGTATGCAAGTGACGTCACCTTCGGCGAAAGTGACTGCGGTTACACCCACTGAGTGGAAAAAGAAGAGCGGCAGAATTTGTTTTCAGTGTGAAATCAGCTAAATAATCCACTATAATCAGCGAATAATGCAGAGTGTGCTGTTTTGACTGGCTAGTTAATGTTTATTATGAAATCCAGAAAGACCGGCATAATTTGTGCAGTAAGGGGTTGCCATAATAGTTGGTATAAATGCAGTAAATTTCTACTAAACATTTAGTTTTAACCATAATCCAAGCAACAGAGGTGAATGTGGATGTGGCGCATGTCATGCACCCATGATCTCTATCCACACATCCATCCAGTAAAAACTTTTATAGAAACTGCCAGTAAATAATAAATAGCCTACAATAATTATTCAAAAACAACTAATATTATGCTGATAAAAATATGCTGATTTAGCTGGTTTATTCTACTATATATTATTTTAATAAATTAGTTAATGTTTACAGTGGGTACGGAAAGTATTCAGACCCCTTTAAATTTGTCCCTCTTTGTTTTATTGCAGCCATTTGCTAAAATCAAAAAAGTTTTTATCTATCATTAAAGGGACAATAAGTAGGATTTCCCCCCATCTGGTGGTGAAATTGTATTTTGCATTCAAACGAATAGTGCTCTCTAGCGCCTCGCTTTTTCAAATGCGTGTTGCAACTACGGTAACCGTTATGTACTCACTGATCTCCTTGTCTGTTTAATTAATCTGATTGGACTTGATTAGGAAAGGCACACACCTGTCTACATAAGACCTTACAGCTCACAGTGCATGTCAGAGCAAATGAGAATCATGAGGTCGAAGGAACTGCCCAAGGAGCTCAGACACAGGCTGTTTTTCAATGTCAAGGATACTTTCTTGGCAGGACTGGTCTTTCCAAGTCACTTCCTTCAGAGGTTAGGCGAGGCTCCTCTTTAGAATTTGGAGAACAAGTAAATGGAACAGGCAAGCAAGTGAACGTCATTGCGTCATCACGTCAGTTAAAGACACACTATGCAGTTATTTTACCTTAATATAACAGCTTCAAAGTCATTTCGATGGTAAACGAAGTCATAGTATGGCGAATCATCCTCCTGTTGAAGCTCGGGGAGGACGCCGCTAGCAAAACCACCAATGCAAGCTTGAAAGAACCGCCCCTGACAAATCTCGCGAGAATCACGACTTGCTTTACGGCAACGACGTCACACACGTTAGGCCTGTTCGGCTTCGTGCAGCGCTGCAAGAACCGGCAGTCGGATGACGTAAAATTACCGCGAGAATGATCCGAGACGGAACTTTGACGTAATCCGGCTGTCGGTTCCTGCATGAAGTCGCACAAGCCTATAACAACAACTTCACGCGCGTACTTGAGACGTGATGCTTGATGATGGAAACAGCTAAGAAAACCCGTTCGGAAGAGAGTAGAAAGCGAAAAAGAGAATCTGACCGAGTTAGGAACCGGACAAGAGTCCCACTCGGCCAGGCTTTTAGTCGTTGGCGTGAGCTAAAAGACAGCACTGGATGCAAAAGGGATGCTGATCTGGCGATCTTGTTGATGGACAAGTAAGTAAATCTCTTATTTGTAAATTTGTTTGCGGTCTATGTTGTATGTGGTTGCGCTTGCTTGTAGTGTGTATTTTTTTACTATGCTGTTCATTCATCCAGTGTTGATAATTAGACCAGTAAAATAATTTCGACATGGGTCTAGCTAGCTTACGATCATAAGAGCATTTAGCAGACTTGCTAACAAACACTCGTTTCTCTTACATGTTTTTTTTTTGCCATCTAAACTCAAGTGTTGTGTTGTGATGTGTACCTAGTCATTTGTCTAATTATGATTTCTTATGGCGTGTCTGTGTGTGTGTGTGTGTGTGTGTGTACTGTGCGTTTACAAACTTTAGCTGACTAAAAGTTTGTTGATTGAGAAAATACCGATCTTGACCTTTTATTAGCTACCAGGATCGGGTCGTAATGTCTACACCCAGCAAAGGACACAAAAGACCACCAAAGCCACCCGTGTCAAGTATAACAGAGGAGTCAGAATGTGATCGGTATGTTTTTCTGCTCAATCCTAATAATTCAGGAATACAAAGCACACATTGTAAACTATTCATTTATCTTTTGAATTAGAGATGAAAATTTCCCTGAAACTGGTGTCCAGCCATTAGTCACAGAGACAGAAGAGGGTGGTGTTTTGGAAACCAGGTTTGATTTCATATATATCTCCATGTATTTCTCATTCATATATATATGAGGATATAATAGGAATTATATAAACCTTTATTATTATTATCAATGAAATTAGTTGTTGGTCTGTCATTTGTACAGGTTTGTTTATCAGGATCCTTTGATGAATAGGACGTTCAAATGAACAGCATTTGTTTGACATATAATTGAAATAAAAAATAATTTTATCTCTAATTGCAGCATGCGTTCTCTGAGCATTGCTGAAGAACATGACTCTACAGATGAGGGGGATGCCAATGACTTGAGGAACAGCTTGTAAGTACTGTGCTGTACTGGTAATTTGCCTTCTACTGACATGTCCTTTCAGTCTGATGTTCATCTGTGTATCTCTTGAACAGCATCGAAATGGATGATTGTTGGGTTGATCCTTCTCACAAGGACTGGAAGGATGACTATAGCTCGGATGAGGATTTTGTTCCTTTCCTACAGTTACGGTACATTTCACGTAGTAGTTACATTTTGGGTTCAACTAATGCTATGTTCATTCTCACAACTATACAGTTCTTTCATTGTCACTTGATTTCTACCATCTGGTTTGTGTAATCAATGTCCATATACTCTGCTTATATACACAGAACTGGTCGTGTCAACACAAATGATCTTGCTGAAATAAGTTTAGATGAAGCTGTGCTTGATGTAGCAACACCCAATCCCCCTGAACTGGAATACATTCCTGAACAAGAACGAGTTCTCTGTGAGGATGATCTGGTGGGAAAAAGTGCCAACATCACCTACAACAACAACCTCCATCAGCTTGCCATGTACTTGATGCTACCACTACAGAAGTGCAACTACATAGACAGTATGTCTGGTGTAGCATGCCATGGTGAACCGCCATTTCGGGTGACCCTGAAACCTCGGGGGACTGGAGTCATTTTGGAATGGGTAAGATAAGATGTACATGCATGCAGGGTAGAAGAGCGAGTAAACTGTTTGTAACCAGTAGAGTTGTTATAACATTTACGTACAGCTTATTTATTGTTGGTGTCACCAAGCAATATATTATGTCCTTTACAGTACTTATGCATTTGTGGGTTTTTTATATTAAAGTTTTTCTACACATTTGAGAAGACTATGTCCAAGTGGGGGCAATTTTTTTATTTATTTATCTTTTTAAATATTTTTTATATATATATCACAATGCAGTTATGCCCCTTTGGACACACTCTGTGGAAATGGAACTCACAGCCAGTTTTGAAGTTCGGCATGCAAGGGGGTGACTTCATGCTGGCTACCAATATTCTTCTGTCTGGCAACAACTACAGGAAGATTGCCCTCCTCTTTCAATTTATGAAAATGGCAGTGGTTGCTGAGGGGACTTTCTTCCGAAATCAAGACGCTTATTGTATTGATCCTGTCCAGGAATTTTGGGAAAAAAATAGGGCAAACATCATAGACAGGTTGCGTCAGGAAGAACATGTCGTTGTCCTAGGTAAGGTGTAGCATATTTGTTAACCACCATTGAATGTATATGAATTTTTAACACAATCACATCTAAATACAATCATTATTCTAATGGATGTATTTTTGCTCTATTCAATAGGTGATGGCAGAATGGACTCTCCAGGTACTTTGTGTTTGTGAGCAAATGATCCATAAAGTCCAAATGCTGATAGCTGAATTGTGAACTAAAAATTATTATTTTTTTACTTTTTACTAGGACACTGTGCACAATACTGCACTTACACAACTCTTGAGCAAGAGTCAAGAGACATTGTGCACATTGTCACCGTAGACAAGCGAGAAACAAAAAGGAATTCCGTGATTATGGAGAAGGAGTGCTTCATCAGGACCATGGATGCACTAATCAAGGAAATTCCTGTCAGAGAAGTTGTTACAGATGCCCACCCACAAATATCTGCCTTGCTTAGTAAGAATAACTTCTTTGATATGTTGTCTAGAGTCATTGATTTTTATTTTCTTCTGATATTGATTTTATTAGAAATGCTGTGTTTATTGTTACAGATCCTGAACGTGGACGCTACAAAGGCATTCAACACTCACTCGACATATGGCATGCTGCCAAAAATCTTGGAAAGAAGTTACGACGGGTATGCAATCATCTAAATTTATTCAGTATTCTACAACTAATCAATGAACCTGAAGATTTAAGATTGCATATATTGACTGGCCATACTGTCTTAGTATGGTAATATTTTAGAGCAATATTTTAACCATAGCTTTGTATTGTGTGATCAGGCTGGCACCATAAAAAATCAGAATTCAATTCTGGTTTGGATGAAGGACATCGTGAACCACTTTTGGTATTGCTGCAAACAAGCATTGACAGAGGAGCAGTTCAAGGTATTTTATAAGTTTTTGTAATGTCACTGTAAAAACTATTACTTTGGGCATGCAGAAAGGTGAAGCTTCTAGCTTTATGTAATTTGGGGTGGTCCATTTATGCAGATGATGTGGCATGGAGTCTTGCACCATGTCCGCAACCAACATTCATGGGCAACTGGATGCTGTGAACATGAGCCTCTGGATGAAGGAAGCCAAAACAAGCCATGGATCCAGCAAGGTTTGAATGATTGTAGCCGCTTGATTTTGATTTGATCTTAGATTGTGAATTTTCCTCACTCTGATATGTAATTACAGGTTCAGCAGCTCATCAGGCACTTACAGCGATTGTGCTTGACAAGCGCTGGTTGAGCCAGGTGAAGAAGTTCATAAACTTTAGGTATGCATCTAATGTCATGAAATTATACATGCACAAAACAAAAGTTGCTAATGTATTTATTTACTAATATACATACTCTAACTACACTTATACATAGCCATATTCCATTTCATTCACATTATTGGTAGATGTGTGGGTGTGTAACACATTTTGGTAATTGTTTGAAGAGTGCAGGCTGAAAGTAGTGCCAAACAGATTTAGCCTTTATGACCATTGTGATAAGAAATGTTACTAATGTGTGCCTCCCCGATAGGACCACATCTGATTTGGAAAGCTTCCAAAATCATATTCTAATGTATGCGGCAAAGCGCTTCGCCTACAGCCCACCTGTATACAAGACGCGAGTTTTGCTTGCCGCCTTAGATTACAATAACCACAATCATCGCCTGCCAGCCCGTAACAAGGATGGACACAAAATGTAAGTATTTACTGTTACTACTGCACTTTGAGTGGATCTTACCAAACATTTTGAAAATGACTATACTAAAATCGACACTTCCTGTACAGATATAGAAGATACTTCAACAAAAAATCAAAAATCTGGAGTGTCTACACCACAAAGGAAAAGAAGCAGTATAGCTACATACAAGACCTTCAGAAGGCCATTCTGGGGAGAAGAATTCGAAGTGGGAGAGGCCTTCCCCGCAAACAGATGCTCAGGTCCGATGACCCAAGGCGCATGGGTTTGCTTGCTGCTGTACCGCCACCACCCACTGCAGAACTTGTGCAGGACCACATTGAAAGAGGAGACATTCCTCCACAGTGACTGTTGTACTGTAATCTTGTTCTTGTAAATATTTGTAATAAATGATGGATAATATTGAACTTTTCATAAAAATTCTTTATTTATATGCAAAAACAAAATAAGTTAAAATAAATAAAAGTAAAGTGCACAAATGCTGAGGTAACAGAGAACCAAACATACAATTCCCAAATGTTTATAAAATAACATGCTGTTTAGAAATACCTATATAACTATTTACAAATGGATAATAAAAAAAAACTATTCAAGGCGGCGCACCCGGAATCCAGTGTATTGGCCTCTTGGGTCAGGGAACTTGATTCGGACCTTCCATACACAACAGCTGGGTATGACAACTCTGTTGCCCACACCCAGGCGGCCATGCTGCCACAGCACATACTGTCTGTAGGCAGCATGTCTGTACTGACGCTGTTCAACACCTGGCTCCTGGCTGTCATCAACCGCAAAAATGTCATTCCAGGCCGCACGGGCCAGCCGTAACACACCCTCATCCAACACATAGAACTCCATATGTGCGGAGTTGCTTATGCAATTAGCTGGTGTCTGCTTACAACAAAGCCTTTCCAGGTCTGTGGTCATTTCTCTACAATTGGTGCAAGTGCACCAATGCAGGACATCTCCGACAGGGTCAGGGCTATGTGGTATCTCAAGCATGGCCATGACATCGAACATGAGACCTGGCAATCTTGTGAGTATAGAATTCAACAGCTTGTCTTTCTGGTCATACTCAAGCGATTGCAGTTTTACCTACAATGCAAAACAATTCGTTATATCATATATACACACGTCTGTCTGTCTGTCTGTCTGTGTGTGTGTGTGTGTGTGTGTGTGTGGGTGTGTGTGTATAATATATATATAATGTATATATATTGGGGGTAGGGCATATAAATATATATATATTGGGGTATTTCTACACACACACACACACAAATATATATAGTGGGGGAAAGATAAAAGATAAATTTATCTAAAATGACATCTTGAGCAATAATAAACCTTCATTTCAGCTGCACGTCTTGACCGCAGCTCCTGCAGCCTCGACTGCTCCTCAGGGTCGAGAATTTTTGCACCCTTCGCCCCTTTCGATTGCCTCCTCCGCGGAGGTTTATATTGCTTCGATTTGACCCCAATCGCCTGAGGGACATCAGACGAGGCTGACGACGCGGATTCCTGCGATTATAATTATCAGTACATAAATATACCTAGAGGTTGTAAATAGTGTAAACATGCACAGATTGCAAACCATGATGATAAATAGCAATAAACAAGTATGACATAATGGCCAATGTTATGAAAAAATGCAACGTACACAATTAACTTTGTCAATGCATTTTGTAATGTTTACATTACAATTAAAAAAAAACTTCTTATTATCCAATTACCATCATCTGTAGTTTAGTAGACATGCAGTAGCCTAATATTTGTATGAAATTGTGAAACATTACCTGGTCATTATCTTCGGAGTCCATCTCTGCATATTCACGCCCAACACAATCCTTACAGGTACGTACAGAGTGGGGGTGCGAAATTACGACAGTTGCAAGTTTTCCCCAGCGACGCTAGGGGTCGCTGTTTGACAAAAACGTCAAACTGCATAGAATGCCTTTAAAATGTGTGCTTTCGGCGCTGCATGCGCGCATAGGATTGTGGGTGATTTGAGAGCGCGAAGAGTGCAAAGGATACACATATGCATCCTTTCCAGTATATGGGATATTTTTCGAATGAAGGACTCAGTCCTTGGTTGCAATTCCGAGGATCCTTGACATTGGATCAGTCCTTCGACAGATGTCGATGACATAGCATTCTCGAAATTCTGGCTCCCGGGGATCCTTCCTTGACATTGAGAAAGGCTCACAGAATTGTGGCACGGCATGGATCTGGCCAAGGTTACAAAATAATTTCTGCAGTACACAAGGTTCCTAAGCGCTCAGTGGCCTTCATAATCTTTAAATGGAAGAAGTTTGGGACGACCAGAACTCTTCCTAGACCTTGCCCTCCAGCCAAACTGAGCAATCGTTGGAGAACAGCCTTGGTGAAAGGTAATGAAAAACCCAGAGATCCCTGTGGCTGAGCTCCAGAGATGCAGTAGGGTGATGGGTGAAAGTTCCAGAAAGTCAACTATCACTGCAGCCCTCCATCAGTCGGGGCTCTATGGCAAATGGTCCCGACAGAAGCCTCTCTTCAGTGCAAGACATATGCAAGCCTGCATAGAGTTTGCCAAAAAACACACAAAGGACTCATAGACTATAGAAATAAGATCCTCCAGTCTGATTAACTTTTTGGTGTTAATTCTATAAGCGGTATGTGTGGCGAAAACCAGGCACTGCTCATCACCTGCCCAATACAATCCCAAAAGTGAAACATGGTGGTGGCAGCATCATGCTATGGGGGTGTTCAGCTGGACGACCGGTTGCAATTGAAGGAAAGTGCTCTGGACCTCAGACTGGGCCGAAGGTTTACCTTCCAACAAGACAATGATAGTAAGCAAACAGCTAAAATAACAAAAAAAGTGGCTTCTGAACATCTCTGTCACCATTCTTGACTTAAAACCAATTAAGCATCTCTGGAAAGACCTCAAACGTTCACCATCCAACCTGACGGTACTGGAAAGGATCTGATAGGAAGATTGGCAGAGGATCCCCAAATCCAGGTGTGAAAAAACTTGTTGCTTCATTCTCAAGAAGACTCATGGCTGTACTAGCTCAAAGGGTGCTTCTACTCAATACTGAGCAAATGGTCTGAATACTTATGACAATGTGATATTTCAGTTTTTCTTTTTTAATAAATTTGCAAACATTTCTACATGTCTTTTTTCTGTCAAGATGGGGTGCTGAATGCTAAGTGTACATTAATGAGAAATAAAATGAACTTTTTTGATTTTAGCAAATGGCTGCAATGAAACGGAGTGAAAAATTTAAAAGGGTCTCAATACTTTTCTGGCCTGCTATTTACTTTCTCAATGAGACATGATAATATCACAAAATGTATATTAAAAAATGCAGATTTTTTCCAACTTACCATTTAAAGCCACCATAAAACCCCATAAAATCACAATCTGTGGAATGTACATCATGCACGTCATGCAAAGTGTCAGTAATAAATTATCAAAAGCTACAGCGTCTAAGAACAAGACAAAAAGACTGATGTCCTCTCTAGAGGGGCTGAGGTGTGATTTCTCACCCTTAAAGCTTTGTTTATACTCGCTGTTTGCTTTGCACCGCGAGCCTCAGCTGATCGCCTGCGCATCTCAACAAATGGACGAGACTCGTTGTTGCACTATTCTTTAAAACGACAGGGGCAATCGAGTCTAAAACCAACACAAAGTAAAGGACAGAAGTTGTTCTCAAACTTGTCATGAACTTTCCAAGCAACAAGATATACAGTCTTCATCAAACACCCAAGCACAGGGTAAAGAAGAAACTTTATTGATTATAATCTGAAACCAATGGAACTAAAGAGGACACAATCATTAACTATGGAATCAATAGAGGATTTACTTAAACTAATTATAAACCCAAGTGATAAGGAACCCAAGAACTGGCAATTATAAACTGTTAAATGCAAACTGCTGATAAAAGAAAGAGAAAGAAGAAGAAAAAAGAAGAAGAAGAACAAGACCAACAACAAGAAGAAGAACATACAGAAACAAATGGGAACAGAAAACATGAAAAGTGCACATGATACAAGTTCGTATGGATTGACTCATACTCCAGTGCAACATAAGGACAATCACTTTCCAAACCACTGACACTAAATTTAGCATTTTTGCGGACAATAACTCCATTGTGGACATTTTAACTTTTAAAATTGTATATTCACATCCTATAAATGATTACAAGTTATACCACAGGGCTGTTGAATGCTTTATTCTGATATGTTTCATGGGTATGCATTATTTTTAGATAAACGCACAGCTAAACTGTCAAATGTTTTAAAATAACTTCCAGAGCAATGTCTGTGGTAACCACGTTATAAGCAGAATAATGGACTCCAGTCTTTGAATTATTTGAAAATAATGCACACGCTCCGCTTCACATTGCTGCATTACCAACTTGAGTCTGCATTATTTTCGAATAATTCACTGGCCCTTCATAAATTATTCTTAATTCCTTACTTTTTAATAAACATTGTATTCTTTAGTATCTTTCAATGCTTGAATACTGAGAAACAGCTGACCAGGTCCACAATGTGTATGAGACCTAACATGTCTCAAAAGTTGTTTGATCGAAATAGCTTGTAGGAAAAGATTGTTACCCATCTTTGTATGTACATGAGCAGTACAGTACTGTATTATTATTTTTATATATCATATATTATTATTAACGGTTTATGTATTGCCAACAAACAAATCAAGCAAAAAAGTATCACTAATAAGTACACTCCATGAGAAGAAACTCATAACACATAATGATTCCAGAGTAAATTATGATGTGATGTAGCAGTCTCAACAATACACTCATTTTGCCCTGGACAACGCTAACATATTCCCGTTATAAAACATTTTCAAACACATTATTTTCCGCAAATTACAGAAATTTAGACCTGGCGGGGGATGTATACTGCTTGTGGACCACGTGCTAATTGCTAGAAGCTAGCGGGAGGTCCGGATCGTATATTGGGAAAGTGATAAGAGACTCGGGGGTACATTAGGCTCGTCGGAAACGCCGTAACGGTAAGGCCCGGTCTTGGTTAGCTTGGCAAAACACTTTTAGTTTGGCAAAGCACTATTACTTAGTTCATGTAGAATTGTAAAATAAAGCAAACTATCTAGCCTGCAAAAAATATCTATATAGCCTACTGTCTACAAACATTAATAATATAAACATTACTATACATACAAAAGGTATAATTTACGGGATTAGCATCAATCTATGGTCTATGTTTTGAGATACAGATGCTCTAGCATCATAAATGTAGTATTTTGTAACAGAAGATGACAACATGCAGAATATAAACGTGACTTCTTACATTTGTGTGTATATAACGATCGCGAATCGAATCCAGTCTGTTTCAGATGTGTGAATATTAGAGTTGGGGTACTCGAATGTGGACTCGAGTCCGGACTTGAGTCCAATTTTGAATGAACTCGGACTTCTCACGCACTCGGGTGAATTTGTACTCGGACTTGACACGGACTTGGACATTTTGGACTCGGAAAATATCCCGAGTACAGTCGAGTCCACGTCATGTGCAACATTAAAAACAGCATAAACCTGAGATGAGAAATTAATTAATGTCTCGTCTCGTACACACTGCAAACTTTCGAGAGTGACAACCGCATTTAAATGCGGGAGTGAATCCCCTAAATGTTCGTTTCATGTCTGTATGGAACAAGACTCACTCCCGAAAATGTGATGATTGACACAGAAATAACCATAGCAACGTTCTGCCGTCTCGCGTGCTTATCAATCACAGCTTTGACCAAAATAATCTAACAGCATTGTGTTTTGCAATGAACCTCCGTCCGGGCGTTGTGTATTGTACATAGGGCTGTGACGGTTAGGATATTTTCTCACCGCGGTGAAGCATAAAAAAAATCATGCGGTTATGCGGTTAACCGCACAACAGTAACCCCCAAAGCCCAAAAGCACAACCCCCCACCCCCGCAAAGCATCGGAAACGTCTTCTTATTTATTATTAAAACAACAAATTATATTAGCAATAACAACATAAAATAATATTTATTTCCATAGGTATAATATATATATATATATATATATATATATATATATATATATATATATATATATATATATAGCAATACATATATATATTTTTATATATAATATATATAATAATTATATAATTTTTTGTCATCGTTTATAACCCATTTTGTACAATACATTTCATACAATAGCAACCTGAAAAAAACTAGAAAGAACATGTCGAGCTTAACATTGTTTCCTGTAAGCAAAACCTTGATTCCAATTTCTTTAGACATTTTTAGAGTGTTTTTCGGGTAACACTCCGTGGATATAACGCACTCCTCCAAACGCAACGGGTTGACCGTTAAATAATTTATTGCACAATAAAATGGGTTACAAACAATGACAAAAACTGTTCCATAATTCATATTAAACTCAAAAGAAACGAAAATAAATGCTATTTCATGTTACTATAGTTAATATGTTTAATTATAATTTTTCAAAGCAGATACGAAACGAAATAACGTATTGCATCATCATCCCGTAAATAACTGCGCAAAACTTATGGATACTCCAATCAATGCTTTAAATTACTGCTGTCCATTTACATAATCAAGAAGATAATAAAACTTTTTTGATCCCGAGCTGGAGAAATTAGTTTACAGCATTAACGGGTCACGCGGTCAGTAAGCCCTCACCTGCCTGACTGATGTCACTCTGGTACTTTGCTCCTCTCGCAAAAGTCTTGGAGATTTCCAACTGTCGTTGCTGGGCTGAAGTTTTATGCTTTACTAAAGGTATGTTTGGTGCTCCCAAGTCCGACAAACGCCACAAGATAGTTAATCATCACAAGATGTGATTTAAGATAGTGGCATTTCCTCGCTACGATAGTCAGACATATAGGTCTACAGCCGACCGCGCTAGCCTTCATAACTATAGTTGGCATGTTTGACCATTATAGTTTTAAATAATTATGCTATTATTATCAGTACCAACGCGCATTTCGTGCTGCCCGGTGACCTTCTTGCACCTGAATAATGTAATGCGCGTGGCTGTGAGATTTCCTTGCACTTGAGATTTTGTTATTCGCGCAGTGAGTGAGTTGGTACAGTTCCATGGATTGCAATAAATATCAGAGCACCTGGGCATGACGCGCTTAAAGTAATGGCTTCATGTTTAAGAAGATTGCGCCCGTGACAGTAGGCTATTGTGTGTATTTAAGTACTGAAACTAAGTAATTAAATAACAATTATAAGACATGCGCACATAATAAACCCCTATATATGTTTAATGCACCGTCCCTCCCCCTTGTGCGGAAAGCAGTTTTTTCTCTAGAACCCTTGAACACAGGATGGAAGACAGTAAATTATGATTAACAATGACTTTTGTGTATAGTTCATATCATACACCATATGACTTCTGTAACTTTCACCAGCAAAATAAAGAAAATATAAAAAAGTGCGGTGATGACGATGATGAACTCAGCACCGCGGTTGGCATCTCATTACTGCGGTGATGCGGTGACGCGGTTATCGTCACAGCCCTAATTGTACACGCTTCTTTTGTGAGGCTGCTTCACAGCGCGCGGTCTTGCAGTGTTGCCAGGTCCTCGGCTTTTTTGTACGTAAATACCGTAAATTACTGAAGTGTGTGTGTACAGAACAGGATTAAGCATTAAAAGGTGAAGTGGCAACCAAATTAATATGCAGTGTGTATGGGACCGTCTCCCCTCCTGTTATTTTACTGCAACACACTGGCAGGCAGCAGCCAGTGGCATCATACTTGCAGACAAACACATCACACACATCAATGCGTGGCTAGCACGATGTCCTCAAAGTCAGCAATAATTTGTTTTGCTTACGAAAATCATAGAGAATTTATTTGCATGACATCTGGTAAAAAGAAGATACCTCTATATCCCTTTCTTTTCTTTGAAATCAGTTTTGATAGGAAACAAGTTGACATAGAATAAAAATGTTCAATGGCAATGACAAGATGCAATAGAGAAATTTTTATTACATATTTATATTGCCATTGGTTAAATGGGTTGAAAGGTTAAAGTATTAAAAGAAAGTAACCATTTACAATACAAATTTTGTATCTTTTTTCAATTTAATTACTTTATGGACTCGGGCGGACTCGACTTGGACTCGGCCTTTAAGAACTCGGACTTGAGTCCAACTCGGACCCTTTTGGACTCGGACTTGGACTCGGACTTGATGTTTAAGGACTTGGTCTTGACTCGTACTCGACAAAGGTGGACTCGGACCCAACTCTAGTGAATATCCCATGAAAACCGTCTAGAAAACATCCAATGACCATTTTTGTCCACAAATGCGTATAATCCCAGCCCAGTCTCACGAAATTTCGTTATATAGTCACGTATTTTTTTTATTCTTTTTTCGTGCTATTATCACGAAATTTCGTGTTTTTTCGTGATCGTATAACGAATTCTTGTTTTCGTGTGATTATCACGTAGTTTGTCCTATTTTCTTACCATTGTCGCTTCGGTTTAGGGTTAGATTTACATAAAATGACATCCCTAACCAAACCCAACTCTAACCCTAACACCAGGCGACATAGAAAAAAATAAATCAGAAAAAATAGTATAAACCAATATATAAAGTGACATTCTAATGTAAGCACCAAATCTAACCCTAAACCGAAGCGACAATGGTTTAAAAATAGGAAAAAGCAGTTGAGTAACCAATACGTGATAATCACACGAAAACAGGAATTCGTTATACGATCACGAAAAAACACGAAATTTCGTGATAATAGCACGAAAAAAGAATAAAAAAATACGTGACTATATCACGAAACTTTGTGAGACTGGGTAGATAATACGTGAAATATAGATATATAGTCTGTTGTTTACATCAGATTTTGCATGAACGCCTTGTAGTAGAATATAATATACAATCTGAGAACTATTACGTCATAACTGTATATGAGATTACACTTTAGGTTCCGATAAACGCGTGTTAAAACTTTGTGATGTGATGTAGCAGTCTCAACAATACACTCGTTTTGCCCTGGACAACGCTAACATATTCCCGTTATAAAACTTTCAAACACATTATTTTCAGCGAAGTGACTGCTCTCTAGCTACCTCAAACAGAATGTGACGACAAGGCTAGTTACGTCACAACGGAGCTGATTTTGCAATCTGAGACTCAGGGCAGAGGACATTCAGAAACCTCTCTCTCACTCAAAACAGCATGGATGGATTTTTTTCCAAGTTTGTATGCGTGTGGAAGCACCAGAGACACAAAAGAACACCCCAAAACCCAGAAAAAGTGAGTTTTTCATAATATGGGCACTTTAAACAATTGAGTTTTACTGTTTTGGAATCCATTCAGCTGATTTCTGGGCCTGGCGGTACCACTTTTACCATAGCTTAGCATAATTCATTGAATCTGATTATATCATTAGCATCGCACTCAAAAATGACCAAAGAGTTTTCCTTTAAACTTAAGGATCTACAGTATTCTTCATTTGATGCAGCGTGATTATAACTTCATTTATCATGGTTTTAATGATAACTATTTTAAAATGACTTCCTTATATTATTCAGAGGTGTGGTAAAATGGAAAGAAGGGGAGGGTTTAAATATTGACCACAATGAGCCGTTTTCTCTGTCACTTCTACTAAGTGCTCTCTCTGTAGATTTGAGTTTTAAAAGTGTAGGATTTATCAAATGCACAAAAATGTATGGAGGACTGATTTTTATGCTTGGTATGTATTAAAGTGTTATTTTCATATTTATTTCGTAATGAACATTTTATTGCCACAAGACATTTTTTAAACTCTTATTAGTTTAAAATGTCTTGTAAAAAGACAAAAAACATTTCATTTTATTAATCCTAATGAAACTGAATGTGCAATGAAAACCGATTACTGATCACACTGATTATGTTTTATATTACAGTGACATGCAGTGTGAACGGCTTCAACATTCACACCTCACCGGTGAAACATTTCACAAATGCTGATCTACTTTTTGGGCAAACTTTAATTCAGTCAATGGAGGGGTTAGTCATTTCTGAGAATCTTTTTGGAGATTTGTTTGTTTTATTAAATAATATTAGTAAAATTATGCTTTCCTTGTCATCTCTGTTTAAAACATTTCACAATCGTCTCTTTTTCAGTTTTGTAGGTGTGTTGTGCACTTCATGATGTTGCTACATTTTCTCTATCCATTTTAAATTTTTTGCAAAGTCTTGTAAACAGGAAAGGCATGTCTAGTTTAATATTATGCCTGTTATTTATCATATTAATTGACTAAATGTCAATAATATAGAAAAAGAGTATACCATACATTCTTTTTAATATACTATCTCATGATTTTCCAATTTTCTGTGTTTTCTTTCTTTATTTTCATGTAAAGCTGAATAAAAATGTGCTATATAAATACATTTTAATTAAATTATTATATACAAGTTTATCATAAAGCACATTGTGATCTGTTATAGTCAAATTATGTCATTATTTATTTTGTTTCAGAGTTTTTGTTTCTTCCCCCACACATGGAAAACTTTTCCGTTGCACACTAGAGAATGAATGTGTCTTGGTAAATTCTCAGGGTAGGTTTGTCATGATTTGTCCTTGTCTTTTAGCTGTAAACTTTAACTCCACACTGTAAAAAAATGCAGCATGAAGTTAAAACACCCTACTATTTTAAGTTTTGACCTGGGAATAGTTTAAAAAGTTGTGTAATTAAAATTCTTAAGTTAAAGTAGCATACAAATGTATGTTGATTTAATAAAAATTTAAAAATGTCTCACTAATTTATAGAATTGTATTGTACGATAAGCTTTTATTACACCAACACCAATATCTTTTCTAAAGATGAGACAACAAAAGGCCTGAGACCGATAGCATCACTAGCTGCTAGCGTGATATCAGACGAAGAGCATCTTCTGGTATGTTTACAGCTTCAGAGGTGGTAAATGTGGTAGAAAAGTGTGAATGAGAAGTGAACTGTTAATAATCAGATAAAGAGAAGCTTTTTATCTGTCTTACATTGGTTTCCAATGCAAGGCAGTGACAGAAATGCATCAGTTCTCATTTTGAGAACAGGAAAAATATTTAAGAACAAACCAATTATAAAAAACAGTTATTTGGGGAGTTTATTTAAATGTATTGACTTGAAACACATTTATTTGTGTGTTAGTATTTTGGGTCAACATCAGAAGGTAGTCGTATTGGGTGGTTTCACTGAAATCACTGATTAAGTTTTAACTAAAATTTTCTCACTTTAAGTAAAAAAATCTTAATAATAATGTTCATGTTTTAAATGTTTTAGGTGTTACCAATTGAAGTATTTTTTGTTTGTTCACTTAAAGTGAGAAAATTCTAATTCTAAAATTCTATTTCTAATACCAATTTTTTTAGGGGTTAGCAATTAAAGTTTTTAAGTAGAGCAGCTTTAATTTTTTTTGGAAGATATGTATTTTATTAAATTAGAATGGGATGTTTACATTTTGTTATTTCTTCTCAAGTTGTGTAATCAGGTTCGCACAAAGAAGTCATCAACCGAGTATTTGAATGGATATTGCACAATGATAAATCCCACGAGGACAATCAAATTGCATCCTGCTGAATTAGGTACGTTTAATGTGATATTTGATCATTTAATAATGCCAAATATTTCTGAATGTTTTGCATCCATTTTTTTTTCAGTTCAAAATCAAAATGCAGCACTCAACAGCAACAACAACAACAATCATGGTGGACGCATCAATCGGGGTGAGAAAACTCTTGTGATGGTGTTACTAATTGATCATGTAAATACAATCAAACATGTACTTTAGAGATACTTTACATGTTGTAGATGCTGGGACAGAGATTGCTTTTGTGTTGGATGGTTCTAGCAGCATTCACCCTGATGACTTTCAGAGAGCCAAAGACTTTATCAGCAAAGTCATGACAAATGTTTGGAAAACATGTTTTAATGTAAGTAAAGCTAAAGGTTTTTATTTTACATATTCAGCTCTTTATGTTCCTGCAGCTTAGTAAAGCTGTGGTTGTCATGGTTTCATAAATGTGTGAACTGTATTATGTTTGGTAATGAAAATCAAAAAGATTTAAATGAATCTCTTTTTAGTGTGCTTTTGCAATAGTGCAGTACGGAAGTAGGATTAGGACTGAACTTCCACTTCAAGACAATAAGGATGCCAGCACGACTTGGAAAAAGTCAAGGAAATACAACAACTTGGCAATCTCACAAAGACCGCCTCAGCCATCCACTATGTGCTGTGAGTTCTTCTATATTATTTATAATGACAAAAATCAAGCACCTTTGCTTCAGGGATTAATTAAGTCATGCTCTCTTTTACTTCATTTGCCGACTACAGTACAAATATTTTCGTCCCTGAGAATGGATCAAAAAATAACTCCAAAAAAATGATAATTGTCTTGTCTGACGGAAAGATGTTGGGAGACCCAATGCAGCTTACTGATGTTTTGAACATGCAAGAAATGAAGGAAGTAACTCGCTTTGCCATTGGTGTAAGTGACCTGTTTACTACTGAATGTATGACATTTATTTATGTACACACTCTTTCTTACATTTTTATAAAAATCTTTTCTATAAATGACTCCATACTAAAGATACTTCATACATTAACCCATACAATGATTGAAAAGGATTTTGCTCTTGTTAAATGTTTTGTGTCTTTCATGTGGTGGTCATGCTGGCCATTCTTGAAAAATGACACAAAACAGAACAAAGCGGTTTTAATGTCAAATAAAATAAATATGTTAATTTTAGAGTGGCAAACATTAAACAAACAATTTTTCATATAGCTACAGTTTTGGATTCAACTATGGACACGATATACTTATCAATTAAACAATGACTATTAGAAACATTTAGTATGTGCAGAATGTGTATATTATTAAGTTTCTGATTATGAGACAAATGAATCCCCACATTGCATTAATGCAAAAGTTTCTGAAGCCTCGTCTGCTGCTGCTAGAGGTGCTTATTTAGTAAATGCTTCTGTGTGTCATATTTAAGGGAAGTGAGCAACGATCTATGTCGAAAGTGTTGGAAATCAGGTTGGTATTTATAGTTTAAAGAACCTTTGCTGTGGAAATTAAAAGTCATTTATGGAACATTCAGCCCCCCCCCCAAAAAAAACACCCTTTAGGAACCTTTATTTTTTAAGGTTTCAACTTCATTTATATACAATACTTAAATAAATTACAAAATATATCATAACATATGCAGCCTACTGTTGCAATAACATCATAAATCATCTGTAGGTTGGTGACAGCATTCTGCGCAATCCAGAGGCAGTACAAGAAATGAAGGACATAGCAGATGCTGATAAGTTTTTTAATGTATCCAGTTACGCTGCCTTATACGACATCCTTTCTCACATGGAACTAAGCATAACTGGAATTGCAGGTATGAGTTTTATTCATAGACTGAAAGATTACAACATAAATATAGATTCTGATTTTACATTTTACATCAGTATTATTAATATTCTTCACATTGAAGGAGAAATTATTCAGGGTTTATACAGAAATCCTTAAGTTAAATTTACTACTTTTTACTACCTTTTTTACTACCTTCAGAATATTTTTTAAAACCATCACAACACTGAATTGCAAGTGTTAATCAGCGACCTTTCTATTATTTACACAGATTTTGACATATATAACATACAAAAAAGAATTAAAGTGAAAAAAATTCTTCTGACTGAAATATTTTTCAGGCCAAGTCATATTCCTTTACCTAACACTTTATGTAGGCAAGACCAATAGCATTTTAAGGGGAGATTTTATTGCCATAAATTCCATATTGAAGTCTTATGTGGCATATAGGTAGCTGTAGTTTGCAGGGCATTTCAGATTAAGGCAAAACATAAATAACTCACTATACTGTATAAAAAGAAAACATGAATATCACCACCTTTAATGAATCTTTTATTAATTATTTATTAATTGTAAATGTATTTATTTTAGCATTTACTAATAATTTTTTAATCAAAGTTGAAACTGTTAACATAAGTGAATGCACCATGAACCACGGTCAATTACTGTAATGACATAAACAAGAATAAATTAATGATTATATACTCTATATTTTTCATTGTTTGTTTATGTTATATAATTTATTTACTAATGTGAACAAATACAACTTTTTCATATCATATTATTCAGTAAACATAAACAAATAATCCAGGGTCTGTTCTGTTCACACAACAGCTTACAGTCACAGCTCTAATACAGAAACGTTATGTATGAACGAGTAACTCGAGTCAAACTCGTGTAGAAATCGCACAGGATGTCTGTAACCATCGTGACAGTTGTTAATTGAATGACTGTACATTTATCAACAAATTATTATTTTACAATAGAGGCAGCGCTGATGTGCTAGTTTATGCGCAATGTTTCTGCTGTTTACTTTCTCCTAAGACCTAAATGGTCGTGTTTATATGAGGATATTTGCAAAGACGGGATTTTTGACGCATATGTGTTATTTAAGGCCAATAAAGCGGCAAAAGTACGTACAACACAAGCTCAATGAGAAACGAATGCGCGGCTAGCGTGCTCCTCTGACACAGAAACAGCGGACGCACTGTTGTTTGTGTTTGAATGGCTTAAAATCACTTGTTTTTAAACTGCTGTGCTTAAATATATGTACAAATGTTACGTTTTTGTGCCCACAAGCAAATGCAACTGCAAGAACCGACAGGTGGATGACATCAAAGTCCCGCGAGAGCATTTCGGAAGCAGTCTCCTCTTATGATTCCTCGTCATTCGCTCTCGCAGGATTTGGACGTCATCTGCCTCTTGGTTCTTGTGGATCCACATGAAGTTTACCCACGAGTTAAACAAACCCGTTGTACCAGCCACTGGCTATATCAGCATAGCATTAAAAAGCGTGCCGCGGATGATCAGTAACGTGAGAAATCATTTACCCCCAAAATAGAGGACCCCTTACGTTAGTCATACTGTGCAAAGACACGCAATTACCTGTTTTCTTAGCCCACGAACTGAAAGGCTTGCCAATCTTCTTTTACACCTTTATCGATCTTCAAAACATCGGAGCCTTCCTGCATTATAAGTTTGACCATGCTAGCTGAAATAAAGTTTTACCTCAGCTTAACGTAATACAGTCAGAAAACCCGGAGTGGATCCGGTCCATAGTGATTACAGAACGCTTACAGCGGAGAGAGGAACGTGATTTGGTTCCACTCCAGGCTTTGATCACATCCCAGAGACGAAAGACCTTTGATTATTTGCCCAAATATGCAGGTGATTTGAACTAATTTCCAGGCATCATAACATTACAAAAGGCAATCGAAAATTTACTACCTCGTCAGATGACGCTTACTACTTTTTACTACTTTTTACTGGCCTTAATTTGGCATAATTTAATTTACTACCTTTTACTACTTTTTACAACCCCGCGGAAACCCTGTTATTTCATAATTTAGCACCCTACTGGCATCCCAGTGCATTAATGTTAACAGTTACAACCTTTGATTTTAAACATGCATCAGTAAATGCTGAAATTAACATGAAGAAATGCTGTGGTATTTTTATATTAAAAAGATACCCAAGAGACCACAGGCACTAAGTAAGGGATAATGTACAGGCAGCTTTGCGTCAGGTCCTGATCACACTGTCGGGGCTTATTTTCAGACATTGTTTGCCTGAATTACAACAGCTTCCAGTTTCATGGTGAAACATCAAACTTTGCCAGGCCGCCACGGACACACCTTTCAACGAAAAGTCAAGATCTTTACAATCTATCATCGCAAAGTCCTTAAGATCTGTCTGACCAAATAAGATGATGATCTAATTAAATTTTTTATATGAGAGGTAAATCACAGTGTACAACCTGACATTTCCTGCTGCCAGCAGGTGGCGCTATGACTGTATTTGAATAATTCCATGTTGATGTGTTCAGACCAGGGCACTTATCAATCATGTGAAGTGTGGGTCAGATTAGACTTTGTAAGCCTGAGTTAGAACAACTTCCTGTTTTATTGAGAAAAGCAGAAATTTGGCAGGCCGCCATGGACACACCCTCCAACGAAAAGTCAAGATCTCCGCAATTTAGCATCGCAAAGGCCTTAAGATGACACAGACCAAATATGGTTTTAATCTAATGAAATCTGTAAGAGGAGTTTGTTAAAGTATGAGCCTGGAAATGGCAAAATTTGCACTCAAACTACAGAGAAAATTAAAAATGGCTGACTTCCTGTGGGGTTTAGAACTTCGCTCCAAGAGACTTTTTTGTAGGTCTTGGGGTGATACATTATCCTATCACATTTCATATTTGTACGTTTACCGTAGCGGGGGGGCTGCTCTCTTAAGTTTTTGTAGGTGGCGCTATAGAGACATTTTTACACCTCCCCTTCTAAAGCCTATTTCAAATTAAAAAAATCCATCACATTTTACGTGTATGCAAAATTTCATGACTTTTTGAGCTTGTTTAGGCTGTCAAAATTGCGATTCATTTGTCGATATTTTGCAAGGCCACCACGGACATGCCCTTCAATGAAAAGTCAAGGTTGTTGCTATTTATCATCACACGAGGTCTTGAGATTAGACTGATAAAATATGATGTTGATATGGTTAAATCTCTAAGAGCAGTAAGTCACACTGTAAAACGTGGTATTTCCTGCTGCCTCTAGGTGGCGCTATGACTGTTACTGAATTATACCATGTTCAGTCCGGGACCCTTATCAAATGTGTGAAATCGGGGACAGATCTGACATTGTATGCCTGAATTACAACAACTTCATGTTTCATTGCGAAACATCTCACTTTGCCAGGCCGCCACGGACACGCCCTTCAACGAAAAGTCAAGATATTCACAATTTATCATCGCAAAGGGCTTAAGATCAGTCTGACCAAACAAGATGATGATTTGATTAAATCTCTAAGAGCAATAAATCATGGCGTAAAACATGGCATTTCCTGCTGCACCTAGGTGGCGCTATGAGTGAAGCTGAATTTTGGCATGGAAATGTGTTCAGGCCAAGACCCTTATCAAACATGTGAAGTGTGGGTCAGATTGGACAATGTATGCCTGAGTAAGAACAACATCCTGTTTCATGGCGAAAACGCTGAAATTTGTCAGGCCGCCATGGACACACCCTCCAACGAAAAGTCAAAAGCTCTGCACTCTAACATCGCAAAGGCCTTTAGATGATACTGACCAAATATGATGATGATCGGATTAAATCTCTAGGAGGAGTTCGTTAAAGTACGAAGCCTGGAAATGCCAAAATTTGCACAGAAAACACAGCGAACATTCAAAATGGCCGACTTCCTGTGGGTTTTAGAGCTTGGTTCCAAGGGACTTTTTTGTAGATCTTGAGGTGATAGATGACCCTACCAAATTTCGTATCTGTACGTTTTTCGTAGCGGGAGGGTTGTTCTTTTGAAATTTTGCAGGTGGCGCTATCAAGCCATTTCTACACGCCCACTTCTGACACCTATACCACATGTACATTTTCGTCACTTCTGACGCGTGTGCAAAGTTTCATGAGTTTTCGAGCATGTTTAGGCCCTCAAAAATGCGATTCATTTCGGAGAAGAAAAAGCAGAAGAAACTGAGCAAAAACAATAAGGCTTTGCACCCACGGTGCAGGCCATTCTGGCCTGCTCCTCGGTGCTTGGGCCCTAAAAACATGTCGTTAGCAAATTTCCAGCAACAATCACAGACATTAGGTAGGCTTATTCATATTGGCACGTGTAATGCAGCATATTGAACTTAATAAAACCACAGTGGAGATAGTACAGGGGTGTAAACAACGCGCTTTTCGCGTCAGTTTGGGTGACTTGGGTCTGAGAGGGGTTGGATTATAATTTCACAAAGTCATCTGAAGCCATTCCATAGCTTAATGTGAGGGACAGAAGTCTATTTACATCATTACATTAAAGTTTACGTAATCTCGTTCCCTCCTCCCTAAACATAACATGTCTAGACGTCTAAGCATTTTTCCTTGTGTTGTCAAATAGGCTAGACCTCAATATACTCAGATCTTGTCGTAATGTATTACTTTAGTATTTGTATTATTAGTAACGGTGTACTTATGGTAAATAAAAACACGCAAATTAAATTTTGGTTTCTTCATGAGGTGTGTAACCAAGTTTTTCTTTTTTATAGGGACAGCAGAATGAAAAGAAAAAGCGATATTACCAACTTCTTTCTAAAGAAGCAAAAGTCAGGTGCAGATCAGGGCCAAACAGATCCCAGTTGTTCTATTTTTGCTGTATACTTAATACATATAGGCTATAATTGTGTACATTTTGGAAAATAAACAACTTCAATTTAATATACATTTGTGGAAAATAATTTATTTTTAGTGTAATTAAATACTTTGTATATTGACCCCCCAAAATAATACCTTGCCACCCATTTGCCACCCCTGTTTTAAAAGTCTAGCTCCGCCACTGCTTATTTTGCGATAACTACCGGCTGCCTGTACATTATCCCGCGTATTACACGGCTACTTGCCACAAAAGGAAACAAACTGGACATGAATATGAATTTGAAACCTTTTATTGGCATATGAAACTGTTCAACCCGGCGCTCAGGTAGAATATTTGTGTGATAGGTGCTCTTGGGGTAGGGAAAAATCCAAAGACAAAAAACACAAGTCCCAGGCACTCAATCAAAAATAACAAAAGGAGAAGGAATTAATCAAAAGCCTTTAATATGTGTGGCTTACATTATTTAAAATCCAAACACCAACATGTTTCGACCAGCAAGTGGTCTTCTTCAGGGCAAAGCCAGTTTATTGTCATATTTGTTTTAAATTAACATTTTTATCCTTCCGCGAAACGAGTGACTAACATTCAAAAGGAATGTACGTTAGTACGACAATTTATAACATCTACATATGAATATATAAGTATTTTATTTATTTACAAGTATTAAGTTGCACATTTCTATTAATTGTGAACTGTGACATTGAAAATGTGGTCCCGGCACGGATGTTGAAGTTGATGTTTTTGGTAGAGTCAGCGAAAGTTTTCTCTATGGACTTTTTGTTGATTGCCCCTAAAATCACATTTATCATTAAATGTTGGTCCAGTGTTTGTCACAAGATGACGCCAAACGGTAATCTTTGTTGGCGCGGAGGGATTTTAAACATACAAGTAGTACCGGCTATTAGTGCTGGGCGATAATTCGATAACGATAATTTTACCGATATAAACTTTTCCGATAAAACGATAAGGGAAGTTCGATAAGTGATCGATAATGTTTACGCACTGTGCGTAATGTTGCGCGAGCACTTCCGGATGCGGCACGCGCTCTTGGTTTACAATCAACAGTGTCAGTTAGACTTGAAGGAGTGGAAGATGAGGCAAGTTATTCATTTATTAGTAGAGACCTATGATTTTCGCGATGCGGATAACGCGGACGGAATCACGAAATCCAAATGCGCGGAAACATTTTCTTGTGTGTAATGTTGGACGCGCAAACAGGGTTCGTCAAACACAGCAGACACAATAGGTGCAGTATACTGTACTTTTTATTCAGCGTCCGCCTTGCGTCCGCACAGCTTTAAAAGTATATTTACAGGACATTCACAAATTCAGGAAACTGAGGAAAAGCAGCAGATCCACCACTGCAGTGAATATAGTGTTTGCGTACGTGCGCTCCCTCAGCAACGTGACACTCTTGACATCCATTTATCAGCGTGTATAGCTCGTACATGTATAACACACGCGTGATCACTGAACTAAGTTTTCTTTCTTGTTTAAGTGAACATAAACAGCTGTTACTCAGTGTATTGAAACTAAAGCAGTCTGTCTTGGGTCTTAAAGTGACAGTAGTCTGCTGCTTTTGTGTCAGAAATGTGTTGATTTCATAACAAATAGATTTAAATTTAATACAGATGCATTAAAACAAGATTTTAGTATTTGTATTTGTCATGTTCTTAATAAAAAGTAGTTTAAAACCATTATTAACTGTCTGTTTTTTAAAATTTTCATTCAGGAGCAAAAATCTGCCTTTAAATTTGACAGGAGTAAAGATTTGTTATTTATCATGATAATTATCGATATCGACTGATATGGAAAACATTTTCTCGATAATTTTTTGGGTCATATCGCCCAGCCCTACCGGCTATACGTTATTACTTTGGAGCAGTTATTATTTGAAAAGAACGAACCTGCAAATGTCTCAACTGACCAATCAGAATCAAGCATTCCGGAGAGCCATGTAATAAAGCAAATCAACAAACCCTTTCTAATAAATTAAAACTAGTCTTTGTTATGTGATACATGGATATAGAGGATTTAAAGACAGAAACAACAAATAGATGGAGCAATTGTCTTACATTTAGAAACTTCTATGTTTGTACCAAACCCTCTACTGTATGTTGTAGATGCCGGGACAGAGATTGCTTTTGTGCTCGATGGTTCTGCCAGCATTTATCCGGATGACTTTCAGAGAGCCAAAGACTTTATCTGCAATGTCATGACAAATGTTTGGAAAACATGTTTTAATGTAAGTAGAAGCTAAAGGTTTGTATGTTATATTACATATGCAAATCAGTGTCTGTCATGGTTTCCTAAAAATGTGATCTACTACAATATGATGTCAAATCTTTGATTTGTTCAGTTTTTCTATGGTACAAATCAAATGTGGTACAAATTCAACTCAGAAAATTAATCTCTTTTTAGTGTGCTTTTGCAATAGTGCAGTACGGAAGTGGGATTAGGACTGAACTCCCACTTCAAGACAATAAGGATGCCAAGAGGACCTTGGAAAAAGTCAAGGAAATACAGCAAATTGGCAGTATCACAAAGACCGCCTCAGCCATCCACCACGTGCTGTGAGTTCTACTACATTAACTGTAAGGGGGCATGCACACCAAAGCTTTTACGCCAACAGCCGGTGTATGTTTTCAATAGTTTCCAATGGAAGCACAGAGTTTTTTAAAAAAGCAAGCAGCTGGCGTTTTAATTCACGCTGAAAGAGTTGAAAAATATTCAACTTTGAGAGAAAAGCACAGCTCGTCAATGTCAGTTCTCACACTGCCGTCCAATCACAGTGGAGGAGGGGTGGGACAAATATCACAACAACCAACCGGCACCTCTTACAACGACTGATAAACAAAGCAGAAGTATCACAGCAACCAAAGCAATCAGCTGAAGAAAACTGGCAGTCGGCGTCCGCCTGGCGTTTTCAGCCGCTTTTAAAAGCTTTGGTTTACCCACCCCCTAATGTAAAATATTTACAAGTGTGTGATAAATTTGGGGATGAGTTAAGTTATGCTCTCTTCTGATGTAATTTCCTGTTTACAGTACAAATGTTTTCATCCCTGAAAGTGGATCAAAAAGTAACTCCAATAAAATTATAATCGTATTGACTGACGGAAAGATGTTGGGAGACCCAATGAACCTTACTGATGTTTTGAAGATGCCAGAAATGAAGGGAGTAACTCGCTTTGCCATAGGAGTAAGTGACCTGTTTACTGTTGATTTTAATTACATGATATTATACAGATAACACAGTTTTTAAACATCTATCATGATATTTACTTTTCATCATGAAAGGAAATTTGTCCATCACTACCAATCAAAATGCAGGTTTGTTTATATGTGAACTTTGTAGATGGTCCCTTTCCCACCATTTTTCCAACATTCAATTAAAAAAATTGAATTACATTTGGCAGACGCTTTGTATACAATGCTATTATGGTATACTTTTAATCAGTACGTGTGTTTACTTGGATCAAAGCTTTGCAATGCTATTTTGAATGCCCTACCGAGTTACAGGAATTACTTATAGACCTTTTGCGAGTCGACGTCACAGTTACGTCACGCGCGCATGTGGTGGCAGAAAAAACAGTGGAACTGAATGAGACACGAGTGAAACAAACAATATAACTCACTAGAAAATGTTTTGTTGTGCTGTTGAGTGTCAGAATAGGAATGCCAAAATAGATGACCTTCATTTTTATAGTATACCGTCGTCGAAGACACCATTTGAAGATAAACGTAGGTGTTTATGGTTGCAATAAAAGCCCTCAACCGACAGACTGGAGTGATGAAATCATTTGGAAATCTTTTAATAATTACAATAGAAAATAATTAGAGAAGATATCCGTAGTTCTGTCGAAGTCTGATCCCTCTATGTGTTTCTTATAGCGTTTTCATCACATTACGTTTATAATTTATTTAGAAAGATTAAAGATTTGAATTAGTTCATAATATTAATAATATTACCATTTATTAAAGTTTTCGTATTTTTTCGTTTTCTATTATTTCTTTTTACCTTATATCTTAGCTTATGTCTTCTTCCTGTTTGTTCTAAATTATGATGTTTACTAATAAATATATAAACATAGCACACACACACGATGTAAAGTGTTAGTAATATATAAACAGGCCTATACAAATTAATTTGTATGTAAACATAATAGTTTTAGAACAAACACGTAGGCTAGAAATTTAAGGAAGAAATTGAAAACAGGACTTTATGATAATAAATGATATTATACAGAATGCATGATAGTATTGCTCTTATAAGTACGTCAGCGATTCATACTGTAAAAATAATTGATTTACCAATAAAGAACAATACATATACATTACATACATGCACATATCAGTAGCCAAGCCATTTAAACTTTTAATTTATTTAAAAAATAAACGTAACTTGGTGAAAACGTTATAAGAAACATTACACTTAAGAGAAATATATGGGAAACAGACTTCTACAGAACACCGGATCCATAAAATCACAGTTTAACGCTAAAACACTTCACACAGCTATTGAGAAGCATTCATTTTCTGCCACCAGTTGGGCTCCGCCCACAAAAAAACGTCATCTCTGTTTGCAAACACGCAAAAGGTCTAGAATCATGCAGATTAAACTTCACTCTGCAAAAAGGGTAAAGTTTTTGTGGCATCGTTTGCTTCTGGTAGAGACGCTACACTTTTGTGGGTCATACTTGACGGAAGTGACATACGGTTGTATGGGTTGGGGGACTCTGAATAAAATGTAATAATAAAATGTAAACCTACTCAATTATATCGTACTGTCTGTAGGTTGGTGATGCCCTTTTGTCTGATCCCGAGGCAGTTGAAGAGATGAAGGAGATAGCAGGAAACAATCAGTTTTTTAAAGTTTCTAATTATGCTGCCTTAGGTGACATCCTTTCTCAAGTGGAACAAAGCATTAAAGGTAAGCAGGGAATTGAGAGTAAGAGTTGTTAAGCGGCAGGATGTTCACACATGTTTGCCATAAAAGTGGATGGTTGGATGCATGCACAAAATGTATACATATCTGTTCCTAAATAGTTCATGTTATGACCTTTTTAAAGGATACTTCTTCAGTAACAGCTAGCTTGGGACCGTTTAACAAGGCACCCAAATCCAATAGGGTTGAAATATCGAATTTGTTTTCCAGAAAGCAGACTCTCCTAATTTCCTTTTTTTGTTCTTTGTTTTTTACAGATTGATGTTGGCGGCTAACAACATGATATTTGATATGGAGGACCAAAGGGAGCGTTACCAAACTCATGATCAAAAACAAAAGTATGAAACTCCAGCTATAGGTTATTACAGTATTAGTTAACTGTTAATTGTTATAGTATACTATAATTACAAATCACAGTTCATATTTGACACAGGACAAATCTGTACAACATTCTGAGAAGAAATATTTAACTGTAAAGTTACCTTTAACTGTGTACTCAAATTAGTTTTGCCTTCAATACATTTAAATAAAGGTAGGATGTAAAGGGTCAATGGATTTGTCCAAAATAATGAATGTTATCACTATGGAATCATTCCTAACAATGTTTTGTTTTTGTACTTTAAAATGAGATTGCAATTGTTGTAGTTTTTGTGTATCCAAGAGATTACTGGAGAGTGCAGACAGCCATCACTAGCTACGTTTACATGGACACCTTTTCCCTCTGAATTAAATCATTTTGATTGATGAATCCTATTATAGTGTTTACATGAACACTTAATAATGCAATCAAATTGATGTGGTGTTTATATGGCACAGGCTTCAAATCAGATTTAATCATTTTACATGCGCACATTGCACAAATATATATATATATATTTATATATATATATATATATATATATATTTATATTATATTATTTTATATATTATTTTATATATATATATATATATATATATATATATATATATATATATATATATATATATATATATATATATATTTGTGCAATGTGCACATGTAAAATGATTAAATCTGATATATATATATATACATACATACATACACACACACACACACACACACACACAACAGTTCTTTCTGGTTCTCGAATCTGATTAGCTAAGAGCTATGCTATATTCTACTGATAACGGCACTGTAACCGCTTCACCTTTCGTATCATTCCGCCACCTAGTGAATGGAGGTCCTTTAAACAGGCTCATCTCTGAATGGAAAAACTGCACGCACACACGGACACACACAAATGCACTCTCCGTGTGTCTCATTAGTTCACTAGCTCATAAATCAGTCTGTGAATCCCAATCGGAAGCGACAATTCCGTCAAAGATCAGCGCTCATGGATGTTACGTTAAACTTAATGGGAGTAATGTCTTGTCACATCGTTATAAGCAGCATGCAAAAAACATCTCTCTGACACTTATTAAAAAAACAGTTTTATATAGTACTGATAAGAACAATCAATAATCGAGTGCTCGTATCGCGTTAAGAATAAATGGGAAAGCAATAGTAACATTATATAAGTATAGTTTTATAAACTTTTACCTCGCGCCAAAACAATAACAACACAAAAGACACTAAATATGAATAAGAAAACAAGTAATAGTTTCATCATGACACCAAATACTGCTGATTTGATCTCATTTTTGACCATCAAACACAGACAGGGCCAACATCAGAGCCAGGGAATCCCTGTTGTAGCCCAGATAGGGCAGTGGTCAGCGGGGCGAGTGAACACTGACGTCCGCTCATGCTCTGGTTCTCATACGCACCGAATCTTACTAAGCAAACGTTCAAACAGGCGCTATCTTTAATAATCAACTGTAGATTAAATATAACACATATATATTCTCGACTGAACTAATCTTAAAACTACACTTTGTGACCAAGAAACGTTCATAAAAAGAAATGGCTTTTCCGTCCATTGAGTTATTAACTCTTTCACCGCCAGCGTTTTTAAAAAAAGTTGCCAGCCAGCGCCAGCGTTTTTCATGATTTTCACCAAAGTTTAATGCCTTCCAGAAAATGTTCTTCTTTAAATATATAAACATACAATATACCAAATGAAAGAACAGACCCTCTGCTTTCAAACAAAAAAAAACGTTTCATCCTACCTTTAGTGGTTCTTTTGCAATCAGCTTTTGAATATGGGTAGGTTTTTGCAAAAACACCATATTTTGAGCAAAAAGCAGAAATAATTCCATTTTTATGACGGACTTTTCATAGAGATCCGATTCAGAGCGATCTTTAAAACAGACACGGACATGCAGCAGCTTGGCATAGGGCAATACTTCCGGTTTTAAAAAGTTGCGGAAGGGCGCCACCTGGTGGATAATAGCGGTATTGCGGAAAGACGGAATATCTCGTCATTGGCGGGGAAGCGTTTTCTCTTAATTGACGAGAAATCTCGTCAATGGCGGGGAAAGAGTTAAGAGATTCAAAGCAGCCGAAAGTGTTACCTGTCATTCTGGCCGCCCTCAAATCCGTGGCGGAAGAAAGTAGTTCCCAAACAAAGAGGCTTTTAAAATAACTCCGTTGTTGTTTTCTAGTTCTCTTTTTTCAAACGTGTGCCGTCGAACTGTTGTATAAAAGCAATATCGCTCTCGGAGTCGTGTGATATAGCTCTATATCATCACGTCTGTGATTGCCTAATCACAGCCATGATGATATAGAGCTATATCACACTCCTACTCGAGCGATATTGCTAATATTCAGAAATGCATTCTCCGCTCACAAGCTCTGATCGGAACATACCCGAACATCACTGTCTGCTGAACTTGCGCAGAAACATCAAAATATAACCAGCTTTTTAAAATGGTATTACTAAAACTAAACATTTTGACTATGTTAGCACTAGGGATGCTCCGATTGATCGGCCGCTGATCGGTATCGGCCGATAGTGGCATTAAATGACTCGATCGGTGCTCGCTAAATCTGCCGATCTCATAAACCGATCTTTCTGTTTACTTTTGTCATCAAAAGGATCCTGAATGCGGCTGCAATTAAAGACATTTTTACGTAGCGCGGGCATTTTTACAACCCGCTGCACATGTACGGCGTGCAGATTTGTATGTCTCTCTTTGCCTTTACAGAGATATGCGTATTTTCTTTGAGGACGCGCTCCGGTCAACAGCGCGAGGCGTCTTCACATCCCCATCAAACAGCGTATACAACACATATCTATCACGGACAATTTTATTCTCATGCCAAAAGTTTATTATTTGCATGCGTTTTAAAGTTTTGAGCGTTTAAACTTTAATTTTCCTCACAGCTGCTCTTGTCTGCGTTCAGCTGCCGCCCACATACAGCAGCCGGTCATCAGTGCACGTGAACAGAGTGATCTCTCTCTCTCTCTCTCTCACATCTTAAAGCTGCAGTAACCTAATTCAACTCTCAATAAAATCACTCTCTGCTCTTGACTAAAGAACTTTTATACTTCATACGAATGCGTGTATATTTAATTAATACAGTAAAGACTGTGAAGTGTTTTATTTTCAGTACTTTTAAGAGACATAAGCCTTTTTAAAGCCATATTAAATTTCTCTTTGCAGAATAAATATTTGTTGTGCTTATTTATCCTCTTCAACCCTAAGGACCCTGTCCCGGGTCCAGAATTTCGTATTTTGACTTAATATAAAATATTATTTTAATCTTTAATGCTCCGTCATGGACCCCAGTACCACATATGAGATACTGTTTGAAAGCTTAGAGTCTCTACTTTCTGCAGATATGCATCACTTTGAGATATCTTTTACTGTAAGAAAGTTATTTACACTTAATTTACACTATCACCCCCCCCCCCCCCGATATTTTTTATATGATTTAATATTCACGTGTTTCATATTTTTCAAGTATGACAAACATGGGCAAGTCTTTTATCAAATGAAAGCTCTCACTCTCAGGAATAAGGCTACAGCGTTATTTTTGTTCTATTATCAACACATATCCAACAATCATCGAATGAATAATAAGGTAAAAAATGGTCTTTTGTAAACATATGTGAAACTTGAGTGTGAACTGCCTCAGATAGCCACAAATGATACACCATCTTTTATTTTAGGTCCTACTCTAAACAATTATTCCATTCACAGCATTTTCTTTGGTTGTGTGCATATATAATCCCTTGCTATTTATTATATGTGCAAAACAAAAAATTTATATTTATATGAAAAATGTATTTTCACACCCTTCAGTAAAATGAGCATAACTTTTGAATGCGACATGCTAAAGAGTTCATTCTTTTTTTGGGTGTTTACTGTCTGCTGCTGGTAACAACCAGAACAGTCTGCAGTCTGCTAGAGCACAAAGAACCAGAGTTATACACTATCAAATACAGTGTTTACAACATAAAAAAGAAAATTTGGTGTTTTATAGGGGTGTGCATTGGCACTGCCCTCACAATTCAATTCAATTACGATTCCCCAGGTAACGATTCAATTCAATTCGATTCTACGATGCATTGCGATGCATCAGAATTCTACTGTACACAACAAGGCAAATTTTTAATAAGTCAAGTAGTAAACTCAAGTGCAACTATTTTCAACAAAAACGAAAGCTGACCAGGGCTCGCAAAATTTTAAAATCCCTGGTAGCCCTTCGGGCAGACACTCTTTAATTTTTGGTAGCCCGAAATGAATATAAGTAGCCAGAATAAAAAAATACACTGTTTAATGTAGAATATTGATAAATCCTGGATTTCCATGTAAGCCAAATATTCCTGCCCATCCCAGCTAACAATTTGGTTCCCAAAACGTTCCCCTATTTTCCAAGGTTTTTGGTTAGCCAGGAATGTTTTCTTTAAGAAAATAAACATTCCCCTAATGTTATTTTTAGGTTATTTTAATGTTCCCCTAACGTTAGAATAATTTAATTGTTATATTACTGAAATATTATATGAATGTATTATAACACAGGTTATTTTTTATAAAAAATACCTCAACACATCACACATTGTATTTAGATAACATGGTATTTTATCAAATATATAAACAACCAGTGACTTTAACACAATATAGAAGACTTAAAGCAGATATTTATTAAAAAGGAATAAACATAATTCCCTTTATGTTCCCCTAATGTTAGACTCTGAGGTAAAACGAAATGAAAAAACACACATTCTATTCGCTTTAGGTAAACATATCTTACCACTGCTTTTTAGTCACCTTTCAGCTTGTAACCTAATACTCTCAATAACCTAGACGTAAATCACTCAAACATATTTTCCTTCTCACATACTTAAGTTACTAACTGAAGAAAGAAAAAAAATACGATAAAACAATGTTAGTCTATGAGGTAAAAATGAAATGACGTTATTTTATTAAATGACTTGAGTTCGCGCAAGCAGGTGCTCGTGAAGAATCTAGCCGGTAGAAGCGCGTGCAGAGGGTCGCGCGCATATATCAGACGTGCACATTAGAGGAAGAGTTTATTTATGCTTTCACTTCATTTCCTGACAGTTTCACTTGGTACGTGAGGATAATGACTGACAAGAGGACACCGAAATACATACACTATAATTACCTAACTAAATCTGAGACAAAGCAAAAACATTAAAATATTATTTCCTCCCCAAGATAGCCCGACAGGCAGGGTGGAGATACATTTTGGTACCCCGACAGGAATTCACAATAGAAACGAGACGTCGGGCTAGCGATTTTGCGAGGCCCTGCCCGAGATGAGAATTTTACACACAGCGTAAGTCTTGTTCCCCATTAGCTATCGCTTTTAATTTAACGGCTAATTTAAAACAATTATTTATCAAACAGATGGAATTTGAAATAAAGGCCTGTCTCTAATAAAAGCCTGCTTCAAATAAAAGCCTGTTACCTTTGGCAGTTTCGGTAAATAAAGGCCCCGGTCTTTATTTGAGGAATTACAGTATTTTATTATTATTATTGTAACAGCTCAGGTATGTTCCATGAGCAACATGTTTGTGCAATTTCTAAAGATTTTAGTTCTGTTTTGTATAAAGGTTTGGAAATTAATGCTTATCTTGTTTTTTGTTTTTTATCCGATTCATCAATTAATCGTAAAAAATCATCGACTGATTAATCGATTATTAAAATAATCGTTAGTTGCAGCCCTACACAATTCACTTCTAATATATTATTTTTACTACAGTGGAAATCAATGATGCGTCAGATCTGCTTGGATACAAACATTCTTCAAAATATCTTCCTTTGTGTTCAGCAGAACAAAGACATTTTTACAGGTCTGGAAAAACTTGAGGGTGAATAGTAATCATCAAACAATCATCTCTACGGCCCTTGAATATTTACAATTTAAAATTCTACTTACTTGCTCATCATAGTGTCTTAGTATTGCAGCCATCTTATTGCCACTGACAACACACTTCGCTGCCTTGGCTCTGAAAAGAGTTAGAAGCTGTGGAGTGTGTTTATCCAAGGAAGATGTCTGATGCAGATTTTGATTAGTGATTCTGTGAAATACTGCAAGTACCTGTAACAATGCATAAAAATGATGTGAAATTGACATAATAATTTGTCATACTTTTCTATAGAACAAGTCATTTCTGAACACTAAAGAGTTGCCAAGATGTGCTTAAAAGTATAGTTCACCCAAAATTATTGCAACATTTTAATTTACTCACCATCAGGGCATTTAAAGTGACATTTTTTCAGTAGACCAGTTAATAAATTTTTGGCTGAAACTGTGGTCCTCTGTGAATCATATAATAAATAATGGTTAGTATATTATATTTTTCTGAGAGTCAAATAAATGTGCAGACAGAACAAAATTAATACCTGTGGCTCATGACGATACATTGAAGCAAATTGATTGGACTTGCAGAATGATGCATGTGTGGGAGCAGATGTTTATTTCAAATCAATAGTATTTCATGATATTTGTTTTATTCAACGTGTTTTGCAGCAGTGAGTAATGTAGCCAATCACGTTCTCAAGATCACTCATTTTGACTTGGACTCTGTAGGAATAAAAGCAACAATAAATAAATAAATAAATAAATAAAGGTGCTTTTGGGGTATTATCAAATTTATTTTGTAACTACGTAATATTGTGACATAAAACTGATAAGCTATTAGGGGTGTGACGAGATCTTGCGAGATTAAATGTGTCTCGCGAGATTTCTTGTGGAGGTAAAATGCTGGCCGTTTCTCAAATAAAAGACTGCATCCTTCAGAGGTCGCATTTTTAAACTGCATTTACTTCATAAAGACTGTCTTTTTAGAGACTATTAACAATTATAAAGTTTACTAATTTTTTAGTTAATCGCAATCGACTTGCGAATGTAATGCTCAGTTAATGATCTGAAATAAACCTTGATGACTTTTACTGCGTTTGCTTTTTTGTTTGAGTTTCCAATAATGTTCGTTTGGGAACTTGTGTGAAGTCTGAGACGCGTGGGTTTGTCTGTTGATCAGTGTCAGATGTGAAGTCTCAGCAGATTAAACCCTCACTCAGAGTTTACATGATTTAATGTCTGCATGTTCTTGCTCAAAAAATGACAGTAGCTGTATAATTTCCAGTGTAAAGAAATAGAGATATATTAAATATTAACATTGATTTAAACATTGTTTGGCCAAAAATAAGCATTTCTCTCCATCTAAAGTGAAAGTGAAGATAGCGTCTGCGAGACGAGTCCACTATCGCCCCCTGCAGGCATTTGTTTTAATACATACATAATGCTTTTTGTTTATAGGCCACATATGTAATGTGTTTGTTAATGTATTGTTGTTTAATGTAACTTGGTTTTAATACTTTATTTGAACAAATTATTATTGCATCTTCATTATTATGTAATTTTAAAGGCTACTGCTCACTTGGGTCTATTTTTATTATCCAAAAAAATAACAAATTACTTCATTATCAGTTAGCAAAATAATTGTTAGAGCCAGTCCTTGATTAGTTAAAACATTTAAAAATAATGTGATTTCAGTTTCTTATTTATTTTATCATTGAGGGTTTCTTAAAAAGTGTAAAAATATCGTCTCGTCTCGTGGATTAAGTATCTCGTCACACCCCTATAAGCTATACACCAACCATCAAGAAATTAATCAAAATTTGTTGTGTTGAAGATTTAATTTATAGGCACTTACAATTGACCCTGATGTGTACTGGTCAACAATGCAGCAGCAGCCTACTGTTGTTCAAGGAGCGGGATGAACCTCTTTATAGTAAGGAGTTTTTGGCTTTTTACCCTGTAAGCAGTCAAAGGAAATGTATCATGCAATTCATATGCTGATCTGACAAAGAAGATCTCCACAATCTGCGAACTGTCTACATAGTTTGACTCAAATTTCTTCAGTACAAAATAAACACTGTCATTTAACAGTAAACTGTGCCTTATTTCATGTATCTGTGGCAACCCTTTATGTATTCCAGTGCAAACAAACATGACAGGTCTAAACACGGTACCATCAATGTTTACTTGATCTGCAGAGTAAATGGTGTTACTGTCAGTCATCCTGGTTATAAATGCCTGTGCATCTTCAGGCAATGTAACTTCTAGGACAGACTGCAGCTTTGTGGTTTGGACTTCAGGTTTTAAAAAGGCTGGAGAGGACAGATAGTATGTCATCATTTTTTGGTGTCGTTCTGCAAGCACTTTCAAATGAAGTTGTGTGTGTCCCGCACAATCTTTTTGAAAACTTTGTATTTACCTTCAAACCTCATTGTCCAGAGATGTATCAAAGGACCAAAGCATTTTATGAGGTGAGGATAGTGTTCAATGTAATGATGCGTCAGTCAATTAGCCTCATTTGCGCGACCTGGACGTGCCCGCGCCTCGCTAAATGCCTCATTGGCGTTTATCATGTGTGTATATTCTCAGAAGGCGAAGCACTGCTACTGGGTGGAGTGATATATAGTTCTCAGTATGTATACTGTTAAAATGGCTGTGTCCCATATGACCTTGTTATTTGTACACGGTGTGACTACAAATCACAACACACAAATAGAAAAATGTTTGTGTTATTTTTTTACTTATTTGGAGCAGTATGCTAGCTGGAGCCATTCACTTCCAGTCTTTGTGCTAAGCTAAGCTAGCGGGGGCTGTGTCAGACAGAGTTACAGCACGCACAGAGATGAGAAAGGTATGTACGAACTTATCTAACTCTGGGGGATACGGTGAATAAGCTAAATTCCCAAAATGTGGGCGTGTTCCTTTAATCAAAGGCTCTGACAATTGAAAAAGCTGATCTAACTGCTCAACAATTTCCTGAATAGCTTTTTCAGAAACATGCAACATTGTTTGCATTTTGAGAAATAAAGCTGCCAAATTGTGCTGAAGCTGGTCAAATAATTGACCCGTGTCTAACACAGCTGGCTCCAAAGTAGAAGGACTTTTATATACCTCAATATCATCAGAGGCAAACTACTGTGTATTGCATTGTAACTAACAATAGCAAACCAACCACATTTTCATCTCATCAACTGTTATTTTGTGATTCACGATTCCTGCGTTTATATCGTCCATTTTTTATTTGAATGTAGCTTCCAGACAAAATGCTCTTCTGTTCGAGTTTTGGAAGGCTTATTTAAAGCACTGCATGACACTATCAATGAAACTATTATTCATAATAAAGATTAAAAGACTTAAATAACTTGATATTTTATAGAAAATTTGGAATGGGTAGATTTACAATAGCTGTTTCCTTAGTTTTTCCACGTTAACGGCGGTCAATGTAAATAACGGTCAGTCAGTCAACACAAAATAGCGCGAAGCATATTTGTCTGTGGTGACCTGTGAGAAAACACACACCAAGATCGATTAATTTTTTTACTGACAAACCGGTAATGTAGTCACAGCTAAATTACTGATGCTGAGAAAGTAAAATAAACTTCAATGCAGTCTCTGCAATGGCAATTGTAATGTCCAGTTAGCTCTTCATAACTTTAACATTAAACAATACGGCATAAATTATGGCACTATCGATGAAACTTTATCTTTATTACAAATAAATATTTAAATAATGTGATATTTTATTGAAATATTGGAATGGGTAGATTTGCAATACCTGTTTCCTGAGTTTATCCGCGTAAACGATGGTCAATGTGAAGGATGGTCGGTCAGTCTCCACAAAATAGTGCGAAGCACATTTGTCTGTGGTGAACTGTGAGAAAACGATTAGTCGATTAGTTTTTCACTGACAAACCGGTGATGCGCCAACCTTCTCGAGCTGCTTTGACTTCTCCTCACAGCAGCGACACTGTCTGGCCTGACGTGATGACGTGCGTTTCAGCGGTCATCAACGTCATTAATCTTCCAAATATTTTTTATTTTATTTTTTTCCGTGTATACATGTATAACATTGTCATACTAGTTTTGCATCAATTTACACACAAAAATAAACAAATTAATTGTTGTAGTCCATTCTTTAGCTGCAGAGAAACCCAAGAATGTCAAAAAGCTATGGCGCCATCTACAGGTGGTATTAGGAATAGAGAATATGAATGGGCATTGTAGGCCCTACATTTTTCATACTTAAAAATTAAAAAACATTAAATAAATATGATCATTTTTTTAAGAACCATAGCATTGCATCTATCAGCTAAAGACAAGAAAATCTTAATAATTTTAAAATATGTAGCATGTTCACTATGAAAAATCTAACTAATGTAAATTTTTCATAAATTACCATGTAGTTGTAATACTGTATATGCTTACAGTGTATTGCAATTTCAATATCAATTACAGCAAATCTATTTTAATTTTAAAGTATACATCACTAAAAATAAAAAATGATTTTTTTTAAAAT
Source organism: Paramisgurnus dabryanus (assembly GCF_030506205.2). NCBI lineage: Eukaryota > Metazoa > Chordata > Actinopteri > Cypriniformes > Cobitidae > Paramisgurnus > Paramisgurnus dabryanus. The sequence continues at coordinate 28,992,181 of NC_133344.1, forward strand.
AAGGACTTCATCTGGTGTTACAGCAAAAATGCTGCACTTTTTACTTTTTATTGTAATTAAGCAAATCAGTATATTTTTTGTCAAATATAATAATTAATTATTTCATTATCTGTAATTTACATAAATCGTTTTTTTGTTTGTTTATTTGTTTTACAGAAGTTACAGAAGTCCACTTTTATGCTGAAATCTAACAACATATGATTTAAAACATATGTGCCAAATGGATGCATTTTGAGGCCCCAGTTAATTTTTTATTATTTTAAATTTACATTGATATCAATTTGATGTCAATTAGACATCAACTGAAGGCCTATAACATGACGTTGATTTGACAACTCAATGTCAAACATGTTGGCCCATATACTTACATAATCAATTTCAGTATGGAATAAACTCATATTTTCACAAATTAACCACCAGAAGGACTTAATGTATAATCTAACTTTGAAATGATGCTTTGCAGCATCTTGATCAAATCTTGCCTAATATTTGACGTCAAATTGACATCAAGGTGCCCGCTGGGGTATTTTCATTATAGCAAGTATAAAAAAATTATATGATGAAATTAAAAGATGAAATTACTTTTTGCTACTCATATTGAGCTGCAGGGCATTGGAAAGGCAGTGTGATAAAAGTCTCATTTGTGTAAACCACACAAAAATAAGTCTGACAACAGGCCTATTTGGTCTTTCAAGGTGTGTTCGTAAAAGATGGTGTTTGTAAAAGATTAATGTGTTGCCAGTATCTCCTATTCTGTCCATAAGGAGACCTTGGACAGAAATAACATGCAACTGTAACTTTGTAATAAAAGTGTGTCACCTAGTGGATGTATGGAGAAATGTCATGGAACTCGGAAAATGTATAATTTTGAGTTTCATGACATCGTTGTTACAATTCAGTAAAAGTGACTGTTAATCCTAAATAGAAAATAATGTCTAGTGAATTAATCTATACTGGCCTACTATACCGTAGCCTATAGGCTAAATAAATATATGAAATTATTAGTTTTAGATTTTATTTACTATTCACGACATTTAATACAAATACATTTCCTTTTTTCTCATGTCAAATTCAATATTTAAAATCAGGACTCATATTTTCTATGGATCTCGCGGTACTTTGACGTCAAACACTGATTGATCTGCGCAGGGCCACGTGATGTCGAAAAGATGAACACGTCTTTTATAATCCTTACAATGAAGATAAATGTGTTACAATGTCTGTTACACGTAAAAAGTAGTTCACATATCTCAATAACAGAATAAACATCACTCGTGTCACGTACATTTGTCGTTTCAGGAATGTGTTGACAAATTTTCCACAAATAAAGAGGAGCAGGAAAATGAATTTGCCCTAAAAAAATGAATGAAACTATTAAACATGTTATTACATGCATTAAAACAATTAAAGGCTTTAGTCTGAAAATGTGTTGCATGTCTGTGTTAGGGAAGTCTAGGCCTATTAGACCTTAAGAATATTAGACATAATATATAGTACTGTTTAAATATTACTATTTATTTATTTATTATTGAGTGATTTTGTTTTTTTACTGTTTGGTACTGTCACTGTTATTCGTAGGCTTTCAGTTGATTTAACTGAATTGCTTGGTGTGTTGTTAAGTCGCCTCGTATCGTTCTGCAATGTCGGTCCTGCAAGCATATTGCATCACGATGACGTATGATCGAGAACACTATAAATAGGAGTGCAGCGGCTTATTCTGGCGTAGAGAGTTAAGGTAAGTTTCAGAAATTAATAATACTTATTTTGTTATGTTTGGATACCACACACCAAAGCAAATGTTTTTATTAATTGTGTAAATTTATTTGTTAATATTCGTTAATTAACAGATTAATATTACTACTTGTAAACATAGCTTTGTATATTTTCCTTATTGTTGAATGTTAAATGCTTTCACATTTGTAAGTCGTTTGAACCTCAGCTAAATGACTTTTTAGAGATAATTTACCCTATGGGGGTAAATTGATTTACCATGGGGTTAATTATCATAAGCTTTTATGCCCGCGGCCGGCGCATGTTTTCAATTGTTTCCATGTTTTTTTTTTTTTAAGCCAAAAGCTAGCGGTTTTTTCCCGCTAAGCGCCGATAGTTAAAAAAGAATCAACTTTGGGTAAAAAGCATCGCTTGTCACTGTAAGTTCTCACACGGCCGTATAATCACAGTGGAGCAGGGGTGGGACAAATATCACAACAACAAACCGGCGCGAATGATAAACAAAGCGTATCCTAGCAACCAAAGCGCGCAGCTGAAGCTGCCAGTCGGCTGAAAAAATATGGCATTCGGCAACAGCCTGGCGCTTTCAGACGCGTTTAAAAGCTTTGGCCTTTGTCTCAATCAGCTCCCTTTTTAGGTAGTCCAGTGCAAATCCGTCCAATGCACTGGAACGATCGTTCCCTAAAAATTTCTACAATGCAACGCAAAACCCAGTGAGCATCACTACGCTCCCTTATCAGAAATCACGTGACTTTTTCTATAGCTCCTCAACTGAAAATCGCGTGAGCCAACTCAATAAACTTCATGAAATGCAACAGAACTTTTATAAAGGCTAACGTTTGATTTATTTTAGTTTTAAATATAGACACACATCACTAGAATGTAAAGGAACAACAATCTACTCAATATTTAAAATAATAATATTCATTTAAAATTGTAAAATAAAATTAAAATGTAATTATATTCCTCCAATTTTATGCAGGGATATGTAAGAGAATAATGACAATTCTTTTCAAGTCAGAGAGATGTTGGTTTTGCCGGTTGTTGATAACAGCTGTGAATGTTTACAACATGCTTATGAGCAGCCACGTAACAGGATAATAAGTGAACAGTCTCCCAATGTCAAGTGAGCTAGGGTTCACACCAGTGCCCGAACATGTGTACACGATATATTCAATTCAATTAAATTCAATTTTATAGCGCTTTTCACAAAAGTCAATTGTTTCAAAGCAGCTTTACATAAATAGAAGCAGTGAAAAGCACAGAAAAACGACAGATAGCACAACAAAATACATGATAGCATAAGCAGTTAAATTTGCTGCGGCTATGACTCAATATTATAAGTGAACGTATTACTAAAGTAACGTCTAGAAGAGGAAGCTAAGTAAAGCCCAAAAAGGCTGTAGGATATAGTAATTTACAACCTCGTAGCTAGGGAACAAATTGAGACACAGGGTTGGTGTGCACAGCCCCTAAGAGGTGGCATATGCATTAACATGTAGCTAAGGAGCAGCAGTTGCAAAAAAATAATAATAATAATTTAAGGGATTTTTGTGAAAAATAAAAATATGAAATGAAGAATAAGAAAATATAATTTTTAGATTATGAAGGAATTTATGCTTTGTGAGAATAAACCTGGCTATTTTCATGATAATGTAAAAATGCCATTATAGACCATGATACAAATGCTGATATAAATCTTAAACAGAATATGAATAATTTATGAACTCCAATCATTGTCAATTTTCAGGCGAAATCTGTTGTGATATCAATTGTGACATTCATAGCGAGATTCATTGTGTGAGCCATTGTGCGAACAACTTCAAGATATTTGACAAAATAAACTGCGGGATCAGTTGTGAGTTAGAGGTAAGTTTAAGAATTTGCATTTGTTACTTATTTTATTTGTAAGCCTATTTTAGATTACTTGTTTTTTTTTCCTGCTAGATCCCTCTTGACAGAACAACTGCTTCATCCATTGTGACATCCATTGCAAGATTCACTGCGGGATCAGTTGTGAGTAAGAGGTAAGTTTAAGAATTTGCATTTGTTATTTGTTACTTATTTTGTTTGTAGCCTATTTAAGATTAGTTTTTTTTTTTTTTTTGCTGCTAGATCCCTCTTGACAGAACAACTGCTTCATCCATTGTGACATCCATTGCAAGATTCACTGCGAGATCAGTGCTGTATTAATAAAAAGTCAGAGGTTTCGATATATTTATATTTTTGAGACCTCCCACTTAGTCTTAGAGATCAGTCTCTACTAAAATGAAGCCCTGGAGGAAAAAAATTAAATGGCTTAGCTTCTGCTGGCCGTGCTCAAACCTCAAAAGACAGCAGTATGCCAGTGAGGTTTACATTCCAACACAGGCATATTTCAGTGAAACAGAGACCCAGCAAGGAACAGATGCGGTACCCTCTTCACCTGACAAAGTGGCAAAACCATTAAAGGATCATGTGACACCTCAGCATCAAACCTCACTTGATGACTTTGAATTTTTTACACATTTTCCAGCCATCACATTGGTAGAACCACTGGTGATTGAAATGACCCCTCAGCACCAAACTTCACCTGTGGAAGAAGAAGAACTGCCAATGTGGCCATCCTTCACAGAGAAAGACTTAACTCAGGCACAGGGAACTGAGCAAGAGAGACCTCCTGAACGCTTTGGAGAAAGAAAGATAAGAAAGGAGCCACTGGTGATTAAAGTAACCCCTCAGTGCCAGATTTCACCTGTGGAAGAAGTAGAACTGACACTGTGGCCATCCTTCACAGAGAAAGACTTAACTCAGGCACAGGCGACAAAGCAGGAGATACCTTCTGAACGCTGTGAAGAAAGAAAGAAAAGAAAGAAACCACTGGTGAACACAGTAACCCCTCAGTGCCAGATTTTACCTGTGGAAGAAGAAGAACTGGCACTGTGGCCATCCTTCACAGAGAAAGACTTAACTCAGGCACAGGCGACAGAGCAAGAGAGACCTCCTGAACGCTTTGGAGAAAGAAAGATAAGAAAGGAGCCACTGGTGATTAAAGTAACCCCTCAGTGCCAGATTTCACCTGTGAAAGAAGTAGAACTGACACTGTGGCCATCCTTCACAGAGAAAGACTTAACTCAGGCACAGGCGACAAAGCAGGAGATACCTTCTGAACGCTGTGAAGAAAGAAAGAAAAGAAAGAAACCACTGGTGAACACAGTAACCCCTCAGTGCCAGATTTTACCTGTGGAAGAAGAAGAACTGGTACTGTGGCCATCCTTCACAGAGAAAGACTTAACTCAGGCACAGGCGACAGAGCAAGAGAGACCTGCTGGCCGCTGTGAAAAAAGAAAGAAAAGAAAGAAACGACAGGTGAACACAGTAACCCCTCAGTGCCAGACTTCACCTGCTGAAGATGAAATACTGCCGCTGTGGCCATCCTTCACAGAGAAAGACTTAACTCAGGCACAGGCGACACAGCAAGAGAGACCTTCTGACCACTGTGAAGAAAAAAAGATAAAGAAACCACTGTTGATAACAGTAACCCCTCAGTGCCAGACTTTATCTGATGAAGAAGAAGAACTGCCGATGTGGCCATCCTTCACAGAGGAAGACATAACTCAGGCACAGGCGACAGAGCAAGAGAGACCTCCTGGCCGCTGTGAAAAAAGAAAGAAAAGAAAGAAACCACTGGTGAACACAGTAACCCCTCAGTGCCAGACTTCACCTGCTGAAGATGAAATACTGCCGCTGTGGCCATCCTTCAGAGAGAAAGACTTAACTCAGGCACAGGCGACACAGCAAGAGAGACCTTCTGACAACTGTGAAGAAAAAAAGATAAGAAAGAAACCACTGTTGATAACAGTAACCCCTCAGTGCCAGACTTTATCTGATGAAGAAGAAGAACTGCCACTGTGGCCATCCTTCACAGAGAAAGACTTAACTCAGGCACAGGTAACAAAGCAAGAGAGACCTCCTGGCCGCTGTGAAAAAAGAAAGAAAAGAAAGAAACGACTGGTGAACACAGTAACCCCTCAGTGCCAGACTTTATCTGATGAAGATAAAATATCGCCGCTGTGGCCATCCATCATAGTAAAAGAACCGGCTCAGGTCGAGAGGATAGTGGAACAGAGACCACGTAAAAGGGATGGTAAAATAAATAAAAGTAAGGTACCTTTGCATCAGGCTCCACATGCTGTCGTCGAAATGTTGCATGTGCATGAAAAGCTAGAAGAGAAAATTGTGAACGAAACTGATCATCCAGAAGTTATAATTCAAAGACCTTTACCAAAACTTGCTTGGATGGACACAGGCAACAAACCAGTAACTCAACTGGAGGATTTACAGGTGGATGAAAAAAGCAGGCCTGAAGATCAAGTGATGAGAATAATAAAAGAGAAAGATGTTGAACCTCAAGAGGATGAACCTGGGGTTGAAATCTCGCCACTGTGCACTTCCATCACCGTGGAACATCTAGATCAGGTAGAGGAGATAAAGATACTAACTAAAAGGGGAAGACCAAAAAACATAAAGAAGGTGACAATAATGGATAATCTGAAATTCAATACTCCACCACCTTCTACTCCAAAACTTGCCTGGCTGGATACACCTGTAGTAACCAACATGGAGCCTGAAAATACACCACCACCTGCATCACTTAAACATTCTTGGAAGTCATCCAGCTTTCAAGGGACAAAACGGGTGATTTCAGACTTGTGTCCCAAGCCATCTTTTGTGCCATCATACACTGAGGATACATGTTTTCAAAGGAAAAAGAGGATACTAAAGGTTGACCCGAAACAGTTTTCAATAAAAATGGGAGTGAACAAGCTTACAGCATGGAGGGTCTATAGAAAAAGACAGAAGAAGGAAGAGGAATTAAGAAAATGGCAAGAGAAACAACAGATACAGGCTCTTCGTCAAAAATATTTAAACGATCCGGCAATGAGCCATCTTTTAATTAACAAGTACAACCGCTTTAAACAGGAAAAATAATAGGCCAACCTCTTCATGCAGTCTTCCATCTAGATTTACACTCCCTCCCCATCTATATTGTAAATAAAATCTATTGAAAATGTAGTAAAAAAATGTGTACGTGCTTTATTGGGATTCACACTTAAAATCAAATAATCATGAGAAATGTTTACAGACATTATAAAGCTAGTGAGTTGGTCCAGGTTATGCACTAAACTGAAAACAGTGGATAAAGCGAGAACACAATTAATCTCTGTATATTTATACACTGTAAAACCCGATAAGTTGACTCAACTTAAACCGCTTGATGAAACAGATTGCGTTAAACCATTTAAGTTTTAAAACGAATACATATGAGTACTGTAAACTGTAAATTATAAGTGCATATGACTAAAAATGTTTGACTTACCTTTACTCAAATATATTAAGTTTGCTTAAGTTCATACCACTCAAATAGTTTTGTTCACTTAATACATTTTATTTAGTTCACACAACTGTATAGCTACTCAAATAGTTTGAGGAAACCGATTGCCATAAATGGTTTAAGTTGACTTAACTCAAATGAATTAAGTTTCATAAGATCAGAAAAACATAAGTATAAAAATTATGACAACAAAAGGTAAAATTATTACAGTTTATTGAACAATCATTTATTTTACAAACATTTTTTTAAACAAAACAAAAGTGTGCTTTTGGGTCCAAATTCACATTTACACATTTCTTATGAAATAAATCAAGTATTCCTTTATGACTCAATGTACTGTACACTTTTGGTAAATCAAATGTACTGTTCCTTAATTCAAATGACATTTAAACATTAAGACGTACACTTTTCCCATGAAATTTCCAAATTACACAGGGTCACATTAGTCTATGCCAAACAGTGAGAAAACACAAATATTATTGTTTTACTGACAAAACTGTGGTGTACTCACAGCATGATGAGTAAATAAATGGGTCCACTTGTAGTAACATTTCTTTAGTTTTTGTTGTGTTAATGATGGTAGGAGACATTAACAGAAAACATAACATAAGTTTTCACTGCTATGCGGATGATACCCAGCTTTACATCTCGTCACATCCTAGCGAAACCCACCAGTTTGCTAAGCTAACAGACTGTATTAGTGATATTAGGGACTGGATGGCACATAACTTTCTTATGCTAAACTCCAATAAGACTGAGATACTTATTATTGAACCAAATCGCTCCAAACATAATATGTCAGATTACAAGTTGCCCATAGATGGCTGCACGATGGTGCCATCTTCCACGGTTAAGAATTTGGGCGTAATGTTCGACAGCAATCCATCTTTCAATAGTCATATCTCCAACGTCTGCCGCACAGCATTCTTCCATCTTAGAAATATCTCAAAAATACACCATATGCTGTCTGCAACAGATGCAGAGAAGCTTATCCATGCTTTTATGACCTCTAGAATAGACTATTGTAACTCGTTACTCGGGGATGTCACGCAAATCAGGTAAACAAGCTACAGCTGGTTCAAAACGCTGCCGCAAGAGTGCTTACTCGATCTAAAAAGTATGACCACATTTGTCCAATTCTGGCATCTTTACACTGACTACCAGTTAAATATCGCATACAATTTAAAATATTACTAATCACCTACAAAGCCTTAAATGGCCTAGCGCCCTCGTATATGAAAGAATTACTATCAGAATACAATCCACCACGTAAACTGCGATCACAAAATTCTGGTCACTTAATTATCCCTAGAATATCAAAAGTGTCTAAAGGTGGTAGATCCTTTTCCTACTTAGCCCCTAAGCTCTGGAATGATTTACCAAATAATGTTCGAGTATCAGACACAGTCGATCAATTTAGAGCTAAACTTAAGACATTCTTCTTTAACTAGAAGAATGCTTCTTGCTCTAGACGCGTTCATATTTACCTGTGAGAAAACACAAAAATATGACTAAATGATCCACAAACAGAACTGTGTTATACTAGCAAACTAATAAACAAATGTGGTACCTTTAAAGTTTTGATGGTTAGTTGAGAACAGTCAGCCAGTCTCCTCAATGGTAAAGATCCCAAATTATGCTGGATGCATTCGTGCTAACCTGCGAGAAAACACACAAATATGAATTACTTTTCCACTTAGAGAACTGTAGTATACTCACAACATAATAAATGTGGTAACGTTACCTTTTAAAGGTTTTATGAGTGAAGGGGTTATGTCAGTACTCACTGAGAGAAATTCAAACTCTCACAGGAAACGTTTGTGCTAAACAATGAGAACACACATAAATATGAATTAATTTTCAACTTACAGAACTGTGGTGTACTCAACATAATAAATGTTGAAATAAATGTGGTAACGTTACCTTTTAAAGGTTTTAGGAGTGAAGGGCCTAGGGTGGCCATTTGTGCCAGTTCCGCCGGACACGTCCCGAACATGTTTTCGGGTTTGTTCCCCGGAAGTCGCGTTAGTCGACCGCATACGTCATCAAGGTTTAATATTTGGGGTTTAATTCCAGAAAAGCAACAGTTATATTTCAAGGTAAGAATGAAACTACAATGATTGTATGTCTTAAAATAAATAAATATTAATTTTCTATTGTATTTTAATCTGAAATGCGAGAACCTTGATGACGTATGCGGTCGAGCAACGCGACTTCCGGAGAACGAACCCGAAAACATGTTCGGGACGTGTCCGGCGGAACTGGCACGAATGGCCACCCTATAAGGGCCGTCCGTCAGTCCTCACCGAGAGAAATTCAAACTCTCACGTGAAACGTTTGTGCTAAACAACGAGAAAACACATAAATATGAATTAATTTTCCACATACAGAACTGTGGTGTGCACAACATAAAAGATGAATAAATAAATGTGGTAACGTTACCTTTTAAAGGTTTTATGAGTAAAGGGCTGTACAGTGTTTCCCACAGATTTACAATCTATTATTGGTGGTAGGCCCCAGGGTGGGGGGAGGTATATAGCGGGGCAGTTTTTTTATGTTTAGTGGGTGCACCGGAGCAACGGTGGTAATGAAACAATGCAAAAATATGCTCCAATATTCAAACTGAAAACTTTATTATTAACTTGATTATTCTTTATGGCACATTTTGCAACCTTTGTTTGCACATGCTATTTTACGGGGCTTTCTGAAAAAATATTCTAATGCCCTCTCATATGGAAAGTCCTCTGTTTGAGGTCCATTTATGGAGATCCTTAGACAAGCAGAGAGGTGTTCTCCTTGAAGCTGATGTTTTCACCTAAATCAAAAAAGTAGTGTAAAGAAAATGCATAATTATATGTTTGTATATCAAAGTGTTTAACTTACCCTGTTCATGGTCGAGAAATCACGTTCACAGTGAACACTGGAAATGGGGATAACAAGGGCAATGCTTGCAAGAAGGCTCAGGAAGGGGTAAAGGTTGGCCCACTCGTCAAACTTGCTTGCCAGCAGACTCAAAAGCTCCTCCTGGGTCTTGTTCTTGAAAAAATATTTGATTTACTAAAGCATGATTAGCATCTTGTGTGTGTTGTAGTCATGCCCTCCTATTTTACCTACCTTAAATGCATGCCCCAATGAGAGCATGATTCTTAAATGAGAGCCATTCTTGCAGGACCTCCTTCTCATGTTGAGGGAATAATTTCCTGGCCAGAATCTGCAGATTAGCAATGTCTCTGTTATCTTGTGGGACAGCCGATTGTGGTTCCAAGACACTAAAAGCCCCAAGAATGTCCTTCTGTGAAGGTGTTTTTCCAGGCCACTTATGTAAGGGTGGATGACCCACAATGCACAGATCAACATCCTTTGTTATTAATTATAAAATTTCTTCTAAAAGAAAGGAGAGCATAAATACATACATCTCGCTGGAATCTTGCCCATTGCTCCTCCCTCTGCATTTCTTTTATGTCTTGCCCTCTCCTGTTCCTCTCCTCCTCATGCTTTATGTTGAAGGCTTCAAGTCTTTGGGGATCATCAAGGTCCTGTTGAAGTTGGGACAAGAATGATCCAGGAAGCGGCATCTGTGCAGTCTCTTTGATGCTCCTCAGACTTTGAATTGTACTTTGACCGGAACCTGAATAAAAAAGGATAGCTGCAGTGTAGTATTAGTCAGACATGCAAACTAAAGACATTTTAATGTATATAATTCACTTCAAGCAGATACAGTATAATATTTAACTTTCTTGCTCCTTAATATGGAGAAAGTTGACATTTAATTTTTGGACAGGTGTGCAAGGTGTGGCAATACATCAGCGTGGAGGCAAACAGCTGCTACAAATCTGTATGAAGCACAAAATGTGTAGAGTCCTTTTGCTCCTGGACATCTTCTCATCTCTGCCAAGGCTCCAAGGACTGAGTTGAGATTTCTCTGTAGGGTTTCAATGGCCCTGTGCTGAGAAAGCCAGCGTGTGTCCTTCACTTCCTGAAAGTGTTATAGACATGATGATTTAGTACAAATATAGAAGATAACTACTAGTGATGCACCGATGTATCGGCCGCCGATATTTATCGGCCGATTTTTGATGAATTTGAAACCATCGGCATATTGGCAATAGCACGAGAAAGGCCGATACCGATTGTTTATTAATTAACTGCATAAAGAAATCCGTAAAAAATTAGTTAATGTTGTTAATAAAATAAATGCTGAATTGCAAAAACCACCTTTGAAGGTTGTCATGCTGTCTTATTATATTTGTTTTAGCTTAATTTGTGCCTCTCTTATTATGTTGGTCAGTTGAATGTTAATTAGATCCAATCCATGTTCAGTAAAAATAATTTGATGCAGAAATAAACTAGCTAATAGACAACTGTATAGTCGGCCAGAAGTTGTCTGTTTAAATCAGTATCGGCCCAAAAAAATCCTATCGGTGCATCCCTAATAACTACTAAGGTATCAAATTACTGTATTAGTTATGAATAGCCTATTAATGATTTATTACTATTACCTTAATTTTCAAGTCACTCACACCCAGGGTGGCGGATGCTGCCTTAAGTGTTGCAGTTCGATTTGCACTGTTTCTAAAATACAAAAAAAGTTCTTGAAGGTGGTCCCTGAAAGTGGCAATGTATTTTACATCATTAGATGAAAAGTTGCTTTGCCACACCGTTCACACGTCCTGAATTTAAATACAATTATTTAGTGACAATGATGGGATACATCAATTGAATTCTGTCACAGGACCGTAATAAAATAATTACCCGTCATAATAACAGCTGCCCCATCAGTTCCCAGTCCATACAGTTTCTTAGTTGGGATAGCCTTCTTCATTACGTTCTTGATGGCTGACAATAGTGTCTGCTTTGCCATCAGGAATAGGGACAAAGCCCAAGAACTGATTAAATACATGTCCTTCTTTCTCCAGGTATCTGAAACAAAGGACAGGTAGGTTATTTAGTATTTACAGTTCATTAACAGGTTACAGGACTTTTGATTTATGAATATTCTGACTAGCTTCTAATAGCGGACATGCAAATCAAGCTGCCTGGACATCGACACATCTGTGCTCTCATCAACTTCAAGGCTTATTGCTTGTGATGATCTGATATCACTAAGAATTGGCTCCTCTACAACTTCTGCCAAGATCTCAAGCATATCATCAATAATGCGATTAGACTTATAATTATTCCTCTTGTCAATCTCTCTGACATGAATGGGAAAGAGAAAAATTATTTTTACTCAATATATATTTAATTCAGTCCTAAATAATTGCCAAGTTTGCTTTACCTTTGACTTCCTGAAGTAGTCACACCCTAAAAGCTCAGCCAGGCCCAAAAGCTTTGAGTAGTTTGTGTGGTGGGCTTCCTTGAGGAAATTTTTTTTCAAAAGAAGAGGAGGATACCAAACTCCACAAGCAAGGTTGACCCGAAACATTTTCCAATAAAAATGGGGGTTAACACAATTACAGCATGGGGGGTCTATAGAAAAAGACAGCAGAAGGAAGAGGAATTAAGAAAACAGCAAGAGATACAACAGAGACAGGCTCTTGGGACAAAATTTCCCGAAGAGGAGCTGCATGGAAATGACGACACAGCTGTTTCATGATTGGGCGGATTCACCACCTGACAACAATCACGTGTGTTTCGTGTTTAGTTTCACGCCCTCAGTTCCACAAATGCTTACAAATCTGTATTTTTTATAACAGTTAAAGCTATTTTCATGTATTCGCAATGTTATATTGTGTCATACTCATCAAAATAAAATGGATAAAAAACGTAGACCCCACTACATTGGTATTTAAATAATATATACTTATGTTAAACTTTATTCCTGTAAAAACAGATGCTGTAAGCCTCTTCTGTTCCACTCATGCTCATACTCAGACATTCAGAACAGTAAAATTCACTTTTTATGTTGTTTACATCTTAAAAATCATGTTTACTGCGATAAAGCAAGCAAACGGCACGTGATCAGCCATGCCTGACGTAAATGCAGCAATCTCCATTTTCAGCTCCTCCCCGCCTGCACGCGGCTAATCTCGCCGATCGGTTACATCCAGCCACTAACCGGAATGCACTGCTTCAAGTCAGCCGCCGATCGGTCTGCGCAGCGCCGCATGAAGTCGAACACACCTTTTGGCTTGTTCGACTTCATGCGGCGCCGCAAGAACCGACAGCCGGATGACGTCAAAGTTCCGCGAGAGCTATTAAAAAGCAAACTCCTCCGTATGATTTTGCCAGAGTCGTATAAAGAGAGAAGGCTTGTTTGAGATGCAGCTTGCCTCGCCTGAAATATAGGCGAGAGTAGCCGGCTGCAGTGAGGGGAGGAGTGAAAAAAGTGTAGGCAAGCCGGACGATTCATGAATCTCGCGCTGTGTTGTTGACTGCAAACGTCAGCAATGGAAGAGATCGCGTTCGCGTATTTTATCGCGGATTAAATAGATGCAACTGAAATACCAACAAATGCATTCACATTAAGATGTTTATAAGGGGAATCAACAAAGCTGAACTGTTTATTATTGGAAAAGGCTTCTTAGTAAATGTTGGGATGTAATGTCTAGACGTAATACAAATTCGTTTCTGTGTGAAATATAAACAGCACACAGTACAAATAATACAACACCAATAGAACAGTTTAAAGGAATTTTTTAATAATATAAACTTCATAAGTCAAGAACAAGTTGATTAAATATAAAAACTACTACAGGAAGTGGAGTTTTTAGAATTAAAAAGTCATCAGCTGACATTCCCGGGCAAATGAGCATTAAGCTGTGTCGTCAGCAAGTCTTTTCCCATCGTGCTTTTCGTCAACGCAGTCGGTGGAGAGCAACTGCGCTCGGCTGTAGAATCCGACGAGCCCGCCTCTCCATCGCGAGAGTTATTTTGTACACGTCAGCGTGACATCAGAGCAAGTCGGACGTAAGTCGGACACTTTTCTAACCGGAATGCATCTTGCGCTGATCACCGGTGATCGATTCTGTGCAGAATTTGCTCATCTCAAACAAGCCTACTGTAACGACTTTGATCTCGCCCCCGCGTGGTCACGTCATTCATGTAACGTTCTACAGTTCCAAACCAAGCTGTGCTGTCAATCTGTTTGCATTGGTTTTCAGCTATTTTAGGTAAATATTAGCTTGTAATGTAAATTGATTGACTTTTTTTACTAGGGAGTGATGGAAATTCAGTAAAACAGTTAATAAAGATAAACAGTTAATGGTGACCCAAAGAAAACTGCCGTTGTCTTGTCTATAGCCACTACAGCAACACAGTTTATCTTTTATTTTTGTGGCAAAAATATGGCTATATAAATTGCTATCAATCTGCTAAAAACATAATTCCTGCACTTTTACTATATTAAAAGCACGAAAAATATCGCCAACGCGGTTATTTGTAACAGTGAAACATAACAGAAACAATAAATTCATATTTAATTATATTTATAGTACACATTAAATGTTAATATAATTATACATGATTTTCAAGGATACATTACTAATGTTACCTACCAAACACAATGAAACACATAGCAGCATTGTGAAGCAGTGTGACTTTCTTATGAGGCATTTAGCTTCTCGCTGTTGCCCCCTAGTGTAACTCATTATAGATAAAAAAGATATTATAAGTATATATTAAAGTAGATGGCCACCAGTAATAAAATATTAAACCATTAAATCTATATTATTCACACATTATACACAACTCATTAAAATATAAGAATTTAACTAGTTATATTATTAACGATAATCATTACCTACAGCAGAGTTCATAAAATATCACTGTTGACTATATTCATGAAATGTCCGAAAATGTAAAGAGAAACGGTAATTTCATCGATTTACCAGCAGGTGTCATTGAAATGAATGGGCTTCAGTGCTGCGTTTGGAACTATGGGTCACTACATGACACGCTGTTACTTCCGCATTCCATTCTTACAACGGACGTCTATGTGAGTGTCGTAACCATAGATATGTATATAAAGGCTAGATGGCTCAAGGCGGAGTCAGCTGTGTCGTCACTTGGCGGCCATCTTAGGTCAGTGCTGCCATAGTGCTGCTCCCTGCTGCTGTGGACGGAAGGTGAGTGACATACGCCAACTAAAATGCTCGTAACTTGCTGAATTCTTGACGGATTACGGTTTGGTTTTTTACAAACGTTATTAACGTGGCTATAATTATGGATGCTTTAACATGTTTCATGAATTTTTTATTTATTTTTAGTATACGTATTCAGTGTCATAGGTACATCTTTGACGTTTATAACAAACCAATCCGTTTGAAAATCGGTAAAAAATTAAGCAAGTTATGGTCATTTAAAAGTACCTGCATCATTAAAACTCAATGCTACGAGTGAGCGAGCGCCCTGTCCTAAGATGGCCGCCAAAATGCGGACGTTCAACTCAATTGGCCATCAGCGCGGACGAGCCATCTAGCCTTTATATACATATCTATGGTCGTAACTCTCTTATTATACAACTCTGGATTTCGCGAATCACTCTCGCGGTACTTTGACGTCATCCGGCTGTCGATTCTTGCGGCGCCACAAGAAGTCTATGAAGGTAATTTAGCGCCTAAAAGATTTGCATGCGCAGGATAAAATTTGTAAGAATGTACTTAACATTGCAAGCGTAAAATAAATTTGCATATGCGAAAACCGTTTTGTAAAGGTGTAAATCAAGTTGCAAGCGTAAGAAAACAAGTTTTGCAACATACTACTGTTAATCGTAAGTGTAATTCATGTCTTGTAAAACTGAAACTTCATATTTACACTAAATAAGTATGAACTGTATGCATCTGACCTCAGTTTTTCCACGCCCTACACTTTTGGCACGGTTTTTGCGCTGAAATACTGCCAAAAGCATTGCAAGTCTGCAAACAGTGTTGAGCAATGAAAAACACACTTTCATGAACGGCAAATATGAATTAATCGCGCTGAATCTGTCTCTGTGTGTAAAATAAACCAGTTGTAAATGACTTGTATACGGAGGAAAACTATTTCCTGAAATAACCCGACATCTACTGGTCCCTCTGCGCTTGCAGTTTTGTCACGATTCTCTCACTGATTTGAGTTTGCAAGCGTGGGTGGGAAGGCGTATGGGGGTAATTTGATCCGCAAATGTAAAACAAGATCTACGAATCGACTTTGTGATCCACAAATATAAAGCATGATTTACAAAAAGAAATCAGTGACTTGTACTTGAAAACCAGAATTTGAATGAATGTAAAGTGACTTCTTTGCAGATGAATATCATTTTCTATTTGTAGATTGTGTCACATTTTTTCAGAATTCTGACACTATTGTTTCGCTTTTGTGACAAAATAATGCCATAATCGTTGAAAATGAAGAGACTACAATTTGTAAACACGAAACAAATCTGCAAATAGGTTCCAAATCTGCAAACAAACTCCTCATGATCCGCAAATGTAAAACGAGATCTACAAATATATAAAAATCCACGAACAGACTCTTCATGACATACAAATATAAAATGTGATTTACAAATAGATTTAAAATCCGCAAACCAACTCTTTATGATTCACAAATAGAAATCATCGACTTGTACTTGACAAACAGGATTTAAATGAATGCAAAGTGATTTGTCTGCGCATGAGGGTCATTATTTGTTTGTAGATTGTGTTGCATTTGTTTTCAGAATTTTGGCACAACTGTTTCGCTGTTTTCCATTAAAAAAATCTACAAATGCCCTCCTCATAATTTGCAAACAAACACAGTCTAACTTGTATTTTCCAACCATTGTAAAAAGACATTCTTACACATTCTGTGCAAAGTTCAGCATGCAAGTGTTGAATCTGTGTTTGCAGATCACAGGGCATTCACGAATCCTTCTGCACAAGTCTACAGATCTTTTTGGCACTATCTTTCCGCAGAGTTTGTCACTACGATCCACGCGTGTAGTCAGCCAATCAGGGGTATTGCTTCAAAGTGATGCCACGCCCCCTCAATAAGCTCTTTTCAAAATAAAAGCTGGGCTCACTGCCATTTACCGTTGCCGGTGTTACAGCGCTGAAAGGCGGCCAGACCGGGTTATCGATATTATATTAATGATATTAAAGCATTTATGTATAGCATGGCAAATATGTAGCATTAACGTGAACTAGAACAACCCCTCGTTTAAGTTATTATCAGTGCCTGACAATTCAGCCGGTTGACTGTATGCAAGTCTATTTTGTGAACAACAAATCCGTGTTGGAAATAACATAGCTAGCAAGTGGCGTGCAGCTAATGTAGTGTGTGTTTACAACTAAGCGTTACCTCCGGCTGGTGCTCAGTGTTTTAAGTTCAGGAGGTTTCCACCGGGAGGCGAATTAACACCGAGGTCATTAAATCGTTAAAAATACTGCATGAAGCGGTTTTATCCTTAAAACATCAGTGTCTCTTCAACGAACATTTGCCGAGCGTCAGCGAGCCAGCTGGATGGAGTGGAGCTGCTAAGGTGACTCAGCTAAAATAAAGCAAGCGGTTGCAACGATAATGTCACAGGTGACGGTTTGTGAGGGCGGAACCAAAAGCGTGGAAGACGATGGTTCCGCCCGGACGTTTTACTCTGAACACCGGAATCTCCGGGGTTTCCCCGAAGACGAAATCAAGCCTGATTTCGCCCAGGTGAGGATAATTTACACAGCGGTTGCTGATAGGCTGATGAGGAGAAGAGGTAGAGGATATAAAGACCTTTGAAGACATCAAACGGGGTGCTTGTTGTGTACTTTGTGTACGCTGTGTTGCTGCTTTGCAGACGGACTACGCTGGTCAGATCGTTCCCCTGGGGAAGAGAGAAAAGGAAAGTCAACTGGGCGAAGGAATACTGGGTGATTTCATTCGTGAGTGGGCGGATACAGAGCCATTGAGTTTGCAAGTACAGGAAACTATTGACAACGAAGAGTGAGTAACAGCTGTAGTACTTTTCTGTGCAATACTTGGAAGAGGAGTTGCTTGGTGTGTGTCTTTTTGTGTTTGAGGTCCCTGGCCCCACTGGAGAGGGAAGCGTGGGCGAGCCGCGGGTTGACCGGAAACACGGACGAGATATTTGGTAAGAAGCACCGTTTACTAGTAAAGCAGTGGCCCTGCGGGAAAAGGAAGCGCGGGTGAGCCAGAGGAGTGATAAACAACACGCTGGGGCTGTGAATAACATACATCTTACTCTCATCGGTAGCCTAACTATCGCCCAACTATCCTCTCGAGGAAGTCGAAGCCAGGTGGCTAGGTCGATTAAAAATCACGTGAAGTGTGTACAAGAGTGCTGTGGGTGAGTTTCACTTATTAATGGTGTTCACGTTATGCTTGCTGTGTGTATGCTGTGTTTGTAGCGACCAAACTGCCCAGCCTCGGACGGGTCGCGAGAGGACGACATCTGTTGTGGCCTGAGTCCTACGGAGAGAGAGAAAACCTAGTCTTTGGCCCCGGGTGTGTCCACGAGAGCTTCACTCCTCTAAAGAGCAGGCAGTGGTGAAGCCCAGTGGTGGATAGGAGTGAGTATTGTATAAAGTCAAGTGCACCGTGCGGATTGAGGATCATAGCTGTGTATACTGACCTGTCCAACAGAAGCCCGTGGTGTGCGGAGCCTCGACGAAAGTTCGCCCCAACTCGTGACCCCGGTTGTGGAAACAGGAGGGGGAGTTCTGGGAAGCGTTCGGCTCCGTGCCACTGGATCCATCAGTCCCTACGACGCCCGGAAAGCTTGAGTGAACGGGTGAAGGAATACGGTGCACCAACGCTGTAGCGAAAGCCCACTGTCTGTGAGTGAGTGTGAAGATCCCCCGTGCTTTGAGTAACCTATCCTGTGCAGTGATATTTGACCTGTGCTTATAGCAATCACTTACCTGTGTCCCAGTGAATGCTCTGGGTGAATGAGGATCCCCAGTGCTGTGAGTAACTTATTTTGTGGAGGGATATTGACCTGTGCTTATAGCAATCCCCTACCTGTTTCCCAGCGAATGCTCTGTGTGAACGAAGATCCCCAGTGCTGTGAGTAATTTATCCTGTATAGTGATATTTGACCTGTGCTTATAGCCATGGGCGTCGGAAGCAAATGAAAAGTGGGTGGGTCCCCACGTCAACACCCCCCCCCCCCCCCCCCCGAAAATACATTTACTGCAATAAATGCAATTTTCATGTTTCCTTTTAATTAACCTGAACATTTGCGTTTAAATAAAAGACAGTATTGCGGTCAGAATTCTGGTAATAGCCCTTTGAAAATTTTGCAAATAATGGCAGCTGTCATATTTCATTTATTTTTTTGTGTGACATTTTTTTTCTCTGCTGACAGTAGGCTACAATGTTTCTTTTTTATTTTAAGGAAATAAAAGGTAAGAAAAACGAATGAAGGTAACTGTTACAATTTTTGTATACCCTTTTTATTTGTTATACCCAGTCTCTCTTTCTCTCTCTTAGAGAAATATAAATGTGAGTTCTGGAAATGAGATCAATATATTTAATGGTATCCGTCGGGAACATGCTGTCATAAGAGTTTGAGCATATATGTACTTCTAAAACACAATCGATTAAACAATTGCAGAGGTATGACTTTATGAATCATTTGCAAATGTACCTCGCAAATAATGTTAATACGTGAAGACGTTATAATCGCATGAAAAGTAATTGCAGGCTTCTGTAAAAAAAAAAAAAACTTTATGGTGCCACGATCGCTGGATAATTTTAATCAAAATAAACTATTTTACTGCAGTAATAATATTTTAACGAGTAGTCTATACTTTTAACGGTTTGAAAGGGACCACATTTAGTGTGTCAATTATTATCAATAAAAGCATATGCTAAACTTAACGTCTCCGTGCCTCCGCAATTCATATCTGTCCTCCTCATCTCCTCCGTTTTTTTTCTTCTGTTTCTTGAACTTGGGGCTCGAGTCGACCTAATGTTCGAGCTGCCTTTAAAAACAGCAAGAGTTCGTTTACCGTTAATTATTAAGACTAAATGGGCAGGCAAACTCGTGAAACAGTGAAAGTAAAATAATTCGCCATAATATGGTTTTACACGTCTATAGAAAATATACTATAAATAAAGCAGTTATTGATTTTCCTAATGCATGGATGTTTGACCTTTACCTCCGTTTTTAACGTTATTCATTTCGCAAAGGAGGTTTTACAGCACTTTGTTTGAACAGCAACTCAGCAGCACCTCCCTCCGCGACTTTTTTTAAAAAGCTGAAACGGTCCGCGGTGTAAAAAGCAAAGGTTGGGGATTCCTGCTTTAGTGGAATGGATTTTGACTAACAGCGCATTGATAAGGGAACAGACAAATGCGCTTAAGTAGAGAAAAAGTGGGTGGGTCCATTATCATTGGTCTTAAAAAGTGGGTGGGTCCTGTCCCACCCACGTATAATGGTTCCGACGCCCATGCTTATAGCAATCACTTACCTGTGTTCCAGCGAATGCTCTGTGTGAACGAAGATCCCCAGTGCTGTGAGTAACTTATCCTGTGTAGTGAGATTGACCTGTGCTTAAAGAAATCACTTACCTGTGTTCCAGCGAATGCTCTGTGTGAACGAAGATCCCCAGTGCTGTGAGTAACTCATCCTGTGTAGTGAGATTGACCTGTGCTTAAAGAAATCACTTACCTGTGTTCCAGCGAATGCTCTGTGCGAACGAAGATCCCCAGTGCTGTGAGTAACTTATCCTGTGTAGTGAGATTGACCCGTGCTTAAAGAAATCACTTACCTGTGTTCCAGCGAATGCTCTGTGCGAACGAAGATCCCCAGTGCTGTGAGTAACTTATCCTGTGTAGTGAGATTGACCCGTGCTTAAAGAAATCACTTACCTGTGTTCCAGCTAATGCTCTGTGCGAACGAAGATCCCCAGTGCTGTGAGTAACTTATCCTGTGTAGTGAGATTGACCTGTGCCTAAAGCAATCACTTACCTGTGTTCCAGCGAATGCTCTGTGTGAACGAAGATCCCCAGTGCTGTGAGTAACTCATCCTGTGTAGTGAGATTGACCTGTGCTTAAAGAAATCACTTACCTGTGTTCCAGCGAATGCTCTGTGCGAACGAAGATCCCCAGTGCTGTGAGTAACTTATCCTGTGTAGTGAGATTGACCCGTGCTTAAAGAAATCACTTACCTGTGTTCCAGCGAATGCTCTGTGCGAACGAAGATCCCCAGTGCTGTGAGTAACTTATCCTGTGTAGTGAGATTGACCCGTGCTTAAAGAAATCACTTACCTGTGTTCCAGCTAATGCTCTGTGCGAACGAAGATCCCCAGTGCTGTGAGTAACTTATTCTGTGTAGTGAGATTGACCCGTGCTTAAAGAAATCACTTACCTGTGTTCCAGCTAATGCTCTGTGCGAACGAAGATCCCCAGTGCTGTGAGTAACTTATTCTGTGTAGTGAGATTGACCTGTGCTTAAAAGCAATCACTTACCTGTGTTCCAGCGAATGCTCTGTGTGAACGAAGATCCCCAGTGCTGTGAGTAACTTATCCTGTGTAGTGAGAGTGACCTGTGCCTAAAGCAATCACTTACCTGTGTTCCAGCGAATGCTCTGTGTGAACGAAGATCCCTAGTGCTCGAATGCCCTGTGTAAACCAAGATCCCCAGTACTGGAAGGCCCTGTGAGAACCAAGACCCCCAGCGCCGTGAGTAACCGACCTTTGTGTGGTGACACTTACCTGTGTTCGCAGCAACCTCTATGTGCATTCCAGTGCACGCTCGGTGGGTTGTCTCCCTGAACGTCTCGCTAACGATTCTCTGCTTCCAGGATCTGAAAAGCAACGTACCTAAGGCTCAGGAGAGAGAGAGAGAGAAAAACGGAGAGTTAGAGAAGTAGTGACCCGAAGCAAAGTACAGCTGGATAATTCTTTGTTTGATTCTGCCTCCAGGAAGAAGCGGAGTGCGCCACGGGTTTTAGGATTGGAGCCCCGAAGGAGCCCCTGTCCCCCATCCTTGGCATAAGTGGCCCTGGAGGCGAGAAGAAGCCACATTAGTTTTAATTTGCCCTTTCCCCTTTTTCTCCCTTTTAAATATTTAAATAAAGTTTATTTTAAATGTAGTTTACTCGTCTGTTTGGTCATTTGGGGTGGTCTTGGGAAACTCCTCGAGGTGGAAGAGTTGAGAGGGGCGTGACCTTTAGTATATTCGGGTCCGCCCCCGGCCGTGACAATAATACTGGATGTAACTTGCCGTAATTAACAAAAACATGAGCCTTATTTGACAGCAGCATTAATTGAACTATTTGACCATATGCATTTGACCGGAATGCACTTACAAATGGCGTTGTTATTAGAAACATTTAACTCTTTCCAGACTGAGCATGGAGACAAACAAGCACAAGCCGTTTATAGAAGCAGCTGCCTGTCAGCGTGTACGGAATGAAATCAAAACGGTCTCGGTTTTTAGACCGGCAGTCTGCCTGTGCCATTCCACCCTAATCCGGACAGCAAATGACATGTTAATATTATATCCACCGTTTACAATCCTTCCTTTAAGGTCTGTTCTGCTTTTAACAGCTCAAAGCTATTACTCTCTGTAGCTTTCGAGTCCGTTAGGCTACAGGTAAATTTTGCAGTTGTTTTAGTTAACTTTATCATTTTATTGTCGGAAATGGTCCTGGGCTAGGTTTCCCGATAACAATTGAACTTAGCACTCAAGAGCGCTTTCTACGAGCTTAAACGATCGCTCGCAGCTGGGTTTTAAAGGCTACTAACGAGTCGCTATCCGTTTCTCAAGTGCTGAAATGTCACTTACTGAATGACTCGTAATTGTAGCAGAAGCTTGTTTAGGCTAATGATCTACAGCCGATGTGCACTAATATTTTTTAAAATATTATTAATTATTTTTCAATGACTTATTAAATGTTTTAATAATTTGTGCATCATGAAATATTCTTTTTTCATATTTAGTTAGGACTCGTCCCACTGCGCAATGCCTTCTGCATTTTATAATATATATTATTCTTTTTATTTGTTGTTTATTATCTATGTTTATTTATTATTAGGGATTATTGCATTGTACCGTGAATATTTATTTGGTTTCTTTAATCAGATGCCATACCCTTCAAAAAAAAATTTTTTTGTACTGTAGCCTATGAATTATAGCAGCAATTGGTAGGAACCATTTATCAATTTGCTAGTACCAACTTTTACCAAATTTGTACCAAATACGTTTTCCTTCTTAATTAATTTATGTTTAGTCATTTAAATTTCATTTCTCGTTTGAATTTTAAATATATTATATTTAAGTAATTTAAACAAATAAACAAAGAAAACCCCAATGAATAAATATAGCCTACATTTTAAACATTACATTATCGTTATTGCAGGAGTGCAATTTGCTGGTTGTCCTGCAGGTGACCTTGTAACACTCCTGTCTTACGATGCACTTATAAATTAACGATTACTCCAGAGCACTCGTAGATCTACGATGATTTTCGAGTGCTACTTAAGCTACAAAGCTTTTGGGAAACGGCCCGTAATTCTAAGATGAATTGTACGATTGTTTTTACGATCCACTTAGCCTTACGATGCTTTTGGGAAACTCTGCCCTGTTCGTTTGGAATTTACCTGGCGCACAGCTCTAGTCAGAAAGATTAAAAGGCGGGCTTTGTTTTAAAAAAAATGTAATGCATTTCTTTATATTACAATAATGAACAAGTCACCCATTTATCAAGTATTGATTCATTATTTTCACTTAATCCTTTTTGCTTTATCCTTTAATCCTTTAGTGTTTTTAACGATTTAATGACCTCGGTGTTAATTCGCCTCCCGGTGGAAACCTCCTGAACTTAAAACACTGAGCACCAGCCGGAGGTAACGCTTAGTTGTAAACACACACTACATTAGTTGCACGCCACTTGCTAGCTATGTTATTTCCAACACGGATTTGTTGTTCACAAATGCAATTTCATCGAAAAATAATAGACTTGCATACAGTCAACCAGCCGAATTGTCAGGCACTGATAATAACTTAAACGAGGGGTTGTTCTAGTTCACGTTAATGCTACATATTTGCCATCCTATACATAAATGCTTTAATATCATTAATATAATATCGATAACCCGGTCTGGCCGCCTTTCAGCGCTGTAACACCGGCAACGGTAAATGGCAGTGAGCCCAGCTTTTATTTTGAAAAGAGCTTATTGAGGGGGCGTGGCCAGGGGCGTGTCTAGAGGGGGGCATGGGGTGGCACCGCCCCCCCTTGGAATATGATTGGCCCCCCCTGGTGCCCCCCCTCCAATCTCATTGGGCCAGCTAGATTTACTGTCAACCTGAAAATGCCCACCGCACCATTGGACCAGAGAGCTGTCAATCACTGTTTGATTTGAGACTCGCGCGAACGCGAAGACGAAGCGAGCAGAGTAGTTGCGCGTTTTTAAAACAGGAGGAAAGAGATACCATGACACCCACCACACCATTGGACCAGTTGTCAGACACCCACCACACCATTGGACCAGTTGTCAATCACTGTTTGATTTGAGACTCGCTCGAACGCGAAGGCGAAGCGAGCACAGTAGTTGCGCGTTTTTAAAACAGGAGGAAAAAGACACCACGACACCCACAGCACAATTGGACCAGTTGTCAATCACTGTTTGATTTGAGACTCGTGCAAACGAGAAGGAGGGCGCCCCGCCACAGACTCAACAGCCGCCACAGACTCAACACTGGCACAAATCAAAAAGATTTTCCATGATTACCATTTACATTTTATTTACTATTTAAAACGGCTTCATGTGCTTTTGCAAGCGCTCAGCAGCGCCTCTCTCTCTCTCTCTCTCTCTCTCTCTCTCTCTCTCTCTCTCTCTCTCTCTCTCGCGTGCACGCTTTCTCACTGCTGCGTGCGGAACCTCGACAGTGCCTCTCTGACACTGAGTGAGGGAGTTAAAAGTTGGCGGTGTTTCCACCTGGGTTCCTCTGTTGTCTTTTCACGTAAAAGTTAACAGCCAACAGATGTTACTGACAGAGAATACGGTTGATCGAGTATTATGACTTAACGAAAGGTTAGTGTTTTCCCCCCCACACACACACACACCAGTTCTCTGTGTACGAGCTCTCTCTCTCCCTCCCTATGGTGCGGTATGCGCGCGCACGCTTAACAGTATTCTCTGATATTTTTGAATTTGCGCTGAATTGCTATGCGCGATCTACAATAAAACTATCACTCGCATTTAAAATTAAAAGCGCTCATAAACACAATCAGATGAGAAGAGCAACCTTGCATGAGACACACAGGTAATCCGAAATCACCTCGTATCAGCTCTTCAATGTAAATTGTATCAGACAATGTCACATTTAAATTAGGATTTTAGCAGTATAAAGTAACAGCTGGTTGGATAAAACACGAGGTGTTATTGGGTCGTGTTAGTCACTAGCTTAAACTCTTTTTTGTTGTCTGACAACAGAACAGATAATATGTAAAAAATAGCATTCAGTTGTGTTAAAATACAATATAGGCTAATAAACAATGAAAGTCAGATCAGACAAAGTAGAAAAACAAAATCCTGATATGTCAGAATGTTAACTAATACCAGCTACACGCAATGTACTTAAAGGAACAGTTCACTTAATTTAAATGGTCATATACATAAACTTGTTTCAAACCTGTATGAGTTTCTTTCTTCTGCTGAACACAAAAAAGAAAAGAGTTAAGAATGTCTGTAACCAAAATCAGTTGATGGATCCCATTGACTTCATATGTAGGAACAAAATAACATGCAGTCAATGGGGTTCATCAACTTTCTGGCTACTAAGATTCTTCAAAATATTTTATTTTGTGTTCAGCAGAAGAAAAACTCATACAGGTGTGAAATAACTTTAGGATGAGTAAATTATGACAATTTATTTAAAGTGAACTATTCTGGAACAGAACTGTTGTTTAATCCATGCAAAATACAAAAAATTAATACCATCTATATTAGAGCACGTGGCATTGCACAAGAACCATGCTTAATATTTTCCAAACCAGTATTTATTTTCATTTGAATTTTTTGATTGGCCCCCCCTGACTGGTTCTTGGTCCCCCCTGTGCCCCCCCATTTATAAAATCCTGGAATCGCCCCTGGGCGTGGCATCACTTTGAAGCAATACCCCTGATTGGCTGACTACACGCGTGGATCGTAGTGACAAACTCTGCGGAAAGATAGTGCCAAAAAGATCTGTAGACTTGTGCAGAAGGATTCGTGAATGCCCTGTGATCTGCAAACACAGATTCAACACTTGCATGCTGAACTTTGCACAGAATGTGTAAGAATGTCTTTTTACAATGGTTGGAAAATACAAGTTAGACTGTGTTTGTTTGCAAATTATGAGGAGGGCATTTGTAGATTTTTTTAATGGAAAACAGCGAAACAGTTGTGCCAAAATTCTGAAAACAAATGCAACACAATCTACAAACAAATAATGACCCTCATGCACAGACAAATCACTTTGCATTCATTTAAATTCTGTTTGTCAAGTACAAGTCGATGATTTCTATTTGTGAATCATAAAGAGTTGGTTTGCGGATTTTAAATCTATTTGTAAATCGCATTTTATATTTGTATGTCATGAAGAGTCTGTTCGTGGATTTTTATATATTTCTAGATCTCGTTTTACATTTGCGGATCATGAGGAGTTTGTTTGCAGATTTGGAACCTATTTGCAGATTTGTTTCGTGTTTACAAATTGTAGTCTCTTCATTTTCAACGATTATGGCATTATTTTGTCACAAAAGCGAAACAATAGTGTCAGAATTCTGAAAACAAATGTGACACAATCTACAAATAGAAAATGATATTCATCTGCAAAGAAGTCACTTTACATTCATTCAAATTCTGGTTTTCAAGTACAAGTCACTGATTTCTTTTTGTAAATCATGCTTTATATTTGTGGATCACAAAGTCGATTCGTAGATCTTGTTTTACATTTGCGGATCACGAGGACTGTGTTTGTGGATTTTTAATCTATTTGTAGATTGCGTTTTGTGTTTACAAGTTGTAATATCTATTTGTGACTTTTACTCTGTCTATTTTCAATAATATTGGCATCATATTACCCCCATAAAGGCGGGGCTATGAAATGAGGCTCCTGATGACTCATTGTTTTCGAATGACAGCCAAAGATTTGTAAGCATCAATGGAACTTTGCTAACATCTCTGTTCATGAGTCTGCAATATGTAAAACACTAAACAAGCAGGGTATCTATGGAGTGAATTTTGTGCCATATTTAAACAAACAAATACAGCATGTTGCAAACAAACTCAATCTGCTTTGCAAAGGGAAAACTCGACTCGCAAACAAACAGAAAACGCTTTGCAAATACAAAAGGCAATTTTAGAAAAAAATGCAGAGGTGTTACAAATATGTACTGTGTTTTGCACTGGAGATTCACAAATGTGAGTTTCTCACAGATGTGGCCATGAGTTTCTCACAGATGTGGCCATGAGTTTCTCACAAATATGACCCTGCAATCCAAAACAGCAAAACAACAAAACTTTATTGGTGACATTTTAACTAGTGAAAATGTATATCTTACATCCTTTTATTAAATATTACAATATAATTACATTTAAAATTATTACAGTTAAATGTGCTTGCCATTTTAATTAATGATTTACTTAATTTGATCATTGATTTCGGATTCTCCCCATCTTCTAGCTACAAAATTGGCACTTATATGGCAGATTATTTACGGAAAATCTATTGACTGCCATACTACCACCCTTCTGTGCCTCAGTCTGCTGCAAATTTATTTAATAAACTTTGTTTTCTATCTTCTGATTCTTCAATACTGAGAAACACAGCTGCGTGAGAGCAGCCAGCAGAACTGTAAGAGTCTATTTACAGTATTCCTTATTTGATGCAGCTTTATTATTACTTTAGTTTCATGTTTTTTTATGATAAAAATTTTGAAATGACTTCCCTATAAATTAATTATTCCGAGATAAAGGTAAGATAGAGGTAAAGAAGGGGAGGGTTTAAATATTGTCACAGACAGCATCTGTGTTGTTCAAGACCACAATGAGCCGTTTTCTCTGACACTTCTGCTGAGTGCTCTCTCTGAAGTTTTGAGTTTAAAGTGTGGGATTTTTCAAAAACATCAAAATGTACGGAGGACTGATTGTTATGATTGGTATGTATTAATGTATTATTAACCTAATTATTTAGTAATGAACATTGATTTGACTTAAAACATTTTTTAAACTTTGATTAACTGAAGTTGAAATGTCTTGTGAAAAGACAAAGAACATTTTATTTGATCAATCCTAATCTGAATTGTGTAGTAAAAACATTGATTTATACCACAGTGACATGCAGTGTGAATGGCTTCAACATTCAGACCTCACCAGTGAAACATTTCACAAATGCTGATCTACTTTTTGGGCAATCCGTTATTCAGTCAATGGATGGGTTAGTCATTTCTGAGACTCATTTTGGAGATAATACTAGATATTTGTTTTAATAGATTATTGTTGTATCAGAAACATTATGCCTTCTTTGTCATCTACGTTTCTCGACCTCCTCTATTTCAGTTTTGTAGGTGTGTGGTGCACTTCATGATGTTTCTCAAATTGAATTTCTCTATCCAATGAATTTCTCTATCCATTGTTCTGTGTTTTCTTTTCTGTGTATTTTTTAATGTAAAGCTGTATAAAAGTGTGCTACTTTATACAAATCCATTTTAATTAAGTCCATCATAAAGCACATTGTGATCTTTGGTAGTCAAATTATGTTATTATATATTTTGTTATAGAGTTTTTGTTTCTTCCCCCATAACTGGAAAACTTTTCAGCTGCACACTAGAGAATGAATGTGTCTTGCTAAATTCTCACGGTAGGTTTGTCATGATTTGTTGTTGTCTTTAAGCTGTAAACTTTAACCACACACTGTTAATGTCTCACTAATTTATAGAATTTAATTATTAGATAACTTTTATTACTCCAATATCTTTTCTAAAGATGAGACAGCAAAAGTCCTGAGACCAACAACATCAGTAGCTGCTAGTGTGATATCAGACGACGAGCATCTTCTGGTATGTTTACTGCTTCAAAGTTGGTAAATGTGTTAGAAAAGTGTGCATGAGAAGTGAACTGTCAATAATCAGATAAGATATATAGAAGCTTGCAAAGGGATTTTTGTCTGTCTTTCACAGTAAAACCACATAGATTGCATAACAACCAAGGCATATCCTTACATTCTTTCTCTTCACTTTGTGATACTGAAGCGTCGCCGTAGAGTATTGCATGCAAAGCGGACATAGGCTTTCATGCGTTACAGCTGACATTTACACGGATAATACTGCTTCGCTTCTCGCTGTCCCGTGTTGAGTGTTCTATACCTTTACAGTAGCAGGTAGCTGGCCGCGATGCAGGCTGTCTACCTCAAGGGTTTTCAACGCAGCTCCTGTGGCGTTTTGCACGATGCAAGATCTGGGCGCGCAGTGGCTGGTTATTAGAATTAAGGGAGTGAAGCGGGATGCCTCGTGTCCCATTGGGGATTATTTGCCTGAAACCTTCCTCAGCGCCGTTAGAGTGCAGGCGGTTACAATCTGGTTTTACGTGAGCTATGCCCAGTCTGGGCTTTATATGTTTATCTGACTTCTTGAACCACAACACAGCAGTCTGAGCAGCTCTTTGTGCCGGGCAGCCTCTTTGTAAGCAGAGAATTTTGCGGTGGATGCAAACGCATTTGATGGGGCTTTCCGAGCTTGGGTTGAATGCTCAGGGAGGGCGACACATCGCCTCAGTTTTTAGGTTGTGGTCGCGTGGTTAATGCAAATTCACTGAGTCTACCACATGTTGCCAGGACAACTGTGTTACTGCTAATGTTGAGGTATGGAACTGTATTCGCTTCATCCTCGTTTCTTTCAAGCTAGCCTTTCTGATGTGCATCTTATGCTACGCCAGCAGATGCCGATCACAAGTATGCTTGCTTTGGTAATTTATTTCATTGTGTTTATCTGCTGCTCTGTGTAGTGCAGCGATAAGACCTATATGCTGGCTGTGTCTGTACTGTATGTACTCTGTCCTGGTTGGGATGAGTTTCTGATTGGGTCCCTAGAGCAGGGAAAGGCAACTCCGGTCCTGGAGGGCCGGTGTCCTGCAGAGTTTAGCTCCAACTTGCTTTCTAGTATGCCTAGTAAGACCTTAATTGGCCGCTTCAGGTGTGTTTAATTATGGTTGGAACTAAACTCTGCAGGACACCGGCCCTCCAGGACCGGAGTTGCCTATCCCTGCCCTAGAGGCTCTGGCATACAATCTTTTTCACGTTGGCTTACACCAACTGGGTTAAGACTGTGCTATGTGCTACTGCTAAGCATTGCAGTGCATGTGGTTGAGTAAGTTCCACTTTGCTCTTCGATGTTCTCACGGCATTCTCGAAAAGAAACGTCTCAGTTACTATCGTAACCTTGGTTCCCTGAGAAACAGGATCAAGACATTGCGTAAGCTGCCGTGTCACTGCTCAGATCAGCTCTTCTGTTGTTCAGTCGAAAGAATTTGAGGATAAGCCTTAAAGATGGTCGTTATGTAGCGGCAAAAGCCACGCCTCTATAGGTCGTCATGGAAGGCATTGGCCAGTACACTGGCATTGGTCTATAAAAAAACTTTAGAAAATCGGAAGACGATCTCCCATAGCATAAGCTATTGACGCAATGTCTCCTTCCCGTTTCTCAGGGAACCATGTCACGACTCGCACACACAAATAGTAAGATCCAAAAGCAGTTTAATAGGGGTGATCCAAAATCATAATCCGTACAAGCAAAAGGTAAATATCCATAAACACAGTCCAGAACAATAATCAAAAACACACACACAGAAGGCGATGTGACATACAACAAGGAATCCACAACAATGACTGAACGGACAGGGCTAACAGTTTTTTCAGTCGCTAACAAGCATTTGTCCAATCAGTTGTCACATTTTCAAAATTCTAAACACAATTAGCACAGCATCGGTCTTTTGTGGCCATACCATTCATTCATTTCATGTCGTTTTCACACAATATGCAGTCAGTAAACACATTTCCACAATGCATACATTTTCCTAACAGACAAGCTATACCTCCCACCAAAATTATGGATTGTTTTTGTAGTATTTACGAATGCTTACACACAACATCCCACAATAGCAAAAACAATATTCCAAACCATAGATACAGTATAAAAACCTTTATATTGGGTAAATTGGGCCAACCACAGCTGATTCCAGTCTGGCTTAGGTTATTTTTTCTATTACATTGATACTTATACAGTAAAAGCAGGACTTTGAGGAGTGATGTTTTTGAAAACAGAAACAGACAAACACTGTTATGTCTGGACGAGGAAGCATAAAAGCAAGGGGCACATGAAGAAGAGCAGGCCCAGTGAGAGGTGCAGTGAGAGATGCAGGTGCAGTGAGAGGTGAAGTGAGAGATGCAGTGAGAGGTGCAGGAGCAGTCAGAGGAGCAGGGCCAGGGAGAAGAGCAGGCCCAAGGAGAGGGCAATGTAGAGGTGTAAGAATGCATGGTGGTGGCATTCCAAGGGCTGCAAGAACAGTAGTCAGTGATGAAATTCACTGATTTCAGTAAGAGAGGCTGGTGAAAGAGTGCATCCCAATTTTAGGAGGTTGCCTCCATTATACGCATCTTTCAACAAACCAACAGGTAAGTATTGCATTTTACATGGATTGTTTCTATTCTCACTTGACGTGTCAATAAGGTCATACAGTAATGCATATGTAAAAAATTTTGTCCCTCTAAAGAATGCAACGTCTTCCACCCTCTGGGGGAAGAGGAAAGCTCCTCAAAAATTATCAAGATCAATACTGTAAAACTTTTTCTGTTCTATCATATTGTGTATCTACTTTACCTCCTGTAGTCAAGAGTAAGGGGAAAAACTGCTTTTTACTGAAAGCTTTTGAATGTGAACATGGTTGGGAACTGTGTGTCCACATGTACAGCAAAGACATTTAGCATAAAAACGGTGGATTGCATGTTTTGCATGCAAATACCTGTAAAACTGAAACATAAAAGTCTATGCAGTTTTTGTAATGTAAACAATAGCCAGTAATTTGAAACCTGGTGTACTTTGATTGACTGCATGTACCTTGTGAAGTGAAAAGATGTGTTATTCTTTGAAAGAATAATTTTATTTTGAGTCAGATTTCCAGTGTTTTGGTAAAGGTATTATGTGCAGAGAAAGATTTGTTCTATTTTGAAATGAAGAGTTAGTATTTATTTAACAAAATGTGTTTTTGAGAAGAAAATTATGCATTTGGCCAATTGTGTTTTGTAGGTGGAAAACTGTGTTAAGTGTTTAGAAAAATTATCTGAAGTATGGGTAAGCGCTTGTTAGCGATTGAAAAAAAACTGTAAATACACAAACACTAACAAGGTGAGTGGGAACAGCTGAGTACGATTAATCATGACAGACAGGATTATGGGAGATGCAGTTCAATGGCACATGTGACAGTGAGGACAAGAGACATCTGGTGGCTACTCGGGGAACAACACAAATACATCATTACATACACAGAACACAGTTTGGCACTGTGACAAACCAAGGTTAAGATAGTAACCGAGACGTTCTCCTTTACAGAAAAGGAAAAATATTTAAAGAGCACCTTTTGTCCGATTCCTTCAGTGTGTATTACTGTAGTACATGTTAAAGGAATAGTCTACTCATTTTCAATATTAAAATATTTTATTACCTTAACTAAGAAGAGTTGATACATCCCTCTATCATCTTAGTGCGTGCACGTAAGCGCTGGGGCGCGCTGCGACACTTCGATAGCATTTAGCTTAGCCCCATTCATTCAATGGTATCACTCAGAGATAAAGTTAGAAGTGACCAAACACATCAACGTTTTTCCTATTTAAGACGAATAGTTATACGACCAAGTTTGGTGGTACAAAATAAAACGTAGCGCTTTTCTAAGCGGATTTAAAAGAGGAACTATATTGTATGGCGGAACAGCACTTTTGGGAGTACTAATGAGTTTGGGCTCATTCCCCCAAGACGCAGCAGCATGCAGGCATAAATACCCCAAATACCAATCATCCAGCCATGAGTGCTCTGGGGAGGGCGAAGGGTTCCACTCCAGCCCAAGGATCTTGGCTGCCTAGGAAAGCATGTTCGCCATTTCAGCATTTGCCTCCGAAAGCGCTGCAACGCCTGAAGGCAGCTGCGCACAGGAGTTGTCCGCCTCTGATGTCGATAACACACCCTCCGATGCTGCAAGAGATAACTCATCTTTCTCTCGCATTCCAAAAGTAACAAAATTGCCAGCCAGCAAATCTTCCATATACTCTGGAGCTCAACATGCTGCAACAAACGTGTTGGGCAATGGACGGCTTGAGAGATATTATCTGACAAAGACACATCCACTGAAGATCCCATATCACCCTCATCACTACAATGTCCCTATCCACTGCCCCAGCAGCAGAGGGCGCGTGGTCGAGGGAGCGGATGAGGTAGTCATCCTCTTCTTAGAGAAGAAGGAGACATAAGACCGCAACGTTGCCAGAGACATGTTCTCGGTGTGAGAACATAATCCATAGATGAATGCTGTCTCCTCATTTGAAAGACCCAAATGCCCTCGACAGTGCCAGAGGGGGGCCCCCCACTGCACGACCGAAGAGGAAGTGAGGTCAGAGTGGTGCGGGACAGAACGTGTTGTGTCCATGCACTGAAACGAAATCGAACCAAAGAAAAAGGAAACTGCTATTTTAATGAGAAAATGGGGGCCCGCACCAAAGCGCAGGCCAGATGTGAAGGTCTCACCCTGCTCTGGGTGAGGCAGGACAGCAATGGCAACCTCACCCAGAGAGGGCTAGCGGTCGAGGGAGTGGGTGAGTTAGTCATCCTCTTCTTAGAGAAGAAGGAGACATATGACCGCAACGCTGCCAGAGACATGTTCTCGCAGTGAGAACATAATCTATCCATGAACGCTGTCTCGGATGGGAAAGACCCAAACATCTTAAGCAGCGATCATGCCCATCAGAGGGAGCAAGGTACCAACTGCACCCATAAGCACATACATGAAAAGGCATTGTGGATGTAGGAAATTGCACTATTTTAGTTGCTGGAAACGCCAAGGAGAATCTTCTTGCACTTCTCTGTGCGCTGGAACTCGGAGAAGAAGCTGCTGATCATGTCGTCCACAACCGCAGAGCAAGGTAAGAAATCAGAGCGATTGTGAGAAAACCCACATGAAGGCTCCAAAGCAAAAATTTGAATGAATGAGCATACCGGCCTCCCTTTTTACCCGGATGCACATTTCATTGGCCAATGTTCATTGATCATTCATTGGCCATTTTCAGATAGTATCAGAGTGATCGGTCTCCCAAGGTCGAACCCCTAGTGTATATTATCAACACAGAAGGTGTTGAAGGTGACACAAGTTGAACACTAAATGGAGTTTAATTTATATCGAATATAATGAGCCAAGTGGAATGAATTTGAGGAAGCAGCAGCGTGGAGGTCAAGGCTGTAGCCAAAATTCAGAAATGGACTTCAATTTATTAGGGCATTCCTTTAGTGGAATGGATTTGACTGACGGCGCTCTGACAAGTGAACAGACGCTGGTCTTATCCCACCCACATATAATGGTTCTGACACCCCACCATTGATGTGACTATCAGAAGGAAGTCATATTATGTTAGTCAATGCTGTTAATCATCATGAACCTAAATAACTATGGTGTGTGACTGAGGTTCCCTAATGAAACGTATTAAATTATTCAAATCTACAGACACATATCAAATCTCTATCATAAGGCTGCTCAAATATTTAAAGTTTAGCTGAATATAACAAGGAAACAAATGCAACACTTAAAATATACAATATGAGTGCCTTACAATGTACAAGTACAACTTTTTAATTTAAAAATAATTTCATTTGGTTATGCCTAAAAATGTGAAAAGTTTTATAAACTAAAATTTTCTCACTTTATTAAAAGTATTAAATTTATTATATTAAAGTAAGTTAGAGTAAGTAGAGAAGCTTTAACTTTTTTGGAAGATGTTTATTATATTTAATCAGAAGGAAATGTTTTAGTTGTGTTATTTCTTCTCAAGTTGTGTAATCAAGTTGGCACAAAGAAGTCATCAATTGAGGATTTTAATGGATATTTCACAATGAGAAGCTCAAAACTGAAGCTCAAACTGAATCCTGCTGAATTAGGTATGTTTAATGTGATATTTGATCATTTGATAATGCCAAATACAGTCTCTGAATCTCTGAATTTCTTGAATCTATGTATTTTCAGTTAAAAATAAAAATGCAGCATTCAACAGCAACAACAACAACAACAACAATCATTATCATGGTGGACGCATCAATCCGGGTGAGAAAACTCTTGTGATGGTGTTACTAATTGATCATGTAAATAAAATCAAATATGTACTTTAGAGATACTTTACATGTTGTAGATGCTGGGACAGAGATTGCTATTGTGTTGGATGGTTCTGGCAGCATTCATCCTGATGACTTTCAGAGAGCCAAAGACTTTATCAGCAAAGTCATGACAAATGTTTGGAAAACATGTTTTAATGTAAGTAAAGCTAAAGGTTTTTATATTACATATTCAGCTCTGGATGTTCCTGCAGTAAAGCGGTAGTTGTCATGGTTTCATGAAAGTGTGACCTATATGATGTCAAATCTTTGCATTGTTTAGTTTTTCTGTAATGTACATTAAAAAGTTTTAAATAAAAAAATCTCTTTTTTTAGTGTGTTTTTGCAATAGTGCAGTACGGAAGTAGGATTAGGACTGAACTCCCACTTCAAGACAATAAGGATGCCAGCAGGACCTTGGAAAAAGTTAAGGAAATAAAGCAACTTGGCAATCTCACAAAGACCGCTTCAGCCATCCACTATGTGCTGTGAGTTATTCTATATTATTTATAATGATAAACACCAAGCACTTTTGTTTGGGATGAGTTAAGTTATGCTCTCTTCTGACTGCATTTGCTGTTTACAGTACAAATATTTTCATCCCTGAGATTGGACCAACAATTAAATCTAAAAAAATGATAATTGTCTTGTCTGATGGAAAGATTTTGGGAGACCCAATGAACCTTACTGATGTTTTGAACATGCCAGAAATGAAAGAAGTAACTCGCTTTGCCATTGGAGTAAGTGACCTGTATATTGTTAATTTTAGTGACATTTTAGTGACATCATTTACCTTTAGGGGTCCAGCTTCATTCATGTTATATAGTATACCTGTCAACATTGGGATTTAAAAATATGGGAAATTTCCCAAACCTTAACACCACAACCCCAATATAGCACAAAAAACTGCCAATGGGGTAAGAAAAAAAAATCTTGAAATAAGTTCCCTTTTTCCTTAAACACTTAATTCAAGAAAAATGAATGTAACATTTTCATACCCATTGGCAGAAATGTTTTGCTTGTTTTAATCACAAGTTCACTAACTTTGATATTTTTGTCTAAACACTAAACTTACTTTCTTCTTAGAATTTTTTGATTTTTGATTTGAAAAATACTAAGTAAGAGAGTCATTTTATGCAGTGTATACCTTGAATCATTGTTTGTATGGCTCTCTTGCATCTGCAGACTTGTTTTACACATAGGTCGCAGAAGTTGCAAGTTAAGCAGGAAAGCATAAACAGCAGTATTTCACACGCAAAGTTACAAAAAATGCACACCCTGCAACACGCATCAGCATGCACATTAAAATGTGCCGTTGGTTGTAGCTTTGCGCACAGCTCGTCATCCTCTACCCAACCTCAGGAAGCGAACATCAAATACGGCCAGGGGAATCTTTTTATAGAAAGACTAAAATACGAGAAATTGTTTAAACAGAATGATGGGGGAAAGAATGGTAAAATACGGATTAATCCCGGCAAAAAATGGGAGGGTTGACAGGTATGCTTATACCATGGGCTTGCTGAAAGCTTTATTCTGATTGGTTGATAAATGTTCCATGGGTGTTGATTATTTTTCTGTAAACTGCACACCTACCCTGTCAAATTTTTCAAAAGAGGAATCATAGCAATGTTTGTTGTAACAGTGGTATAAGAGGAATTACTGACTTCGGTCCTTACTGAATTACTGAAAATAATGCACATCCTCAGTGTAACGGACTCCACTTCACATCGTGCTGCATTGCCGCCTTGGGTGTGCATTATTTTTTAATAATTCAACAGCCTGTCATCAATTATTCCTTACATATATTGTAAACCTATTATGTAGTTTGTTTATTATTATTTTATCAAACAAAACAAATCACAATATATCTTACCATACAAAAATCTTAAATCATTTATAGGTAGGAGAGGCGCTTTTGAATAATCCTGAGGCAGTTCAAGAGATGGAGGAAATAGCAGATACCAATAAGTTTTTTAATGTTTCCAATTATGCTGCCTTAGACGACATCCTTTCTGAACTGAAACAAAGCATAACTGGAACTAATGCCTTAGATGACATCGTTTATGAACTGGAACAAAGCATAACTCCAACACAAGCCTTAGATGACATTGTTTCTGAAATGGAACAAAGCATAACTGAAACTATAGATGAGAAAGTTTCATGGGTTTTTAAGGGATGTTTAGTAGGATGTACAGACTGCTCTTCGCCATAAAGGAAGGGTAATGTTTTTAAACCAGCATATAAGACAAAATGTCCCAGTTTGACTTGAATGACTTGATTTGAATTATTCTTAACAGAACAAAAAATTGCAATTTCTTTGTTCTGAACTTTAAAATAAAATATTATAACATTGTATTGTTAATATTCTTGATATAAGTAAAACATTTAAATTCAGTGGGTTAATAAACGCCTTTTGAAGTGAAACAATAGGTGTGTGTGAGAAAAGGTTCATATTTAATGCTTATTTAGTTATATATTATTTAGCTTATACTTTTATAAAGCAAAATCTAAGTGAGATAGATAGACTGAAATGCTGTAGAATTGAGTCCTGGGGCAGAACCTTGTCTTTTAGTGACTTCATGTAATAATTTCTAGTGCCAGGAGTGTTTGTTATTTTGCTTTGAAAATTACAATGAGATTTGATTTGCTTTATTAGATACATGACCATTGTACACAACAGTCTGTTTATGTGATAAAACTCCCTCAGCTGATGCGGGTACATTGTAGAGACCTGTCAAAGGTCAAAGAAAGGAAAAGTGCAGCCTGATCAACCAACCTTTTCACAAAGGTTGCGTGTGCGTGTGTGTTTGTACATACATACATCTGTGTTGTATTTTCTTATATAGGCTATGTATGCACTAACATTTGCAAATTTGAATATATGAATTTCACTATTTACTCTTCTACTTATTTTTACTTATGCTGGTATAATGGCCTTATTAATGACCTTGTCTGTGAAACCAGGTAAATATCATTTTCCTGACAAAGAGAGAGCTAGTGAGAGCTATTATACAAGACCTGTCTGTCTGTCTGTCTGTCTGTCTATCGTCTGCCTGTATGTCTAAAAGTCTTTTAAAGTTTACATTTCTTATCTTTGGGTTTTTAATGGTTTAATTTGCTTGATTGCCTTACATATGACTCTTTTGTAGCACTCTGAGATTTTCTTTAAAATGTAAAGTGCTTTATAAATAAAATGCATTATTATTATTATTATCCACACCCTTTTATGTAAAACTAACTTGAACCTATAGGAAAATTGTGTAAAACTCTGTTCTATGACAGTAGCATTGAGAGGGGGCTTTGGGTTCTTAGCCCTTGTGTTTGGTCAAAAGCCCCTAATCTTTTAAAGATTTACAAGTTTAGTTCAAAAATGTAATCAATTTTATTATTATTACTTATTAATTGTTTTCATACTACACAAATTATTATTTGACGTGTGATTTTTTTCTGTTAAAAGCAGCTGTGAAATCGTTTGTCTAGCGTTGTTAAACTGTTCCGGCCTGCAGGTGGCACTGTTCACCACACACAATTGAAGGAATAGTCCACGCAAAAAAAATGAAAATTCTTTCATCATTTTCTCACTCTCATGTTGTTACAAACCTGTATACATTTCTTTGTTCTGATGAACACAAAGGAAGAAATTTTGAGGAATGTTTTTAACCAAACCTATCATGAGCCCCACTTCTTTCCACCTTTTTTCAAACGTGAAAGTAAGTGATGTGATGTGACGTATTTCCCTTCTTTGTGCGAGACGTCCGTTTCGATAGCCGGTAGTGATGCAGAGTCCGATTCATTTTCGCGAACCGGCTCTTTTCGGACAGTTCGGTTCATTGAACCGGTTCAAAAACCGGTTCCTGACGTCATCAAGAAATTACATTACTACGCATTTTTTGTATCAATGAAACATTCAAATAAAGTCGTTTGTGTCAACACATTAAAACATTTAAATAAAAGTTGTTTTTGTGAAGGCATAACTGATTTATTGCCTTGCATTCACAAGTTAGTAATGTTTGTGGTCACAGTTTAAATCGCGGATCATAAATAAATAGTAAATGCCAGATATAATTGACCAGTTTTGACAAGCCTGATGCACAATTGCGGATTTGTGTAATAATAAATAAACTTGTGTGTTAAACTCATTGGTCTTTCTTCCTTAAACAACTACAATGATTTGCATGCAAAATAAATCGTATCAAAACTAAAGCTTTCTAATAAAAGAAACATATCAAGAAACTAATAAAACAAAAAACTTCGCGTATCAGGCTCGTTCAAATCCTCGGTGATTCACACGCAGTGTCAGCAACTCATCCGTCAGAATCGTCGGCAATCCTCGCCTCGGCAATCATCGACAAACTTCGTCCGGGTCTTTACGAGTCCGACGTGCTATTTCGGCTGTGCGTCCTGCGTCATCACTATGCCCAAAACTAAAGTTCGATTCAGTTCGATTTGCGAACCGGCTCGACCGGTTACTTCTTGAGAACCGGCTCAAAAGAACGATTCGTTCAAGAACCTAACATCACTAGTAGAAAACAGTGTAGTGCGAGAACGCATAAAACATGATTTAAAAAGTTAATATTTACTACACCTGCCATGTATGAACCAGTGTGAGGATGAAATTAAGAAGTGGCTTGATATCATATAAAGATATATTCAATCATTTCATGTTGTTGATTGGGGGTGACGGGTCTTCAATCGGAAAATATAAAAGCACAGAGACATACCATGGGACAGTCGGTCCAGTGTTTGTACATGGGGGCGTGCACACCAAAGCTTTTACGCCTGTGCACACAACCCCTTGAGGTTTACGTACTAACTCACTAGGCGTCCTCTGTTACATCAGCATAGCATTATGAGGGTTCTGTGTCTTAGATGTGAAAAGTGATGTCTTATAATGACCCTCATATGTCAATGTAGGCCTAATGTAGTATACTTGCCATGAACTTTCCAAACTACAAGATAATCAAAGTCTTTTCATGTTTCCTGCATGAATGTGGAGGCTTGATTTCTGCCAGTTTCTTAAAAGACTTTTAAAGGATTTTATGTATTGTTTTTTTCTTTTCAGGTCATTTCTATAGGCAAACCAAACGTAGATACTGTGGTCAATTTTTATGATGTATGAATTTATTTTTGCTTTTTTCAGGCTGTAGTCTCTGTTACCAAACTCAGACGTGCAGCTTTTTTCATGGTTACCACATCCTGCTACAAGCTGTGTGACACAAATTCACATGGCTAGACGTTTGTTCTGTTGCAACATAATGGCAATTGCTTTTCGAACTCCTCACGTGAAAATTAGCATTTAGGTTATTTTAGAAAAACATGTAAGCAATATTTTTTGTCGATTTGACTTGTGAAAGTTTATTTACTTTAAATTGTTTTAACTGGTAAAATTGTTGATATTCATCATCCTATACATTTCAAATGTTCTTGTCATTCTCATTTACTCACTGACATCATTGATTTCACATATAGTTTCTCTTCATTTTCTAACAAAATTGGCCCTTTTATGGCAGATTTTTTTTATTGACAGGCATACTAGGTTACCATTCTTTTGAGTCTCAATCTGCTGTAAATATATTTTATCTCCCAAAACTATAATACTGATAAACACAGCTGCATGACGACAGCGCCCAGGTCTTTCATATGGAAGAGTCTACTTGCTGTTTGATGCAGCTTTATAACTCAAGAACCTGGTTGAAACAAGTCACATAATCCTCAGTGTTGCCCCAAAATTTCTTTCATGAGTTTAAATGATAACAGTTTTGAAATGGCCTCCCCATAAAAAAAGTTTTCAGAGGTGTGGTGTGTAAATTGTAAAGAAGGGGAGGGTTTAAAAATACCGACAGTATCTATGTTGTTCTACTTTCTCAAGACCACAATGAGCCATTTTCTCACTTCTGCTAAGTGCTCTAAGTCTCTCTGGATATGATTTTTTAAAGCGTGGGATTTATCAAATACACCAAAATGTATGGAGGACTGCTTTTTATGATTGGTATGTATTATTTAGATTTAACATAAGACAGTTTTAAACTCCTATTAACTGAAGATTAAATTGTAACATAAAAAGACATTTATTTTATTAATCCTAATAAAAATGAATTATGCGGTGAAGATGATGTGTTCATACTGATAATATTTAATTTTACAGTAACATGCAGTGTGAACGGCTTCAACATTCAAACCTCACCAGTGAAACATTTTACAAAGAATGATCCACTTTTTGGGCAAACCGTTATTCAGTCAAAAGATGGGTGAGTTCTCTATGCGAGGGATTATTCAAGATATATCTTTTATTTTTACAAGTTTTCATAAAGCACATTGTGATCATAGTCAAATTAGATTTTTATTTATTTTGTTTCAGAGTTTATGTTTCTTCCCCCATCACTGGAAAACTTTTTAACTGCATACTAGATAAGGAATGTGTCATGGTAAATTCTCAAGGTAAGTTTGTCACAATTTGTCTTTTTCCTTTGGCTGCAAACTTTAACATAACAACATAACTTTAATAATTTTAATACATCGATATCTTTTCTAAAGATGAGATAACAAAAGGCCTGAGACCGATAGCATCAGTAGCTGCGAGTGTGATATCAGATGAAGAGCATCTTCTGGTAAGTTTACAACTTCAAGTGTGCATTTTAACAATTGAAGAGTTTTGTTTTTTGGTTGTGCATTCCAATTAATTTCAATTCAACTGCAGTTTTGTTTGTTTAAACCTTTATAACTTAAAAAAATACCGCTAAGTAGCACCATAAAACAAAATAATAACATGATAACATAATAATAAACATGTTTTGACAAAACTTTTTGTTAACAAAACTCTTCAATTGTTCTTCATTCTAAACGTTTTGTGAAATAAACGGCTGTGCTGTTGGGGAAGCTGTGGTAAATGAGAAGTGTTAATAATCAGACATCCAGTAGCCTGCTTGGGGCCTTTTGTCTGTCTCACTAAGCTTTTCACAGTAAAACCACAGACATTGGTTTCCCATGCGAAACAGTGACAGACAGTTATGCATCAGTTCTTGCTTAGAGAACAGGAAATTGTCCTTATATAAATGCCGGGTTATTTTCAACCTATGGACATAACCAACCGTTGGGTTATAAATTTATAACAGCCCAGCATAGGTTAATTTAAACTCAGAAGTTGAGCTTGTCTACATTTTACCGAGCATTTATTAGAGCGTATAGAAAACTGGAAAATGTGGAAATATATCAAGACTAATGTAAAAAGGACCGTTATTGGGGAGTTTATTTATATTCATTGACTTGAGACACTTTTCTTTGTGTGTTAGTATTTTGGGAAACTCTATCCGGTTGATGTGACTATCATAAGGTAGTCATAAAGGTTGTTAGTCATGAATTGTACGTCACCTGAAACTATGATGTGTGACAGAAGTTCCCTAATGAAACAAATTGAATTCTGTAAAATGACAGAAAATCTCGATTTGGCCGCGCTAATACTTTAAGATTGTGACAGAACAACTAAACTACAATGCTAAAATGAATACAAATCCAACCATTTATTCAGTTAAAATTAAAATAACTAGCCTATTTACTGATTTAATTTTTTGTTTTGTTTTTCTTCTCAAGTTTTGTAATCAGGTTCGCACAAAAAAGTCATCAACGGAGGATTTGAATGGAAATTGCACAATGATAAATCCCACAGAGACAATCAAACTTAATCCTGCTGAAGGTACGTTTAATGTGATATTTGATCATTTGATAATGCTAAATACAGTCTCTGAATCTCTGAATGTCTTGCATCCATTTATTTTCAAATAAATCCAAAATGAAGCACTCAACAGCAACAACAACAACAACAACAACAACAATCGTTATCATGGTGGAAGGATCAATCCGGGTGAGAAAATGATAAATAATTTAAAATAATAATGATGAACACGTTTAATGAATAATATAATTAACACAAACTTTTACTTGGCACTGGTAAAAAGCTCAAAGACGAATAAAAAGAGAAAATCAGGAGACGACAGACACGGCAGCAGGCGATGATGAAGATGATGATGATGGTATCAGTCTTTATTTGCCCTTTGTAATAAATAATACTATTTGTTATGTGATGACAGTGGTGTTATATCAACATACTATAGAGGATTTAAATACAGCAACCACGGTCTTAT
The DNA here is from genome assembly GCF_030506205.2 of Paramisgurnus dabryanus. NCBI lineage: Eukaryota > Metazoa > Chordata > Actinopteri > Cypriniformes > Cobitidae > Paramisgurnus > Paramisgurnus dabryanus. Next base: position 29,035,723 of record NC_133344.1, read on the forward strand.
ACATGAAGAAACATACATTTCTGTACTGATACTACATCCTGTATGTTGTAGATGCTGGGACGGAGATTGCTTTTGTGCTGGATGGTTCTGGCAGCATTCATGCTGATGACTTTGAGAGAGCCAAAGATTTTATGCACAACGTCATGAAAAACGTTTGGGAAAAATGTTTCGACGTAAGTAGAAGTGGCATAAATAGAATCATGGGCTCAAGATACTCAGCATGATGCACAGTATGATTTTACATGTTTACTTTGCTCAGTTATATTGTAGTGCCATTTAAAAAATTTCTACCTAAACAATTAGGAAACTCTCTTTTTAGTGTGAATTTGTAATAGTGCAGTACGGAAGTAGGATCAAGACTGAACTCTCACTTCTAGACAATAAGGATGGCAACAGGACCTTGGAAAAAGTCAAACAAATTAAGCAAATTGGCAATCTCACAAAGACCGCCTCAGCCATCCACCATGTGTTGTGAGTTCTTCTATATTAAGTGTAATGTAAAATAGTTGTGTGATGAATATCATGCATGAGTTAAGTTATGCTCTCTTCTGATTGATTTGCTGTCTACAGTACAGACGTTTTAATCCCTTTGAATGGATCAAAAAATAATTCCAAAAAAATAATGATTGTATTGTCTGACGGAAAGATTTTGGGAGACCCAATGAACCTTACTGATGTTTTGAAAATGCCACAACTGAAGGGAGTTACTCGCTTTGCCATTGGTGTAAGTGACCTGTTTACTGACATCCTGAAGTTTAACATCCCAAACAAAACAAATCACTATATGTACAGCGTACTCTGCACAATACAATAGCAATAACATCTTAAATCATTTATAGGTAGGAGACGCGCTTTTGAATAATCCTGAGGCAGTTCAAGAGATGAAGGACATAGCAGATACCAATAAGTTTTTTAATGTTTCCAATTATGCTGCCTTAGACGACATCCTTTCTGAACTGGAACAAAGCATAACCGGAATTGAGGGTAAGGGAGTTTCATTACACATTAGACACATAATAACAGATTATATATGTATGTTTGCGTGTGTGTGTGTGTGTGTGTAGCTCACCTATAGCATATCACCTCTGATGCCAAGGTTGTGGGGTCAATTGCCAGGGAAATATAAAAAAAAAAAAACTCAGTAGGATGCAAAAGTTAAAAAGCCTTTATTATTTGTTGAGGGCTAAAACATTGAAACACCAACTTGTATCGGGCCGTAGGCTTGGACTTTTTTTCCAATTATTTTTTATGAATTCAACTAACCCTTCCAAGAGCACCAGATGATACAAGGGAATACCACCAGCGCTCCAGCTCTCCTTTGCCAGAGAAACATACTGGAATTTTTTTCCTTCAATGCACTGCAAGTTGCTTTGATGTGTAGTTTAGTTTTAAATCTCTGATTGGATGAGTTATGGTTAAAGCTATTTAACATAACTAATAAGTGCAGGGTATACTGTAGTTTTACCACATACAAATCAGTTTTATATCATGTTAACTTTTTCTGTCTTGTTATAGGTACTCAACAAGGTGCAGGATTTCAGTTAGAGCTGGCTGAAGCTGGATTCAGCTCACACATTATGCATGATGTAAATAGAAATTAATACATTTAAAACAAACCTTGTTTCATACACTACATAGACTATGTGTCAATTTTTCTCAATATTATTCTGTTTGATATCATTTGATATAGTATACTATATTAATGATTTAATTCTTGTTTTCTGTTCAGAAATCTCTTCTTTTTGGAGCAGTGGGGGCTTATGACTGGAGTGGTGGACTCATTTTAAAATCCGATGACAAAGTGAAGTTTTTGAATGCTTCTAAAGATGGACCCAAATTTTCCTATTTAGGTGAGTGATGGCAAATGGAAAGAATGTGGATTGGGAAACATAATGGGTCAGTTTCTCAGACCGGGTTTAGATTAAGCCAGGACAAGGCCGTAGTTACAATAGGACATTTAAGTAGTTTTTACAACCATGCCTTGAAAAAGCATTAAGTCTCATTCACTAAGCATGCATACGCACAATTTGTTCATAAAATGTGTGTACGGATGTTTTAAAAACACTTTCATACTAAAATGTATTTTAAATGTATGTAAAAATGTAGGAACAACTTAGACCACACAAACGCAATAATCACGAACAAGGAAAAAATATATAAAATATATAACACAGACAGTGTTGGACGTAACGCATTACAAGTAATGTGCATTACATAATAATATTACTTTTCTGAAGTAACAAGTAAAGTAATGCATTACTTTTTAAATGTACACATTAATATTTGAGTTACATTTAAAAAAAGTAATGCGAGTTACTTTTCAGTTTAAATAATTCGCTAAAAAAAAATTATGTACTGAATTAAACTGAACGTAGTCATGAAGAATTACGCAAACTCTATGCGTGCGCACCTGAGCGGAAACAGTTTAAGTCAGAAACAGAGATGGCAGGCCAGAGCTTGACATTTTTGGGATGGAAATATGCAATTTCTGAATGAAGAACTTCTCGGTCATAAAAAGTAAGAAAAAGTAACGCAAAAGTAACGCAAAAGTAACATAAGTATTACTTTTCATGAAAAGTAACTAAGTAAACGCAACACTGAACATAGATATACATATTATAGGGTTCTTTTTCCTTGTTCATGATCATTGCACACGTTGTTCTTACGTTTTTGCAAACATTTAGAAGAAATTTTAGTATAAAAGTTTTTGTTGATTCATGTCCGAACACACATTTCAAGAACAAATTTGTGCGTACGCATGCTTTGTGAATGAGACCCATTACATCTTGGGATAAAACAATGGAACTGATATATCTTGTGTCAGTGCAAGCTGTTTTCAGTTAAGACAGCTAGACTAAAGCCATTTCTGGGAAACCGCCCCATACATGACTTATAAGTACATATCATAACATAACATCTGTCCTGATTACAGGTTACAGTGTTACTTCTGCTCGTTTACCGACTAAAACTCTGTACATATCTGGTGCACCACGGTATAACTTGACTGGTGGAGTATTTATATTTGAAGAGACTGAAAAGTATGTGCTCCAGGGAGAGCAGGTATGAAGTATTTTATGAACTTAATATCATTTATAATTTGTTACGAAATCTCAAGAGTTCAAGACCTCAAGGGACATTCACAAATGAGTCATTGTTCATGATGGAGTGTTGTATAATTCTCATAGGTTGGATCGTACTATGGATCCGTTCTCTGTGTCTTGAACCTTGATAGAAAAAATGAACTGGATTATTGGTTATTAGTTGGAGCACCACATTTTCATAAAGATGGAGAAGAAGGCAAAGTGCTTGTGTACAAATTAAATCAGGTAAGCTCATATATGCCATTGCAATGGGAAGTATACTGTATGGGGCAATAATAACCTCATGATCTTTAACATCTCACAGGAACAAAGGTTTGAGAACGTGAACATGGAGTTACAGGGCGATGCAGGACAGACCTTTGCCAGGTTTGGTGCTGCCATTGCTTCTATAGGAGATATTGATAACAACAAGTACAATGACGTAGCAGTGGGGGCTCCGCTTGAATCAGACACTTCTGGTAGCATTTACATTTACAACGGCTTCAAAGATGGTCTGCGATTTTCACAAGTGAGTTTAAGTTTATGTTCCGGCTAATGGAACCATCTTGGATTCAGTCCAAGATGGTGTCGTTACCGGAAGCTATTTGTTATAGTTTTAAATATTCTTCTTAGAATATCGCATCTATTAACCGCAAAAGACCTTTATTAACCCCTTGGAGTTGTGTGGATTACTTTTGTGAAGAATGAATGCACTTTTTTAAAATTGTTCCCTGATTCCTGTTTTCTCCCCAAAGCATATTATTAATGATAAATATATTTTGATAGCCTACATATCAATAATTTTGATTCATACAATGTTGGCTATTGCTGCAAATATACCCATGTCACTTATGACTGGTTTTGTGGTATGATATGTCCTTGATGGAGAAAAAATAATAATTCTAATAATTCTATACATTTCTATAAAAATTGCATAAATATGAACGTCATTACACAGTAAAATAATGACCACTCCGTTTTATCCTCACAGTTTAGATCCCTTTTCTTTTTCGAATGTGGAGTTCAGGACATAGTTGTGTTTTAAAGTTGTTCTGTTTTCTTTCCAGAAAATATCCCCATCAAATTTTGGAATGAAACTTGTGCATTTTGGTCTGTCAGTAAGTTCCGTAACTAATACAGAACCAAATAAGTATATTGCTGTTGGAAGTCAGGGAAGAGTAACAGTTTTTGAGTGAGTATAAAACATTATCTTGCCCTATTATTTTTTTTAATAGAGAGTGTCGCAGTGATGATATATTTTTGTAGGCCAACCCGGATGTGACGCTGGTTCTCTATCAAAAAGCCCATTTATTTTTCCCATAGACTTTTGGATTATCGCAAAAAAGCGCTCTGTGTTTAACAAAAGTTAAATGTAACATACATTTCGAATTTGGTGCCCATTTGACCAAGAAAAGGGGTGTTTGTAGTCTCACTCCCTCAACAAAGATATTGGACTTCCTTCTTTCAATGATGCAAAATGATGATTTTTACATCATTGAAAGAAGGAAGTGCAACACTGAAATCTGTATTTCTCCTGTCTCAGCGGCAACTGAGGGAATGATGCATGACCATTCAAAAACATGACTGGGGTTCTAACTATACAAAGCTTAATGCAAATGGGTGAAGTGTCCCTTTAAAATGTTGCTTCGCATTTACATTTTTTTACAGGACAATACCTGTCATAATAATAAATCCAATCATGACAATTAAACCGGATCTCTCAAGCATTCATCCCTCTCGGAAAACAGAAGATTTTAAATTATCTGTCTGCTTTGATGTTCTGAAGGGGCACCCTAAAAGTAGTAAGTTTTATATTTTAACCTAATGAATATTTTAAAGATATTCTCATTGTTGACTTTTAACAACATTTCATTTTCTTTTTAGCTGAAACCATTCCTATTCAATACCAGATTGATTTGGATTTTGATGGCAATGAAAAGCGCCTCAGTTTCGATGGCAGCAGTCTGTTGAACGAAACCTTCTCTTTGGATGAAGACAATGAGTGCACTTCATCTATCAACTTGAAGTATTTGGTATTTTTCCTGTTTATCTCTTTAGTAAAAAAATTGTTGTCATTATGCAGCTGGTTGCCAGTAAGTAACTTACTGTAGAAGATAAAGACTGAAAATGTTTCATGTTCATTTAACTTTGAACAAACTGTTGCCAGTAAATAGCATAAATGTAAAATCTACAGTAAGTTACCGGCAGCTAGTTGCCAGTAATACCCAGTAATACTGTAATTTCCACAGAATTTTTTACAGTGTAATATAGGAATTTAAAGATTAAAAAATATGTTCAGTATTGACATTGTTTCAAAAAGAAATTCACTGTGTCTTCTTTTCAGGGTTGTTATGATTGTTATTCGCCTATTAAAATTAAGTTGAATTTTTCACTGGCCCCAAACTCTGATGGAACCCCTATCCGAATCCTTGACATATTTACACCAACAGAAACTTTTAAGGAGGTAATAATAATATTTTACAGTAATTTCATTACATTAAAGATTTCACAAGCACATTGTGCAGTTTTTATTCATTGGTGAATTAAATCAAGGCTAAGTGTTCATATATTTTCAGAACAGTTTGAGGATGTGTATTTGCAATGTCTCTTTAATTTGTAGATCCCATTTGAAAAAGAGTGTGAGGATAAAGATTGTAAGCCACAGATTACATTATCTGATTCAAAAATAAGGTATGTTAATACAGTTCACCTAAAATTATATATATATATTATTAGTTTAACTAAATTTAACCTAAAACAATTTCTTTTACAGTAACAATCTTATCATAATTGGAGAAACCGAAAGCTTGAGTGTCATTTTCAATCTTACAAATACTGACTCCCCATCCTATATGACAACGTTATCTTTGACTTACCCCAGCATCCTCAGTCTAAAGGTAAAACAATACTTTTACCTCACGTTAATTTGTTTGAGACTGTATGTACATTAGCTGGATGCGTGACTACCTGTATTACTTTGTTCCTTGTTTTTAGAAAGCTGAAGTTCACTGTCCCATAAAGAACGACAATCACATACAATGTCTTCCTCTTCACCCTGAAACAGTTTTCAGAAAAGGTGTAAAGGTATGAATCTGTCACGCATCTTATGAACAACCTACATTTTTTTACAATTTGCACATTATGATTTTATTTTCACTTTTGACAGACCAGCATCCCCATCTCCTGGCAACCCATTGACAAGAAATATGAGCTTCAGAACTTTGAGATTATTGCCAATCTAACAAGGTTTAAGATGATTCTCACAGTCTCACTTCATGTCAGAAATGCAAAAATGCTAATATTTGAATGTGATGTTCTCTAAAACTTTTTCAACTGTTTTTAGTAAAAATGAAGCATTGCTGGACTCTAAAATATACACGTTTAATGTGATGTACTCCCTACCGATCCAGCTAACGGGGTAAGTTAACAACACACTAAGGATTTGTTCTTTGAGGTATTTTTTAATGTGTAATACTGAAGTCAATTGACTTTTTACTACAACAGCAAAGCCAATCGAACCAGAATCACTGTAGAAGAAGGAGAGAGAGACACTTCACATCTGGAATTCGTATTTGAGGTACAGTGCACATAAAAAACACCAGACAAAATATTTACTAATGTAAATCATTGGCATACTTTAACAGTTTGGCATTTTGCATGGACTAACACTGCTCACATTGTCCTCATACAATGTAAAAGTCTGGTTTACTAATAAAAAGGTAGCAGTTCGTTTTAAATGTAATGTGTTTCTGAGATGGTAAGGCATTTTGTTAGCAATGCAAATACTGTTTGTTTGATTCCTTGGAGACACATTCTGATAAAATGTATAGATTGAATGCACTGTATAAGTTGCTTTGTCTGCCAAATGCATAAATGAAATGTCCACATTATAAATCAGTATATAATCTAATATTATACTGTATTTTATTGTATTGTTTTTTTTTTAGTTTATTGGTGTAAACAAGTATGGTGCCACAATTGATGTAGTTGTAAACATAACAAAGGAAACATTCAACACAGATGTGACCATCAACAGTGTCACACCAAAGGTATTTTACTTTTAGTATCCGGTGCTTAAAGTGACATTAAACAACATCAAAGTTCTCAAACTAACATTTTATTAATCTTTTTGAATTAGAATTGCTCTCTGCCCCCAAATAAGAAAGTAGAGGTAAGATATCTTCATATCCTAATTTTGCTTAGTACGACATCTTTCCCAGTCATCCTTGTTAGTCATGGATTGCAACACAAAGACATTAAGTTCTACTCTAATCTCAAATGTTAACCTAAAACAAGTGAAAATAATAATGGTTGGTAAATGTACAAGCCATTACTCTAAAATGAGCACCTTGAAATGTGATTGGCTATCAGGATTGTTGTTCTAGGACCAACAAGGATGCTGACCCAAATACATGTGGAAGATTCACTAGGATATTCTCCTGATACAATAATGTATTACTTTAAAATAAAACACCCAAGTAAATTTTATATTCCAATCTAAATAAAAAATTTACTTTTAGGCATCTTATCTTGTCAAGTGCACCATGGAAAAGTTGCAGAAAATCACCATTGATGCCAAGGTCGAAATATTTGATGTTCAGGTAATCTCTTAAAACATTTTTTTTGGCCAGGTTTCAAAGACAAGGCTTAGCTAAAGCCAGGACTAGGCTTACGTTAAATTTAGATGTTTAAGCATTTTTTATAAACATGCCTTAGCAAAAGATGTTATTGGTGTCTATTTTGAGACAAATCATGGCACTGGTATATTTTAAGATCTGTCAAAGTTATTTTCAGATGAGACCACTCAAAAAAGTGTCTAAATCTAAGGTCTTGTCTGTTAAACCGGGGGGCTAATTTAATAACAATCATTCACACCTACCAACTGTTGTTTATGCAAAAAACTTTACTGTTCCTTTTAAATCCGTTCAGGACAAATCAGACAAGATCATAGCTGTAGGGCAATACAGCTTTGATAAGACCACCTATGTTGCAAATAATCCTTTGAGGACCGATCAAGTGAGTCTTATTTTAAGCATTAATCATTAATGTTTAAAATGATGTACTGACAAACTCATTAATGCAATGCAGGTGGAGGTGATCATTACAAAGCTGGCTGTAAAATTGTCTAAAGGATCAATCATAGGAGGCTCCATAGGAGGACTATTGCTTCTTATTATCATCATCATCATCCTCATAAAGGTAGAATTAACCCTTTCTGTCTGTCTACACATTAAATAATATGCGAAAACCCAGCTAAAGAAATTTTTTGTGATTTACTGTTTCTACATAAAATCATCCTAAATAATGTAACAAACATTGTGTGGAAATATAACCTTGATATATTTAATACTGACTGAATAAGGCCATGTCAAAAATTGAAATCAATGAGTGAAATCAAACTTTTAACAACCGGGATTTTACAGACAGGGTCACATATTATCTTACTGCTTAGGGTATACTGTGTTTTTTTTCATACTATTTTTAATATTCATGCATTTTATATGATCTCTTGTTTAGTGTGGCTTTTTCCGTCGGCGGCGTAAAATGGACCAAGTGCAGACCCCAGACTAACACCAACAAAGCCAAAGAGGGACCATATTTTCCCATCTATATTCCTTATATTTGTGTCAAGAAATTATTATTTTAAGAGATGTATTGTTTGTGTTAGCAATGTATTATTATGGAACTATTAAAGCAACACTATGTAGTTTCCATGTAAAAATGACTTACAGCTCCCCCATATGGTTGAAAAGTGCAACAGAGCCTGGTATCAGACACTCTTCTGCAGGCAGGGGGAGGGGCGGGGCTGTGTTTCCTACCCTTCACCGCCACTTTCAGAGTGTGCTTGTAGCAGCTAGGAGGCTGCTCAGGTTGCAGCAACAGTACAATTTGTCCAGTTAAAAGTTCTTCTATCACTGAAATAATTTTAGAGACATTATTTAAAGGTAAAAAAACTACACACTGTTGCTTTAATAAATGATTGTATTTAGTATGTACAGTACATGAAATACACAATTACTATATTAAAAAATATCTCATCAAAATTACTGAAATCCAAAATAACTTGAGATCAACTGGCTGACTTAAAATACTCTGCACTTGATTTGTTGCTCATCATGAGAAAATGACATTTATCTCACATGTGACTTACAGTATCAAGAGTTTCAGAAGAGATCTCAATACTATCGCAATGCTTAGATGTGCAAAAGTTGGCACAGTCAGGGGTTGCAAAACATTCTTGAATATTTATAATTTTCCAGTATAGAGATAGCCAACATGAAACAAATTAAACGTATAGATCTGTTGTCTACACTGCAAAAAATGACTTTCTTACTTAGTATTTTTGTCTTGTTTTCAGTGAAAATATCTAAAAATTCTTAAATAAAGCTGTATTTTCTAGATGAGCAAAATGACTTAGGAAAATTTTTCATGAATTAAGTGTTTATGAAAAAAGTCATTTTTTTGCAGTGTAAATACCTACAATGCCACTGTAACACCACCAAGTTAGATATATATTATTTGTTTCATTTATTATGTTATATCCTGTAAATTAATGATGTAAATAAATAAAAAACACAAACAAATTCTTGCTATCAGAGGCCAACCAAGTCCATGACTTTTATTATTATTATTATAACTTTGTCAAACAAATGACACAATTATACAATTTTAATGGCTTTAAAGTTGCTGAAGTCAGTAAGATTTTCCAGGTAGGACCTCCTTAGAAAACAGAAAATATGACTTGGCACCTTGAAATTTACATTTGTGTAAAAAAATTGAGTAAAATAAATAAACCATGTGTCTATATATTTTCATACGCGCTGCGCGGACCGATCAGCCTATGACATCGAAGTACCGCGATGCTTTCGACTCACCATCGCGGTAATTTGATGTCATACGCCGATCGGTGTGCGCAGTCCGTGTGAAGTCAAGCAGACCTATAAACATTCGCGCACACACCATGTGATAAACCCTTTAAGGATTTCTCTCAACTGTCTGCCTATGTTTAGTCATGTATCTGTTCCATTAATGCTACTGCCAATTTTTTTTTAAATAAACGAGCAAAGATTTGACATTACATCTTAAGGGGTAGAATGGTGCAGAATTGCACTTAATCGTTACATAAACATTTAAACAATACAATTACAGTCCCACCACATGCACATTCACGTTTCAACATCGACTGCGTGTGACCTAATCCCGCACACTGCGTTCTAAACCGAAGTCTCGCGAGAGGTTCGTGAGAGGGGATAAGTTAAGGAAACACGGCGATGTCTAATTTGTTAAAGGTAAGAGATGTTTAAGCTCTTTGTCTCCAGATTTTTCCTAAGCATTTAAAAGTTCGCCTCTATGACTGATTATATTTTTTCATTTGCTGGATTGTTACGTGCATTTCCACTGAGCTTATTAGCTGTGTTGTTGACTGTCTTTAGCTAGCAGGCTCTGTGCTAGCTGAGATTCATAAAGCCAATAACAACAACACTGCTGGACTGCATACAGACTAGTTTAAATCATTATGCACTTCACAGGGCGTTGACCATCACTGTTGTGTTGATTATGAGTAACGTTATATATCCTTAAAGACTTTTGCTCCTGTTGACAGTTAGCACTTATGTTGCTAGCTTGGCCACTGGTTAAATGACACTGATTGTAATAACTGTATGCTAATGTTCTAATATGTTTGTCACGTGCTGTTATTTTCCTACCTTGCCATATGTCATGTTTCCAGAGTTAGACATGGTATACGCATTTTATCAAGCGAAATAAGTGGTCAGTGCATATGAATAATGCACTAACGTTAGACCAATGACACTTGTGTCATAGTGCGAGAGTTTGTTTAAATAATGCTAAAATGATGGTTGTATCATAAAATCTAAAAAACTGAATATTAAATTAACATAGGTGTGTTACAATGCACCTTTGATGCCCAGGTAATCTGTTCACTAGGTTTTCAAACACATACAGTCTAGATAAAATATATATTTTTGCTGTTGGTTGAGAAGTACATACCTGAAAGTAATAAATGCTTAGGGTCTTTAACATGCAAACATAACACTTTTCAAAAATATGAATACTTAAACAAATCATGCACTACATTTTTTTAATTTAAGTAAGTCTAGACAACATTTTGGGGCATCACGGTGGATGTTCAAATAAGGCTTTATGCCCTGAAATGCTGTAGGCAGCATAAGTTATTAGGAACACCATCAGTTTGGTACAGTATTTAAACTCACTTATCTGCAGTTTTGAATATGTGCTATAGCTTGCAAATAACTTATCTATTCGTCTTTATGTTCTAGACACACAAATGTCTTAGAAAAATATAAAATATTTCTTTGGATTTTATAGACCGCCTTTGAAACACAGGTACAAGTAATTGCAGATTTGTTATTTGCTATAGGTTGTTACTACTACATTTGTTCAGTGCTTGAAAAAGTGCCAATTGTCTGAGTCCAGTTCGCCATAATATCTCTGTTTTCTTTGCATTGTATGTAAATAAAAATATTTGTACTGACTGTATTCTCCCAAATGTCCTTTTCTTTTTAGAACAAGGGGTCCCTCCAGTTTGAGGACAAGTGGGATCTTATGCGCCCCATTGTCCTCAAGTTGCTTCGCCAAGAATCTGTAACTAAGCAGCAGTGGTTCGATCTTTTCTCGTAAGGCCCGTCAAATCTTTTAATATCCTAAACCTAAAACGAAGCCTGACCATTCAAGCCCACCTTCTGTTCTTTTCTCATTGCCACAGAGATGTTCATGCTGTTTGTCTATGGGATGACAAAGGACCAGCAAAGATCCATCAGGCCCTCAAAGAGGACATCTTAGATTTTATTAAGCAAGCCCAAGCGGTAAGATTTGTCCTGAATTTAAGCAAACTACCGTATGGTTCTTTATAAATACTCATATCACAAATACTCGTATTCCTTATTCAACACCACCCAGATGGAGATTAAAGGGGCCATGGCATAAAAATCTGACTTTTTCCATGTTTAAGTGCTATGATTGGGTCCCCAGTGCTTCAATCAACCTAGAAAATGTGAAAAAGATCAACCCAGTAACTTAGTTTTGGTAAACCATTCTCTACAAGCACATGAAAAAATAGGTCGTTGAAATTTGGCTCTCCTTATGATGTCATAAGGAGCTCTTATTATAATAATACCACCCAACCACAGCACTGCCATTTAGTGCAGAGAAAAGCACAATTGAGTTTTAATTGCAACAAACCACCATCATTGTGATCAGTGTTTGAATTTTATCTGCTCATTTGCATTTTAAAGGACACACCCAAAACGACACATTTTTGCACACACCTACAAAGTGGCAATTTTAACATGCTATAATAAATTATTGATATGGTATTTTGAGCTAAAACTTTATTTGGGACACCAAAGATTTATTTGACATCTTAAAAAATCTTGTGCCATGGCCCCTTTAAGTATAGTGATGAGACTGCTTATTCAGGCTGCTTTACTTATGTTATGTAAATGTGTCACTTAATAAAATAATAACTATATATGTTGCTATTAGACATTTAAGTCACCTTCTCCTCACTCATCCTTTTGGGTTTTTGGGAAAGGACCATCTGACTGTACAGTACATGATCCCATAGTTAAAACAAGCCTGCTGATGTTTTCTAATTCTTGATCATTGTCGGTCTAACCCAATGTTGTTTAGCGAGTGCTCAGTCATCAAGATGACACAGCGCTCCTTAAGGCTTACATCGTGGAGTGGAGGAAGTTCTTCACGCAGTGTGACATTCTGCCCAAACCGTTCTGCCAGCTGGAGATCACCTTGATGGGCAAACAGGGCAGCAACAAGAAGTCCAATGTTGAGGACAGCATTGTTCGGAAGGTGAGCATGACGCGTTTCTGCAAACTTTTCCTTGATGTGATTGGAAGTCGTTCTGAACTGTTCTGTTTTTGGTCGTTCCTCAGCTGATGCTGGACACTTGGAATGAATCCATCTTCTCCAACATCAAGAATAGACTGCAAGATAGCGCAATGAAGTTGGTCCATGCTGAACGACTAGGAGAGGCGTTTGACTCTCAATTGGTCATTGGGGTCCGAGAGTCTTATGGTGAGAGAGAACCAAAAAAACATACAATCAAATGATAACTGACTTCTGTTTCATGTCTGGTTGAGTCAAAGAGCTTTGAATTTTGTTAGTGAGGTGAAAAAAATCGATTCACTGATGCATAACAATTCTTTCTAAAGACACAGAACAGAGAATGAAAGCCACAGAGCCGCCACTGTTACTAGGTTATTGTATCTGCATATATTTTCATTGGTCGTTAAAATGCATTGTGAATCATTTTGCAATCGAAGCATGTTAAGAATCTGTTTGATCTCTTCCTCAGTGAACCTGTGCTCCAATCCTGACGATAAGCTGCAGATCTACAGGGATAACTTTGAGAAAGCCTACCTAGACTCCACTGAGAGGTTCTACAGAACCCAGGCACCATCATATCTGCAACAGAATGGAGTACAAAACTACATGAAATATGTACGCTCCTCAAAAGATATATGTGGTTGACCAAAGCAGGATAAACTCCAATTTAGGCACAAATCAGTAATGTACAGTTAAGGGCAGATTTGCTTAAATTACACCTGATTTTGTCTCTGTCAACAGGCAGACGCTAAGTTAAGAGAGGAGGAGAAACGTGCACTACGGTATTTAGAGACACGGCGTGAATGTAACTCTGTACAAGCAGTGAGTATATGAATTAACTACTTTAAAAAGTCTTAGGCCACCATCACCAGCTTTGTTGTTTTAGCTAAGTTTTTAAGAATTAATTTTTATATAATTAATTATATATGATCACTATACAATTGCAAAAACAACAAATTCAATGGTAGCATGGTTGCCTAAGACTTGCACAGGATATTATTTGTTTAGTTACAGTAATTTATTGTCTACTAGAGTCTGAAATGTTGGATTGTTTTGTTTGTCCAGCTTATGGAGTGTTGTGTGAATGCACTGGTGACGTCCTTTAAAGAAACAATCTTGGCCGAATGTCCAGGCATGATCAAACGAAACGAGACAGACAGTAAGTTCAACGTCTAACATTTTTGTTATTTATTCATTTTTCTGCCAGTCAAGTAAAGCTTTTGTATGTAGGCCTCTGTGCACAGGTCATGTTGGAACAGAGAAAGACTTTTTCTACTGTAAATTAGAATTTTTGCCGTTTGTTAGTAATGTGTGTAGCTGCATTAATCAAAAGATGTCATCCACTGGAAATGCACCGATATTCTGTGTTTGTGTGTGTGTTGTTTTTTTATAAAGTTATTGGCCGATTCAAACCTATTTATGTAACCCCTAATAATGCACCTTATATCTTTTTGCTGTAATTTACAATATATTTCTTTCTGACAAAATATATTTTGAACAGATTTTGTTTTGTGTTGGCAAATATTTTTTCTGTTTCTATCTTTGTATTTTAACTAAATAGAATTTAGAAAGTAATTAGTAATAAGTAATAACTTACCCAACACTGATCTCTAGTGTCCACAAACATTGGCCATATAGTGTATCAGGCATATCAACACTTATGACAATTGAACGTGGTTTGTCAAAGTGACCTGCTTAACTCTTTCACCACCAGCTTTTTTTTAAAAAGTTGCCAGCCAGCGCCAGCGTTTTTCATGATTTTCACCAAAGTTTAATGCCTTCCAGAAAATGTTCTTCTTCAAATATATAAACATACAATATACCAAATGAAAGAACAGACCTGTTGCTTTCAAACAAATAAAACCGTTTCATCCTACCTTCAGTGGTTCTTTTGCAATCAGCTTTTGAATATGGGTAGGTTTCTGCAAAAACACCACATTTTGAGCAAAAAGCAGAGATAATTTAATTTTTTGTGACGGACTTTTCATAGAGATCCCATTCAGAGCGATCTTTAAAACAGACACGGACATGCAGCCGCTTGCCATAGGGCAATACTTCCGGGTTTAAAAAGTTACGGAAAGTAACACCTGGTGGATAATAGATATCTCGTCAATGGGGGGGAAAGAGTTAAAAGCCGCCACACACTAAAAGAGTATCGGACCGAATTTTGGTCGTTTTTCCCTATTACGACAATCCTTAGTAAAGTCCTGATTCGTACGCATGCTATACATTATCACGTGGAACTAAACAAAACCCAATCAGAAAGCGAGCTGATGAATGATGAAACAAGAACAACCACAGTCATGGTGCAGCAGGCACAGTCCGAAGTGAGATGGACATCAGAGATGTAAAAAGCTAAATGTAATATCACGTTTGACCGCGAGAAACATTGCAAGATTTCCTGTTCACAGTCGAGACTCGTGTTGTTTGTGAAGGGAATCTGATGGTGTGTGGTGTGCTGTCATGACCACAGCAGCAGTCTGACACTACAGAAACAAAATTGTTAAGTCATCGATTTTGATGTTGTCATGTTTATGGTCTCTCACATTTTCAGAACTTTTTTGATAAGTTTAACATAATGATATCCACATTATCTCTACATAACACTTCTTGGCACTGTGTGACCACCTGCTCCACAGAGCTGCACCTCATGTTCTCACTGATGGATAAAGTGCCCAACGGGATCGAGCCCATGCTGAAAGATCTAGAGGAGCACATCATCAGTGCAGGCCTGGCAGACATGGTGGCGGCCGCTGAGACCATCACAACTGTGAGCATTATACTCACATAAAAAATAATTTAGAAATCATCTTCACCAAGTAACCAATCACTGCTTGAGGCTATATCTTTGATCTTCGCTTTAGCAGCATAGATCTTGAACCACAAGGCCACCAGTTTGCCCAACTGGTTTTAAAGTTGTTGTTAATGTGCTTCTCCGCAGGACTCAGAGAAGTATGTGGAGCAGCTTCTGACGCTATTCAATCGCTTTAGTAGATTAGTGAAGGAGGCATTCCAGGATGATCCGCGATTCCTGACGGCCAGAGACAAAGTAAGTGTGCTGTCAGCCTACATTCATTTGGGTATGGTTGGTCTTATTAAGCCAGGCTAAGTGAGTAGATCAAACCCAAGATGGTTGACAAAGATCTGATGACACATCAGTATAAGAGAAGGTTGTATTATAAACTCTCTTGATTTCACTGAATGTAAAAAATTGAGGTATTTTACCTTTGAATGAATCAAACCTCATTTAAGTTGTTTATTTTTTCTTACACACCTAGGTCCCATTTTCAGTAAGGAGGTTCAAACAACTCTGAGTTAAAGCTTGAAATTTAGTTTTTGGTTTCAGAACAGCTGTTAAGCAACTCTGAGTAAAATGACTTTGAGTTAAGTGCGCGTACAACCACTATGAAAAGCCACAATCAATATGATTACGATTTGCCATCGCAACAGCACGTATAAAAAAGGTCCAGATACTTTCCACAAGTAAAACAGGAGTTGCTGCTGCAAGTGTACAGCAATTACAAGCATATATTTTAAAGAAACGAGTTGCTGAGGGAAATTGCTGCAATAGTCAATGCATAAGTTACATAGTTACATTTTTCAGCACTGTTCAAATATCAGAGGTAAATAAACTGACAACTGTACGTTATTCAACCTTATATACATTTTCATGCAGATGCAATCCCACAGACAAAAAGAACATGACAGCAACTAAAAGTGAAATTAGGCATTAGAGGCTACCTGACTTTACAAATGTTTGACATTAATTAAAGAAAAGTACACTAAGCTGGTATTCAAAGCTGGTATTTAAAAGAATTGTTATAATTGTATGTAATGTAAAGGCAACTGTTCGGATGTAAAAGCATGCCTACAAAGGCTGATAGTAGTCACGTAAGGGTGAGTATTGATATATCTTAAATGACTGCAAAGAAAAATACTGCTTAAATAAATGCACATGGATATGACAAAAATCTACTCTGGGACTCAAAGTCCTCCATAACTGTACAAATCCCCCTACAAATTAATACAACACCATCATCTACAGGATCATCTATAAAACGAAATGACATTTTAGTCACTTAGACTGTCTCTGCACCTAAATATATCAAATTGGCTTTACAAGTCATTTCAATTTACTATTTCAAATTTTAAGTATACATTTTTGTGTACTAAATAAAATAGTATGTTAAAATGACTTGCACTGCCAATTAGATCAAACTTAAAGACAGCTTAAACATTTTGCGGTTGTACATAATAAAATGTGCACAATGAATGAATGTACTGAATTACTTATCAAGATATTTTAACACAGCTACTGCTATAGAAACTGCTAGAATAAAACCTGCTCCCGACCAAGTTAGGTTCACAGAGTAAGTTGGAAACAGTAAAAGTTACCTCTCCTTCTGAAACACGCTTGACTTACCGGTAACCCGCTTTCTCGGGTTTAACATACCTCCCATTCTGAAACAAAAAACTAAGTGCTTTCCTCATTTCATGGTTAAAGGAAAACACCACAGTTTTTCAATATTTTACCATGTTCTTGACTCAAATAAGAAAATAAGAACTATATTGTATGGCGGAAGAGAACTTAGTTTGCAGCACTTCGACCTCGGGTGCAGTAATATTGACAGAAGTTGGAGCAAGAGGGGGAGTAGTCAGGAGTGATGATGTTACTGTGCGCCGAGGTCGAAGTGCTGCAAACTAAGTGCTCTTCCGCCATACAATATAGTTCTTATTTTTTATTTGCTTAAAAAATCGCCACAATTTATTTTGTGCCATGGAAAACATGGAAGTGTTTGGTGGCTTCTTAATTCATCCCTGTTTGGATCCTAAGGAAAGAAT
Organism: Paramisgurnus dabryanus; assembly: GCF_030506205.2. NCBI lineage: Eukaryota > Metazoa > Chordata > Actinopteri > Cypriniformes > Cobitidae > Paramisgurnus > Paramisgurnus dabryanus. Next base: position 29,053,530 of record NC_133344.1, read on the forward strand.
GGGTCTAGGCTAAATGCTAACCCATTCACGACGTGCTGTACAAAGATTAAAAGTGCACGCATTGAAAAAAGATATATATTCTTTCGTCTAAGTTGAGGTAAGAACACAGTAATATATTGAAAAACTGTGGTGTTTTCCTTTAACATACTCAGAGATTTCACTAAACCTCCTTGTTGTTTAATACAGAAACATAATGGTTTTCATTACTTTTAGGCCTACAAAGCGGTTGTGAATGATGCAACAATATTTAAGTTGGAGCTGCCATTGAAGCAGAAAGGGTAAGTGATGATTTCTTTCTTGGCTTTTGTTTAAGGTCACTTTTTTGTGTGATGCACTATACATTGTTATTTTTCTCTGATGAAGATTGCTGTGGTTCTCAAATGTTTTTCTGGAGATTTTTTTTTAAGGAATAGATGACCCAAAAATTCTGTCATTACCCTTAATTCAAACTCAAATGGTTTTTCAAAGTGGCGCACCAATGAGGATGTTTTGCAGATCTAAACTCTCTTCCATGCAGTGAAAGTGGATGGTGACCTTCCTACTGAAGGTCTGCAAACCATGGCAGCCTTGAATGGCCAAGAACCGCCCAAGCGGCCATAAACAACCAATAACGTTTAGCTTTGTACAGCATATTTAGGGGCATGGAGATGTTGCAACCCATCATTCACGAATGTCTCTTAAATTTATAACAACAATAGCAAAAATGTAAAATATCTTGCATACTTTTAAACATGCAGCGTTTATTCGATCTTGATTTAGCATGTTGTCACCGATGTAAACATGACAGCTTTCTTCTTCGATCAGACGGCTATGTGTTGTTTTCGGAAAGCTTTGTGTTGTTAAAGATCGCAACACGCACATCTCCCAGAAATCCTGTATATTTCAACCAATCAGAGGAAGACTTTGAAATCTGCTGAAGTGTTTCCAGAAAAGTGTTTTGTATGCATCAGAGGTTCATCCAAGGGGCTAACAAACTTCATTTAGGACAAAAGAGCACTTTAAAAGTATCATAAAACCATGATTTATGCACTATATTCTAATATTTCACTAAAATGTAAGGTGTGGACCGAAAGCCTTACTGAATGGAAAAGAGCACCTGGACATTCTGCTACAAACAACTCCTACTGTTCTCCAGCAAACAAAGTAAAGCTATACAGTATTACACAAGGGTTGGAAAGTGGAAACACAATTTTAATTTTCAGCTGAATTATTTTAATGCCTTTGAATATATCTGCATGCAGGGTGGGCCTTAAAACACAGCCAGAGTCAAAGTGTCCCGAGCTGCTAGCCAACTATTGTGACATGCTGCTAAGAAAGACGCCACTGAGCAAAAAACTGACCTCAGAGGAGATCGAGCTCAAGCTGAAAGAAGTGGTGAGGGGCTTTTGTTTTACTGTTCCTCAAGTATCTGATAAATAAAAATACATTTTTATCAATGTCCTAAAAAAAACATGTGTGTCAACGCTTTTGTTTTTCTTGTAGTTGCTTGTGCTAAAATATGTTCAGAATAAGGATGTCTTCATGAGGTACCACAAAGCCCATTTGACGAGGCGTCTGATTCTGGACATATCAGCAGACAGTGAGATTGAAGAGAATATGGTTGAGTGGCTCAGGGTAAGATCAGAAGATATGATAAAATGACTGCACCTCTGTCTGGTTCATATAAAAAATTATTTTTAAATACTTTATCTACTTTAATCCGTCTTGCTTCAGGAAGTCGGTATGCCTGCAGACTATGTTAACAAGCTCGCCAGGATGTTTCAGGACATCAAAGTGTCAGAAGATCTCAACCAGGTTTTCAAGGAGATGCACAAACACAACAAATTGGCTTTACCAGGTGATTTATAAGCATAGTTTGATCTGTCTGTGTGTTTTATAGTTTTATAATGTGAAGATATTAAAGTATAGAGTTTCATTTGATGCTTTTTTGTGTGCCAGCTGACTCTGTGAACATAAAGATTTTGAACGCTGGAGCGTGGTCACGCAGCTCAGAGAAAGTCTTCGTGTCTCTGCCCACTGAACTAGAAGACCTCATCCCTGAGGTGGAAGACTTCTACAAGAAGAACCACAGTGGCCGCAAACTTCACTGGCACCATCTCATGTCCAATGGCATTGTATGGTTGTTTGGCAAAATGCTTTTTTATTAAAATACAAACAGAAAATACAGGAAATGTGTACACAAATGTAAAACTACCAAACAAAATGGCTAGTTCTGAACAAACTCAGTTGCTGCGTCCCAAACCGCCTACCTTCATACTATATAGTAGGTGAAAACAGTAGGTGAGTAAAACGTCCGAACTCATAGTATTTGAAAAACAGTAAGGTGAAAAGTTCCCAGATGATCTACTACTACCGGCAAGATACTAAAGTGTTTATTCGATGGACACTTTACTATCCCGTGAGCCCCGAGAGGAGCCATCCAACGAAGAAGGAGAGACGTTGTTTTATTTAGAAATCTCTGAAAGCAGTAACTTGGCTCTATTCAACTGTAAATACATACAGTATACTTCATCTAATTCAGTACCTACTGTCACAGTATGCAATTTTGGATGCAGGTAAGATGTTAGTGTGACCTCTCTTGGCACTAAGCACATCTTCAGTCATTAGATTAACATTAGGATTTTATTTCATTTAGGTTTAGGAGATCATCCAGGGATCAAACTAAATACCCTTAAACTTTGGTTTACAATTTTATTCAGTTTTTATTTCAGCAGTGCATACAAATTTTCTGTGTTTACTGGTTGTATAGATACTGGAAAATAATAAAATATGATCACAATACCATTGGAATGACAACTAATCTAATGGTACCGTTTATTTTGGTTAGTTAATTGCAAACCCTTAATTGGTTGTACGGTCTTCTCTTGTAGATCACTTTCAAGAATGAAGTAGGGCAGTATGATCTGGAGGTCACAACCTTTCAGTTGGCGGTACTTTTTGCCTGGAACCAAAGACCCCGGGAGAAGATCAGCTTTGAGAATCTGAAACTTGCCACAGAGCTGCCTGATGCTGAACTGAGACGAACCCTCTGGGTAAGATCACGATCGGAGGTCAAAAACCAATGCAGGTTTTGTTTGGCTACATACAGTAATGTGCCAGTCTTTTCTTATTTATACATACATTTGAAGTTCTCGCGAAAACTTTCCTCCTTATTCACAATACGTGCACACTACGCACTTGAATTTGTTCTTATGTTAGTGAATTTGGAGAGTTTCCATAGAAAATTTTAGAGCAGTTTGTCACTGAAGCAAAAGAGCTCGAATAGAAATCCATGATCAAATTTATTATCAGTAATGTTCTGTTTTGCTTTACATTTTCGATTTGGGAGGTTTTGCTGTTGGTGGAGGAAGCCAGATGTGCTTTGTGTCCACTGGAGTAACATTAGTACTAAAAGTATGGGATGTGAAAAGACATTTCACCAGAGACGCGCATCTGTATCTAAAATGAAACACACAGGAGATCAAGTGATTGACATTTGAACTTCTCATTACATTACGTTACGGCATTAAGCAGATGCTTTCATATACAGAGATTTAAAAAGTTAGGAAGCAAAGGGTTAAGATTTGTCATTATGTGCATCTTCTATATGTCTAGAAATTATAGTTAGGTTACATATTAATAATATACTGTATATAATACATAATAGTATAGATCAGTGTTTCTCAACCAGGTGGCCGTGCCCACAGGGGGGACTTAACAAATCTTCAAGGGGGCCTCAAGATGACTTAAAATGATTCAAAATAAGACAAAACAAGAATTAAAATAAGCTAAGATCAACCAAAATCTTTCTTATTGTTTGGTTATTTTTGTTACAAATATGCATCTGCCTAGTCTCTCTTATATTTGTACTTGTTTGGGGGGCTTCACTTGTTGTGGACAATAGGGGGGGTTTGAAGACATAAAGGTTAAAGACATAAAGAACAACTGGTATAGATAATGTATATAACAATATATATAATATAGAAAATAATACAAAATAAAATACAGTACTGTACAAAAGTCTTAGGCCACAATTAGATTTGTTGTTTATGCAATTGTGATCATATATATTTATTTCTCAGTCTCTTTATTAGAATACAACTAGAAAATACAGGAAATGTGTATGTAGTATTAAAAACAGTATAAAAGTATAAGCTGAAGTGTCAAGTATGTAGGGTAAACTCCCCTTCCACTTGAGCAATAGCAGGCAGCTGCAGGATCTCTTAAACCTAAATAAAATAAAATCCTAATTTCTAATTCTAATGGAATGACTTCAGGACTTCCTCAAAAAAAGCTCAAGATGTGTTTCGTGCCAAGAGAGGTCACACTAAATACTGACTGATGCCTGAGGAAGACATTTAGTTCTGAAAATTTAAACATATTTCCTGTATTTTCTGTTTGTATCTTAAAAAAAAGTGAAAAATAAATATGGATGGACATTAAATCTTTGCTAAAACAACAAAGCAGATGATGGTCGCCTAAGACCTTTGCATAGTACTGTATAAAAAGGTACATTTGAAATATTATTATATACATTATAATTATAACCTAGTATTTGATTATAGTGTATGTGATTATTGCATACATGTGAAACTAGTTGCTCTTGAAATTTTGATAATTTTGAAAATTTTTGTTGAATCATAATTTTTCTGTTAAAATGTACTTAGAGCTTACGCATGCTTAGTGAATGAGACCCATTGTTTTTGTCTTTTGTTGTAGTGCGTCAGTAGGAAATAGATATTTTTTGCCATAAAAATCAAGTGAGTGGTCCTAGTGGCCCACTTAGGGTCTGATCTAACCGTCAGTCAGTCAGTCAGTCTGGGATTACTTGATAAGAAAATAATAGGTCAAAACCTGTTGCCCCATCTTCAAAATGCTTGTTTTAAAATCTTGAATCTTTTTTCTACAGTCTCTTGTTGCCTTCCCAAAGCTCAAACGCCAGGTGCTGACATATGAACCTCAAGTGAGCTCTCCCAAAGACTTCACAGACAGTACATTGTTTTTCGTTAACCAGGAATTCTCTCTTATGTAAGTACCTATGTTGCTTTTCTAAAATGACAAACATTCACTATTTTTACAGAAATAATCATTAATTTCGTCCTTTCACAGAAAAAACTCCAAGGTTCAGAAGAGGGGGAAGATAAACCTGATTGGTCGATTGCAGCTGACGACTGAGCGAATGAGAGAAGAAGAGAACGAAGGCATCGTCCAGCTTAGAATATTAAGAACGCAGGTATGAAACTCAAAAAAAATAGACAACGCAACAATATCATTAATGCAGATTCTCTTGTCTTTATCCCACGACATTGTGATGTTTTTCAGGAGGCCATCATTCAGATCATGAAAATGCGTAAGAAGATCACAAACGCTCAGCTGCAAACCGAGCTGGTGGAGATCCTGAAGAACATGTTTCTTCCTCAGAAGAAGATGATCAAAGAACAGATCGAGTGGCTCATCGAGCACAAGTACATCAAGAGAGACGAGACGGACATTAACACCTTCATCTACATGGCGTAACTTCGAAACGACTCCGCAGATGATTCGCCGCCGTTTTGGGGATGACGTACTTTTCGCAGGACCAGCAGCAGCGGCGGAGGGATAGTGATGTCTTGAAGATACTGCTTGGGCTGCTGGTCTTCCAGCGTAGTGATGACACCAGAAAAGTTCATTTAAAAAATAAATAAATAAATCCCTGCCTTACCTTACAGCGAAGACACGAGATGAGGATAGGAGATTTAAAAAAAAATATGAATAAAGACAAAGGATTATATTTTTGCCATTGGTAGTCAGTATGCATGGTGGGCGGTTTGCCTTTATTTGTGCACATCTCCAGCAGCATGCCGCCAGTGGGAATGTCACATTCATCTGAGGACTTGTTTGTGTGTGCTGTGCTAGAGTGTTTTTCCCTCCTGAATCCTCCGCGTGGATCTCGTCACCCCGCCCGTCCTCGGCGCACAGCCTGGCTGAGAGCCGCCACGCCCGCTACTGCCGTGCGCACCGTCGCCTAGGGATCCACTAGGGAGCATGGCCTGGGATGTAGGACCAGCATTAGCACTTTTCACAATATCTGCCTAGTTTATCAGCATGGCTTTGTTTTAACATTATTTTCGGGTTGTTTTTCTTGTCTTTGGGTTTTATTTGAATTTGTTGTTGTTTCATCAGAGTGATGAGTTTCGAACACTTCAGGCTACCAAGCAAACATTTCTGCACCTATCCTTAGGCTACAAGAAATTCAAACACAAATTGGGCTTAAGCTTTATTAATGCCAGGATTTGTACTGTAAGACGTCCTGGCATCTAAAAAAGCTTTCAGAAATTCAGGGTCCGCCGGCTCACGCGGCGGTTTCGGATACGTTTTCGCAAGTGTTTGTTACGTAAGAAGTCTACACCTAGTCAGGAAGGTTTGCTAATATTTCTTTCATTTCACGCAAAGCCAGATGGAGACGGGCAGTGTGTTTTCTTTTTTGCTCCATTGATGCTGACTGATTTATTTCAGGGCTGTTTTCTTGTAAGGGCCCTGTAATCAAGAGGGGGCCACTTAAGTCTTCTCATTGTAGGGCCCGAAATCAAAAAATCCATCAAAAGTTTGTCACTGCCACTTGAGTTTTATAGACAACTCTCGCCCCATTATTGTTGAGTCTGCTCAACATCTAAAGCACAGGGGTATTGGCAAGCATCGCTCCAACCTTAGGTAAAGTGGGACAGGAGACTAATTTAAGAGTAGATCGTTCTGCCTTCATTTGTGGCTCGCGGCCCTCGCTAATTACATTTTGCCAAAGCAAAACACAGGAGTGCTGATCTAAAAATGAAATAAAGTGGATAATGTATTAATTTTTTCTCCTTAACCTGGTTTTGATGAATTCATGTGATCTCAAATTCTTTGCCACTTTAATTTTACATTCTATTAAAGGGATAGTTAACCCAAAAATGAAGTTCTGTCATCAGTTACCCTCATGTTGTTCAAAACCTGTATCAATTTTGTCCAATGTTTGTAACCAAACATTGGGGCACCATTGACTTCCATTGTATTTTCCTACTTTAGAAGTCAATCGTGCTCCTGGTTCCTGCTTAATTTTAAAGATCACTGAAAAAAATGATTCATTCAATTGACTCAATTTTTTAAGGTAAGTGGTTGCATTCAATTTATTTAAGCTACATTTGAACAAAAAAAATTAGAAAGACAAAACAAAACAAAAAACTTTTGTTTAAATGTACCTTAAATAAATTGATTGCAACCACTTACCTTAAAAGAATTTAGTAAATTGAATGAAACATTTTTTCACTTTTGTTTAGCAGAACAAAGACATGTATACAGGTTTGAAACAACTTTGTGGTGAGTATCTGATGACATAATTTTCATTTTTGGGTAAACCATTTAATTCATATTTTTAAAGCCACCTTTAGTCGACAACCTTCTCAATAAAACTTTTTTGACGTTTCTTCTATTAAATGACTAGATGCAGTCACCACATTTGAAGAAAAACTTGTGCAACTATTTAATAAACATTGATATTTTGTTTATTATAATAAATAAATGCAGTGTCCCACATATGTATCACGGTTATTATTTTGTATGAGTACTAAAAGCTACAGTATTAGTTTCTTATGGGCATGTTTAGGATATTGGCAGCCTCTGGTCAGTGAGTTTGATATACAATGAGAATTACTAATGGCATTATTGAATATAGGCGAACGTGCATAACTTAAAACTTTTTGTGTCACATTATATACAATCAGTCTTTTATTATGTGTAATAAAAAAATATCCAAACGAAATATGAGACAAATAAGTTTCTGAGGACGACAACATAACCTCCCAATAAAATATGTGCCACTGATGATTAAATGAAGTGTCTGCAGAATAGCTGTCCATCTCCACTAATGCTTTTCTTGTCAGGCATTTAAATTGAACTTGTTTGATTTTTGCGTGGTCGAGTGTAAATACCAGAAAGATTCCCATTGATTGTAGTGTGAAGGCGTTGTTTATTCTACCCAGATGTACAACAGTATTTGAAAACATTGTGTTATTTGAGTGTCCACTTTATTTATTTATAAGCTGAACATGTTTGTGAGGGTGAAGAGAGAGAGTGTGTATTTGTGCGTGTGTGTGTGTGTGTGTGTGTGCGTGCACAGGCTGCTGCCATTTTCTGTTACGTTTATGCATCTACATTTTTGAAATTTAAAATCATTGTTACTGTATGTTTTCCTGTATCAGTTTTTCTAGGTAATCACATTTTTTAGGACAAGCACTATCACATTTATCAATCACAGAGGACATTTCTTTGTGCTTGTTGTCTTCTGGGACTAAATTATGATTTTTTTAAATGATGTCAAATGCAGTGTATAGTCCCAAAAACTGAAGTTTCAGTTTTTTTGAAGTGAAAGAGGATGAAATTAAATAAATTTTGTGTCTAAATTTGTGTGAATGACCTTAATTGGAAATGTTATGTGAAATTTACAAATGTACTCTTTTTTTTTTCCATGCATTTCCATTTTTTGATGCACAAGTTTCAGTAATTGGAGTCTATGTGCATAATATTTAGTGATACAATGCAATAAGTGATCGGGAAAGTTTATCAAAGACCATTTTTGATCTGTTAATGCAGCTTTCTCTAATAAATGTTCAATTCTGAATGCGTATTCATATGAACACATTATTACGATTATTGTGTCCCACTAAAAGGGTGTCATTTCTATTTTGAGGTTAGTAATTTGTCCGTGATGTTTTATTTTTAAGATGAAATTAATTGAGAGTCACATTATAGATAAAATGGATTCTCTAATCATTTCTAATGCTGTTTCAATACTGTAGTAATAATGTGTCTTGTGATTTCCTAACACTGACTGTCCCACTTTATCACATAGCATTTTTTTCTGTGCCCCCCTTCTGTCTTCCATCTTCGTATGAGTTTTCAAAACTTCATTCAAACTTTCTATAAACACAACTGAACATTTGTGTATCTTAAAAACATCTCTTAATCGGTTTATTCAGAATTAATACTTTAGCCAGATATGTTAAAATTGCATTTGTAATCAGTATTTATATTCACAGAGTGACTCTAAAAATCTCTGTATTCATTTGTATGAGATTAAATATTAAACTGATCATTTCGTTATGCGGTTCAATGGGAAACTGAACACACAAACTTGAGTGGCCTGCAATGTGACGCACAGCTTTTGTGACAAGCAAAATGATCTGTAATCCTGAGAGGGTGACTTACAATTGCCTGCTTTCAAGATTTCTTGCCTGGAGCCAACAGCTTCAAGAATATTTGAAATGTATCTCTGAAATGTCTAAGGTGTGCCACTGTCCGGGATCTACCGGTAGATAAAGGTTAAACAGATGCTGTTCTTGGAGTTAAGTTGGAGTGAGCCATGTGTACTGCTATCTTATTGGGATTCTATTTGTTTGTTGAGTTGCAATATTTATTTACTGGCAAAATAAAAATGACTTAAAGGAGGCTGATATTTGTATTGTGTCCATTGATTGTTGAAAATTAAATATTGATCTTAATCTTATCTCTGCATGGTATTCTTATCAAATGTATCATGACATGATATAATGTGAGTTAAAGATATATACATGCAATTATAACTGCATTACTAGTACATCTTATATGCATATAATGAAATGCAAGAAATATCATTCAGAACTACAGACATTCGTACATTTTAGGATGTTTAGTAATAGTAATATTGAAATGATGGTCAAATAATTATTAAATGTGATTCAAGAGACAAAGGGAATACATTATATAATATTAAACAAATTAAATAACGTAAATAGGAAAATAAATAACTATTTAATGTTTGATTTTAATATCTCAACTGCACAACCACTGTCTGGCTAGAAGAAATACTTTTTTTTACATAAGAGTAATATTATAAAGTATACATTTATAACTTTTATTAATGCTATAAGAGTTTAAAAATAATATCCCATCTCACATGCACATAACCACATAACTTACTTGCATACACAGGCTACGTGTGTAGCTTAGCAGGTTACTATTCATAATGTATGGGTTTAATTTACCGGGAATATGGTTGTAAATAAGTTACAAACTCATAATACTGTAAACCAATCATTATACACAACGTTAAAATATAAAGTCTGATTGAGAAAAGAAATAAAGGAGGAAACAGGGAACCCCGCCCACGTTTGAACTATTGGTTTAAACCAATGAGCAGTAAGTAATTTGCATTTGTCAGCACATCGCACTTTATGTAGGATTTTTCCAAAATCTACTACTCTTTCAAACAATATACTGTCGTATAATGTCCGATCAATGAATTTGTTATAGACTAATGAAAACAAGCTTGTAATTACATGCTCACATATTACTCACCATTGATGAAACACATATCAAAATAAGGAGCTTTATATTGACTCATCTCTGACGTTTATAAATGCCCGGATGAACCTCGGTGGTCCGGGGTGCAGGCTTCAAACCTGTAGCTGCTTAGCGGCAGAGTGGTTCAATTCCACCTTTCGGGCGAAACATTACTTATTTTCTGTGGATTTGCGACTTATACGTTTTCGTGAAGGAGTTAACAATTATTTTTTGTGAATTTATTGCTGACCGCATAACATGCGAATAAAAACAATCGCAAAAGCGTAGCTCTACTAGAAAATCATTGCGTTTGCAGCTCAAAGGTCATGTGTTGTTCCGCAAACCGACATGACATCATAGTACAGCGAGAGCGATTAGAAAGCTATGCTTTCAAGTCGCTCTCACGGTAATTTTATGTCATTTAAGCGATCAGTCTGCGCAGCAAGGCATGAAGGCGAACAGTGCAACCAGCCAATCAACGTTGTAAACAACGCATTGAACCAATCGCAGCGTTCAATCGTAATACGTTCAAATGACGTATTATGCCCTTGGTTAGCGTTAGAACGCATGCCTTGCTGTTATGTTATCAGGTTAATATTATTAATGTAAGATTAAATTAAATGTTCTTGGATCGCGTCATTCTCTTGTAGGTACGTCAAAATGTTTACGTATTTTGTATTTGCTTTACAGGCCCATGTTCTTGTTATATTTACATTTTAGCCTGTAGCTTGCTAGCTTCCAGTTCCCATCACATAAACTATCACGTGTTTAAAATGACTTCTTATCAACAGTTGTTTATTACAAAATTCTTTTATGTATTTTTATGTTTTTAATAATGGGCTGTTTAATGACATTTTGACACGTGATCAATGCTCATTTTAATTACGGTATTAATATTTAGTATTTGATCCATTAATTATTGTTTAACTCTATTGTTTCTCACTCTTCCCTTCTTTCCAAGGATTTGTCTGTTGTATTAAGCAGAATGCCTTTACACAAATACCCCCCAAAAATATGGGAGGCACTGAAATTGCAGAAAGGCATCTATGCCCGTCTGCCCCAGCATTACCTCCGCTCTCTGCAGGACGCAACCCCTCCTACTGCTGTACACTGGAAACCTCTGGGTGTTAAATACAGACTTGATCCTAAAACTGGACAACGTGAGCGAGTGCAGGATGTGCCCATCCCAATTTATTATCCACCAGAATCACAGGACGGACTCTGGGGTGGAGAAGGCTGGATTTCCGGCTTTAGATACGCCAAAAATGACAAGGTAAGCTACCTGTGTATGAAATCAAAGAGTAATGTTGCATTTGGGTTGGTAAAACATGTCTGTTTACCTTTTAGTATTGTGTTGAATATAAGAATTACATAACTAGCTTTGCCAGAAATTGTATTATGTATATTACTGATTATGGATCATTTGTTGGCAGCTTTCTACTAGATTGCGGAAAACCTGGAAGCCACAGCTGTTTAACAGAGAGCTGTACAGTGAGATCCTTGACCAAAAGTTTAATGTAACAGTAACATCTCGAACGCTTGACCTTATTGATGCAGCTTATGGATTTGACTTCTATATTCTTAAGGTAAGAAATCTATACAATTACGTATTTTGCAACTGGTATTTTGGTTTTATATATAAATCATTAAACACATAGTATTTCTGATTCTCTTGTTTTATATTAGAATGATTTAAGGTCATTGTTTGGACTTTTCACCTTTTATTTGTTCACTTTGTACACAAAGAATTTACCCATAAGCACACAGACACTAAATTTACTCAAGTTAGCGGCACAATTTCCTTTATATTCAGACCCCCAAGCAAGATCTGAACTCCAAATTTGGCATGGATCTAAAACGCGCTATGCTTTTACGGCTGGCGCGCAAAGAGACGGATCTTTACCCCGATGATCCATCCCGGCGGGAGAAGATATACAACCGTTACAAGGTGAGAAGAGAATATGCTTTTTGTCGTTCATGTGTTTCGTTCAAGTGAAATCTGCATTGTAATAGTTTCTTTATTTTCTGTTCTTGTAAGCAGACGTTTGAGATCCCAGCGGAGGAGGCTGAATGGGTGGGCTTGAGTCTAGAAGAGGCTGTGGAGAAGCAAAGACTATTAGAAAAGAAGGTGATGTATTGTGTTGGATTGTTAGTTCACTACGTACACACCAAACGTTGGCCATCGCGTTACTCGCTCTAGATTACTCGTGGGATTTAACTTCGTGTCATGCCAATTTTTCGCTCGAGTTGAATATTTTCAACTTGGGCGAAGACGCGTTTGAGGTGAATAGTGCATTTTTTTTGCGGCAAACACGCAGCCCATATTGCGTCATTCGCATCACCCCATGCGAGGACACGTCTTTGCATTGACTTTGTATGTAATCTGCTCGTGCAAACCATTGAACTCGCGTCTGATGTGAACCCACAGTAACGCGATGCCCCGCGTTTGGTGTGTACGTGGTGTGAACCATTGCTTTAGTACGTTCAAGTAGACTTTCACCAGGGCATACACTAAATATTTCTTGATTTTCTGTGTGTCAGGATCCAGAGCCTCTCTACAGTGGTTTGGTGGAAAAGCTTGTGAATGAATTTGCCCTTAAGAAGCTGTCTGAGCCTCAGATCGTGGAGAGAAAGTGAAGACTTTTCAACTGTTAAATATACCTAATGTATTTATTTTGTATTAAAGGGATAGTTCACTTTAAAATGAAAATTCTGTCATCATTTACTCAACCTCACGTTGTTCTAAACCTGTATGAATTTCTTTTTTCTGATGAACACAAAAGAAGATATTTTAGAAATGATGGTAAACACACAGCAGTAAGTGACCATAGACTTCCATAGTAGGAAAAAATATTTTGGAAGTATTGTGATAAATGATGATGAAAATATTTTGAAAAAAATGATGGTAAGCACACAGTTGACGATACCCATTAAATTCCATCATATTTTTTTATTCCTACTATGGAAGTCAATGGTCACTTACTGCTGTGTGTTTACCATCATTTCTCAAAATATCTTCTTGTGTGTTCATCAGAAAAAAGAAATTCATACAGGTTTAGAACAACATGAGGATGAAAAAATGATGATGACAGAATTTTCATTTTAAAGTGCACTATCCCTGTTACATCTGCAACAACAACAACATGCTTGTGTTCTGTATATATTTCATTTTTACTTAATAAATTCATCCAGAGATATGAATTTGTCAACTGGACTGGAATACCTTTAGTTTAGTTTGATTTCAGAAAGACATTACTCTTACTGTAGATTGCAGTAAACACTGTATGCTTCACACCTGTATAATGGTAAATGAGAGCTTAATGGTTAGAGAGTCGCAGTTGTAACCCGAAGGTTGCCAGTTTGAGACGTACGACCAGCTGGTTGAGACTGAGGTGCCATTGAGCAAGGCCTCTTTCCCCCAATTGTTCCCCGGGCAATGCAGTAATACGTGCATGTTCAATGCTTACTGGGTGGTTTAAATGCTGAGGTCACATTTCGAGTATAGGCTACCATACTTGACATTCACTAAATAAAAAATATGCAATAAACAACTGCATGCATCTGATATGCATTTCTGATATACAGTGCACAGGATTAAAGAGTACACCCCCTTTGAAAATAAAAAAATTTCTCCATTTGTTTTATTAAACATTTATTTTTATTAACAGAAGAGAGAAAGTCACTGACCACCTTTAGAATACAAAAAATAACTCATTTAAATCAAATGAAAAATGCATGGTGGTGGCAGTGCTCTTCTGTGGGCTTGCATGAGTGCTGCAGGTGTCGGAGAGTTGAATTTTATAGATGGCATCATGAATACACAGATGTACTGTGAAATATTTAAAGAGAAAATGCTACCATCAATCTGTGCCGTTGGTCACCGGGCAATCTTTTAACATGCTTGTGACCCAAAACACACATCTAAGGTCACTAATTCATTTTAGAAGCACAGGGTAAAAGAGATTCACAGGTTGAGGTATTGGGAGTTCTAAAAAGACAAGCAGAACGTCAATTTCCATCGAGCATCTATGATCTGAAAGAGGTCATTGTTCAAGAATGGAGAATTAAAGATGCAACTGTATGTTGTCAACTTGTTTATTCAATGTCTAGAAGAATTAGTGCGGTTTTAAAAAAAAGAATGGAGGCCATACAAAATATTAGATTGGTTTTTTTAAAGAATTTTTGTAGGGTGTACTCATTTTTGCATCACCTCATTTGATTTAAATGTGTTATTATTCCTATCCTAAAGATGGTGACTTTCACTCTTATGTTAAGAAACATAGAATATTAATAAAACTGGTGTGTAAAAATACAGCAAATTGGTCTCAAATTGACTAACAAATGGAGAAAACTCTAAATTTTTTAAGGAAGTGTACTCATTTATGCTGAGCACTGTATGTATTTTTTTTTACTGTTTTATTTATTATTTAGAAGACTTACACAAGTAAAAAATTTTTTGGCATTGCATATAGTGTTGTTGCACAAATGTTTTTCAAAAGTAGTGTGTAGCATAGTGTATAAGATGAAAAATAATGTTTTATTCTGCGAAAATCAACATTACGAAATCAAGTTCACATAAGTTTAAAGGAACTGTAGTTTCCAACTGGAGAATATTTCATAACATAACAGTGGGATTACTCAATATTAAACTTTTCTCATTTTTGCAAAGCTTGTCAAAATTGAACCTGATTAGTCTTGAACTGTGGGGGTACTATGTATAGTCTCAATTAATAATGTTGAAATTGCGGAGTGTGGTGCGGGAAATCCATTCCCATGAAAAGCTGTGGAAGGTAGTTTTGTCGAGCATGTGTATTCATCATAACTCTATTAATAGCGCAGCTACACATGATTGCTTGTGAATGAGGAAGTGACAGCATTTCTCTTTGTATAAAATCCATTGAGTCTGCCAATGACAGAAATATAAAAAGAGAAGGCAAACACGTTTGACGGTTTTGGTTGGACTTTGGCCATAGTATCCATCACCCACTCGATACAAGAGAGATAATCATTTACCTGGTTACTAGTAACTACATGGGCTAAAAAAGTGTCAAAATATTTGTTTTTCACAACACAACTTTATTCACGTTACACATATTAGGTGTAAAGCAACAAAAAGATGAATCACAGCAGTAATGTAGACATATATAAATTTATATACATACATGAACGAAATGTCTTTGATAATGATGCTTCCTTCAAAACATTGATGTGTATTATTTAAAATGTACAGTTAAAACAGACAAAAGCACTACACAGTGACTACATAATGTATTTTAAATACATTCCTCCATTTGTAATGTAATGCAATGTTCCTGCAGACACGACGTATCTGTACACACTGACAGCTGATGCTCTTAATCTCATCAATAATAGATTATCAGACTTCAGCTTTCATAGACAGGTTTACAAATATTTCACATTTGATATGTAATAATTAAATTGAACAATTCTTCTTGGTCCATTGATGTCTGGTTTGTCTGTCACGGACTTAAAGGGCTATAGCTACCATGTGATGTAATGCTACCGAACCTTAAACATTAACCATGGTAGTAAAAATATATGGGTAAACTATGATTAATGTAGCAAAACCATGAATAATTTGTGGTAACCATGGTTCAACGATTTTTTTATTATTTGAAGTAAAATCTACGAATTTGCATTAGGGGAAGACTTTAAAGTAAAAGTTTAACTTGGAGTGGGCATCATTAGGTGCATTTTAGTGCATTTTAAAAAGTAAAAAAAAAAATCAAATTCAATCCACAATGTGCTTTTTTAAGTCACGAAAACGCTTTCGTCTGAGAGAAATCTTACTAGTCCGGTTTCACAGATCTGGGTAATTTGACAGCATCTCGACTTTATCCAGCACGTATATTCGAGGAGCTCAGATGCAAAAGCCACTAAATGCCACCTCCATCAAAAATGAGAATGATATTGACCGTATTATATATATAACAATAATATTGACCGGACAATTGTACGTTCATCAAATACTTTCACTTCAAATACCGCTTTGTTGGCTTCTACGTTTATTCAGAAAAGAAAGTGAAGAGTAAATGTCGAATTTTGATGCACTTAGAGGGTTTTGCAGTAAAAGACAGTCAAATTTGTTAAATACCAATAAAATGACTTGAGTGACATTTTTAAAGGTATTTCAATTTCTGACTAATAACCTTTTCATTGCCATTAAAGTGTTATTACTAAACCTAAACATAAGAGCCTGATAAAAAATGCTTATTTACAAGAAAACATGTCAGACGCACATAGACGGTTTCGCATCTGAGCTCTTCATACGTTATTCAAATCAACAATGGGTCTCACCAAATAGGCCACTATTAAATCAAATTTCAACGTATGCAAATCACAGTGGCTGTAAACAGTCAGTAAATATTGATGTTTATCATGTCGTGTCAGGTGGTGTGATTTACGTTATCAAATCTAACTGCTAGAATTGAAGAATTGTCTTCAAATGGGTCATTTCATTTTTATCCTATACTTCACAGTCGAAACCATTCAGAAATGTTAACCAATGACAAACATCACATTACATACCATGCTTAAATATGTTAGTGACCTTGAGTGTGAGACTATGCATCTACTAATAGCTGGCATCTACTCTTAAAGCCAAACAATAAATTAGCAAATTTTCACAACTGGCCCATTAAAAGCGGTTGAGCAGCTTTTTAAGTCTTTTTAAACTACCAAACTGCAGGTCATCCTGGTCCACATTGTGTTCAAAGTCAAGCAGCATCTGTACAGTACCTCCAAAGTCCACAGGAGCATTCAAATGTCCGGTACACCCTCACTTTTCACAGGGTATAAGACGTCATCCACGTTCTCCAGGTCCGCTAGATAGGGCTGGCTCTCGTTCACCATCTGACTAAAGTGTGCGTCGTTTATAGTAGACATGTTCATCAATGGTTGGTTGACCTCTAAGTTTGAATTTGCGTCTGCGTTGTCTATAAAGCTGAAACCTAAGCACTGACTAATGCTGTTGTAGATGGTTTCCAGAGCCTCTGGATCCAGACTAATGCAAGTGTCTTCATGTTTAAAATCCTCATATAGAATTTCCTCCATGCCTTGGTGAACGTGAACGGCTCCATCCTGAGCAGGGATCGCCATGGGAACGTTAGGAACGCTACACTCCGGAATAGGGTATGAGAATGGCTCGAATTGCTGTGATGGGATGGGATCGTTCACAAAGAGGTCTTGACCTGTAGGAACTGAGGATAAAACATTTATTTATATCTGGTATCTATGTAGTTACCAGAATTTATTTGTTTTTGGTAAAAAGCTGAGGTTTCGCTACCTTGTGGGACACTGCACGGCTCGCTGAACTTTTGAATGTCCGACTTCATTTTCCGCTTGCGGTTCACTCCATACGGATCTGCAGATGAGAGAGTGAAACGCAAATCAACTTTTGTACTTTGCACGTGACAGAAACATGTTACAGAAGAGCTACAGAGTGGGTGCTCAAGATTACAGTCTGTTTTTTACTTGTAAGCGAATGTTAGTGCATGGTGGTCACATGCGCAGCCTTGCAAAATATAGTTTGACTCATACATGTACAAAGACGTTCGCAATGCAATGCATCTCCTGGGCTACAAACTACATTCTTCTGTACACGTAGTCATACAGTACGTGCACACAAGTGGAAGTCATACTTCGGACTTTACAACCTTGTTTTTTACAAAAATCCTTTTAAATAGGCAAAAATATTATTGGTATTTGCAATGATTGGTACAATACAGTGAACCATTAGATAACAGAAACCAATAATGATAGCTATACTATATTG
Source organism: Paramisgurnus dabryanus (assembly GCF_030506205.2). Classification (NCBI taxonomy): domain Eukaryota; kingdom Metazoa; phylum Chordata; class Actinopteri; order Cypriniformes; family Cobitidae; genus Paramisgurnus; species Paramisgurnus dabryanus. Next base: position 29,071,636 of record NC_133344.1, read on the forward strand.
TAAAGGTCACTATGGGGCGGTTTTCCAGACAGGGCTTATCTTAGTCCCAGACTAAAATTTATGTTTGAGCTGCCTTAATTTAAAAACGACTTGCATTAAAATAACTTAACATATGAAAAATAGCTTATTGAAATTTGGCTCCCATTGTGATGTCAGAAGGGGATAATGCCACCCCTTAATCTGCACTATCCAACCACAGCACTGCCATTTAGTGCAGAGATCAACTCATTTGCATGTTAAAGGACACACCCAAAAACGGCACATTTTTGCACACACCTACAAAGTGCCGATTTTAACATGCTATAATAAATTATCTATATGATATTTAGTGCTAGTACTTCACATATTTACTCTGGGGACACCAAATATTTATTTCACATCTTAAAAAAGTCCCCTTTAAAGATATGTTCTTTACATAATGTAGAATGATTTTATGTAGAAAAAGAGTAAAAAAAAAAGACTTTAGCTGGGATTTCACAAGCAGCAACATTACAAGCACAGCCAATGAAAGACTTATAAAAGAGTTGTCTTCTGTAAATAACAAAAGTCCCATTGATTTAACGTGTAACAGTTTCCTCTTACATACTTTCGGTTTCACTTGGCATGATGCTGCCTATTTGTAAGTTCCCTTAAATGACTGACATCATGGCAGCTCTTCATTTTGCAATTTCAGAAATTGCGCAAGAATTGCTGATTCATTTCTATATGAGGCCGTTTGGATTCAATAAGGATTATTAGTCTGCTACCACATAAAATAGCATATTAAGGTGTACCTAATAAATATTACTTAAAATAGAATTATAGGTCACATTTTTCCCGATTTTACTGAACTTTAGTTAGTGTGTAATGTTGCTGTTAGAGCATAAATAATACCTGTAAAATAATAAAGCTCAAAGTCCATGCCAGGCAATATATTTTCTTAAACAGAATTCCCTTTTCAAAGCCTACAGCGAATGGCTTGTTTGAACTACAGCCCTCTACTTCCCGGTTGAATGATGTCAATATTATAGTTTTTGACTAAACTCCGCCCACAGGAATACGTCAGTCGACAGCTAAGCTCAAACGGCTCTGCTAAGCTAAGCTGCTGTCGAATCACAACACACTAAACAAACTACACAATCAGAACTCGACACGTATTTCTGAACGAGAAACTTCATAGGACAAGGATGACATTTCCTATTTTGAGGAAAGTGAAAACAGCACTATATAGATAAGTAAATAGTGTGAAAAATATATATCTATATTTTTTGCGCAGTTTAAACACAATCAAAGCTTTAAAAACACAAAAAGAACGGGACCTTTAAGCATCATTGTAGTGTTCATTGTACTGTAAGATGATTTCAGTATTAAACATATATATATGACACTGTCTGACATTACCTGCATTATCTGGAACATAGGTAAACTTGACTGGCTCACTGTCCATCCGATCAGAAATACGGCGGAGACAGACATTAACCTCCACCTCCTCGGCAATGTTCTGCTCCCGGAAGGGTGGGGACTTGAAGACGATGGCGATCTGTCTGTGGACATCTGTCTGAGCAAACTCCGCTTTGGCCTCCCAGTCTTCCAAGTTGAAGATGATCTCAATGTCATCTGTGCGCACAAATGAGTGCTTTAAGTATAAATGCACTGAAAAATGGCATGAAAATTGCAGTGAGGTGGCTTTCCATGTTCGCTTACCTTTTTGGACTTTGTCACAGAGCATATAAATTTCAGTCTTTCCTGTGCAAGGGCCTCTGATGACATTAAGCCGATTAATTTTCAATTCTGCCGTTGTGGTCGCCTCTAACAAGACACAAACAATCCAAACATCATTTGGCAGGAAAGTGCAAACTCAATACTTGCACGGTTTATGTCCACTTCAAATAAATTAAACATTAAGGGGGCAGTTTCCCGGACAGGGCTTAAGTCTAGTACAAGACTAAAATGCTGGTTTGAACTGCCTTAACTGAAAACAGCTTGCACTGATGCATCTAAACACATATCAGTGCCATTGTTTTATCTCAAGATGCACACCAGCATGATCCAGCATGATTGTAATAAACCGGAAATCTTCTGGAAAGCCTCACATTTTGAAGTGGCTCTTGGATTTAGGGTAGGTGGTAGTAGTCCATGGGCCAAGCCAGAATGTGGTACCACCTAAGGTGGCAAAATATATTTGGTACCAGTTTGTTTGTAGAGTCCATATAAGTACTTTGAAACATGATAACCATTTTAAATGAGTAGCTTTACTAATCTTTTGGGACAATCATTATTTTTGCCAGTATAGTCCTACAGTATCTGCACAGCAGGTCTAATGTAAGAGGTAGCCATACATGCTGTATGTTAATTTTTTCAGGACAGTCAGGGGTGTCCAGATCTGCCATCATTTGACATGATATTGGTTGTATAAGTTTTATTTTAAGCTTCATATTAATGAAAGCATCTTTTAAATTGTTATATTTGTAAATCTTATCTCAAAAGATATTGGTGTGGGGGGACATCATTTCAGATATGGATAGACAAGACTGTCTGTAATCTGGTGATATCAGGACCACGAGGGTGGGACAATCCATGACATAGCAATTTGAAAAAATATGTATGTAGTATGTACTGTATATGAAAATTGTATATTATCCAATAACAACGACTGGTGCTAATTTCAAACGTTTCAGATAACTCCACTATACTTCATTGTACATGTAACCCATGTAATCACGAAAAGGCAAGTCCTACTGTTTATTTTGATGTGTGTTACCCTTGTAGCCTAGTAGCACTTTGCGACTTATTCAGTATGACTCAGCTGTGTTTAAATGAGTGAAGAAATTACCAATGATTGCAACTTTGTTTAATTTGATGCATTTTCAAATCAAGATTACTCAGACCATCTTTGTTCTACAAGCAAGATACTTGTGTCACTGTGAAGTATCCACACTTTTTCATATGATACCTGTTTTATACAAGAAAAGATTGACGAGTGTGTGGACATGCAGAGATTGAGCGGGTGTCAGGAAATGTGACAACAGAATGCTAGCTATAGTCAGCCATGAACTAGTACCAGCTGGAGGTCATTATCACAGATCCTGCTACAGGGTGTACAAAAAGGATCCAAATACAGACATAGACAAAGGTGAAATTAACTTGGACCAAGCAGAATGTCATTATGAAGCAGCAGAAAGAATGGCCCTTTATAAAGTTTTTGCATACATTATGGAAGGACTGATTACACATCCTACAGTGGTACCATTCACAGACCTGACCTCTAAACTGGTGACAGAAATGGCAGAATGTGGTGTAACACAAGTGGCATCTTCTACAAAGAAACATATTCTCAGGTAGAAAAAAAAATGACACAGCCCTTTGCCTTCAGAAGCAAGCAACAAGTGGAGATGCCATCCCACTACCACGAAACATCAAGCCTGGTCTGTTCACAACATTGGCATGGGACAATATAGAGAGACTAGAGGAGACAATCAGTGGTGAAGGGACATCACATAGAGTGAACGGAATTGCATGCAAACAAAGCCTACTGCTGATCATCCTGCTGAGACCAGAGCTTTGCCTTGCATCCCCAAAACCAAGAAGAGAAGCATTGAAGCAGTAGAGATGGTACTTCCCATTTACAATGCAGGAGAATTATACAGATGATTGATACTGATCATGCCTCCTTTCTACAGGATACAATAATAAAATTTCCCTATAACTAATAATAAAATAGAATAAATATGCATAGTTCATTTCTAGACATTTGGACACCTCACTGAAATGGATGAGAAATATCTCCCACTTATTTGTACAGGTATGCTAATGTTAGACTAGATGCGGTGACCACCAGCACCAATGGCTGTTCTGGAGCCTATGGCCTGCAAGTGTTCACGGACCTGCAAGCTTCCTGACTGTTCCTGTCTTGCCAATAAATTAAAGTGCACAGAAATGTGCAAGCTACAACCCTGCAGCAATTAGAGGGAGGAGGATACTGATGTCATGAAACTAGAGTTTCTTTGCAAAACGAGATAACTCTTTAATATTTGAGAAATCTAGTTTTTTGGTTGTGCATTCCAATTAATATCACTTCAACTGCAGTTGGTTTGTTTTGATTTAAACCTTCATGACTTAAAAAATACAGCTAAGTAGCACCATAAAACAAAATAATAACATGATAACATAATAATAAACATGTTTTGACAAAAATGTTAAAAATGGAGTTATCTTGTTTTGCAACAAACCTCTTCATATGATGATGATGATGATGAATAAACCGAAACAGTTTGCAATGACCAAATAAGTTCATGAACAATGTAGAATTATTTTGTTTTTCTTTGTATGACATGTTCTGTTCAAATAAAGTAATTGTCGTTGAAAGCTGATTTCTGTGACAAAGCTACCACTTACAAAAGGTTATCATGTTGAAATATCATCTACAGATATGGACTTAAAACAAAAATCAAACTAGAATTTGCCACCTTGGGTGGTACCGATTAGTGAAAATTTTGGCCTGGGCCCATGGACTATAGCCCTTGAAAAACTCTCCTATAGTCTGCATTAAAGGATTGATATTTCTGAGGGAAATTTCTCAAAGCAGTAGCAAGAATGTGACGTGACAAAACAATGGCAATGGTAAATAATATTATAATTTATTTTACATTATACCGTTGTATGCACTTTATACTGTTACCATTTACTGACTAATTGTTTCTTTTATGATCGTTTCTGTGGGTTGTATTTATGTAAAGTACTATTGTTTATACCATTTTGTTTGTAAATAAGAAAATCACAAAAAAAAGTGCAAATCATAAGAATTTTTTTAAGGTATGTCTGTTAAAACTACTTAAAAATGTCCAAATATAACTAAGGTTGGTCATGGCTTAATATTAACGCTGTCTGGGAAACTGCCTCATAAGTACGCAAATGATTTACACAAAGTTTTGTTCAGAAATGTGTTGGACTCTTACATTACATTCACACGGAGCGCAAGCGTTAAAGTTCCTCATTTACTTTGTATGGCTGAGGTCTTTGACGTGCATTGCAGAACATAAATTGTGGATCCGCCGACGTCACGTCACTGCCGGTACTCATGGCAGAAGTTGAACATTTCTCAACTTTTCAAGCGCTAACGCCAAATAACCTAGTGCAGAGCCAGCCAATTACATTTATGCAAGACCGGCAAACCAAGGTGCATGTGTTGTGGCCACTGGGATTGGCTGTTGGCCAAACTTCAAACACGCCCTTTGTCAAGCGTTAACGCTGGGGCCCAGTGTGAATGTACCGTTAGTGTGACCACAGGAGGCAGTATTGTACGCATTAGAATTTACTAGTTAGTTAAACCGTCAACGTTTCTAACTAGCTATATAAATAACTACAAATGCAATGTAATGGTACAGACATTCGAAAGACTCACAATCACCCTCAGAGCACTGACACTTACTTTATACCTTCGAAGTTTTATAAGAATGCATTTGAACGTGCAGATTACTTTTCTGTCCTAATGCGTACCACTTACTTTTGTCATAGATGGGATTGGTCACCACAGGGGCGAGCTGAAACCTGTCTCCGTCTTTTCGCTCCAATTCACACTGGAAACAGAGTCTCACCACATTCATATCCATGTCTTCAATGCTCTTGGAGTGCCCCGCTGTCGAAACACAAGACAAAAACAACATTCAACAGAAAATCCAAACACCATCGTGTTGCACACAGGACAATTTAACCAAAACCTTGCTATGCTGACAATAAAGGAAATTACGAGATTCAACACTCACTGTTAAAAGGATCGATATTCTTCTTTCTCCTCCTCGCCAACGACTGATCAAGTTCCTTCCTTCGCACGCACTGAATACCCAAATTCGCAAAACTGGAACACACACACACACAAAAATCACACTACATTGTAAAAAAGTCTTTTTTATAAGTTATGTCAACTAAATACAAGTTTAAATTATTGAACTTAATTTGTTAAGTTAAAGTAAAGCTGATATCCATCAAAGAGGATACCTGTGTCTGCGAGAACTATTGGGATTAATCTGGATGACACAGATGCCATCCGAACAGTCTTTCCCAACCAGACAGTGTGGATGTGGGCGGTAAGGGATGTCCTTTGTCACTAGAGACACTGTGACCGTCACTTTCTTGATGTTGTCAGTGGGACCCTGGATCTACATGATGAAGAGATGAAATACGCTTTCACTTTTGCTTTCATAACATTGTGTGGAATGGGTAAAAGTACCCAAACACAAATATTTGCCAGTGGCGCCGATGACTGGTGAGGGTGTTTATTTGTGGGGTTTAAAGGTAATTCCCTCGGATGGGCCCACGCGTTGTACACCTCTCCAGGAAACGTTCTTTTATAGATGCACTAACGTTCAACACCATTTTATACAATCGCCACAAACCATATGGGGGAACCCCGCTGACTTGGGAGAGTCGGTGCATTCCAGACACACCCACTAAATCAAAGAGGCCTAATCAGTTTTGCATTTGCGTTAATGGAAAATAACAGCTTGAGGTTTCACTGAAGGTTTAACATTTCATCAAGGTATTTTTTTGGAATTGAATTGCATTAAATGTTGAAACTGTTAAGAGTCTACGGCCACATGATCACCCTAAACTCAATACACAAAGAATTTGACTCACTTCAATGGCTGGTAAACTCTTGTTGACCTCAGTGCTGGAGGCTCCGAGGATGCTGCCTGCTGATCGTCCTTCACACTCGTAGCGAAATCTCATCCCGCGCTCCTTCGGCTGCTCCACCACCACCAGCTCCGGCTTTTCCAGAAAGCGCTCCAGATGTTCTGTTCCGGTCTGCAGAGGAGGATGGCGCCGGGGCCCTGAAGATCCCGGTCCACGGCGATGATTTTTATAACCTCGGTTTGCATGCATCGGTTCCATACCATCAGTATGAGCGACCGGGATTTGGTTCAAGTTGACTGTTTGCTGTTAAAAGAGAGATAGTTTCAGTGGTTTCTAGGGTGTTGTTATGTGGTTGCTAAGTCAAAAGCAAATCCATAAGTCTTTATGATTTTCAGATTTCTAGATATGGCTTGACTGCCTCCAAAGCAATAAACTTTTCATTTTCGTTTTCGCCCACTGCCTTGCCCTAGCAAGCAGCGCTAATAAAGCAAGTTGGGGCACAGCTAGACTTTCAGAAAGAAAATAAATAAATAAATAAATAAATGAGCAACAAAGAAAACATTCAAAAAAATGAAAAATTTAAATGCCACGCACAATGAATCGGCCACACAAAGGATTTCTCATGAGCTTGTATTATTACACTGTCATACTTTTGCCATTAGATGTTTCTAGTTGGACTTTCCAAATGTTACTAATAAGACAAAGAAATCACCCGCAAGCCACAATCTCCATTCAACAAGTTTGTGCAATGTCAAACACATTATATTGATCTGTCAAACTTTGAAAACAACATGTCTAATCAATAATGTCCTGTTGCAACCAATACGAACCAATCACCTAAAATAAAAGACTTCAGCCAGCATTACTGAACCAACACAAAAGACGACAAGGGGGGAAAAGGAAAGTGAGTAGAAAGGGGGAGGAAAAAGGAGGCTGACTAACGGCTTGTTTGAGTCATGCCTATTGTCATCAACATGAAAACAAGAGAACTGAACTGTCCGAGAGGAAATATATATTTCAAATTATGAGTTTTATCTAAAAGAATAGCGAAAGGCTAAGTCTGGACATGCCTGTGAAAGTACTCAGATCGCTTACACAAAGGACCGCTGAGAAGAGCCAGATGGAGCATGGTAAAGAAACAGGAAGTTCACAGCGCTGGTAAGCCAATGAGAAAGTAAGAAGTGCAAAGAGGAGGGTATTTGTCACCCTGTCATTCGTATGGGGGAAGAGAACTGCACTAACTGAAAGTAGGCATCAGATTACAGTCTCAGAAACGCTCCTTTTGTGGGTTTGATGCCCATGCTTGAACTGAACAAAGTGATTGTTTGTGAAAGCCAGAATTACAAGTTTTGATGTTTACAAATACTAAACTACTGTCATGTATTGTTTAAACATGAAAGCTGACTTCTCTATCGTTTCTATTGTTTACCCAAAGTGTCAAAGTCAGTCATGCACAGAACCCAACAGACTACTTTAAACAACATGTTAAAACTGGTATACCTATAGGAATAACAGTTTCACTTTATACAAAGAACATAGTGTAAACTAGTGTAAAACTCGCCATACGGTGTCCTGGGTGGTTGCCAGGCGAATACCAAATCTCCATTATATACTGGTCCATAGATATGGTACAGGCCTTGTTTCTAGTATAAGTCTTTGACATTATTGTGTCAGTTTCATCTTCACGCAGGCAGTGGAAGTTTTACTCAGAAGCACACAGTTGTTTGGGGTTTTCTGGTTACTGTGGGTCACCATATTCTCCCAGAAATTCTTTGAGCTTCAAAACGACCCCAAAGTGTTAAAATAATAACTTTACTTGGCTTGTGTCTGTGTCATATATTTTAAGTGTCCTGAGTGAAGACATTTACTCCTCTACTTTCCTTGTTGTAGATATCGCTTGTTGTTTCAGTTGTTACACATGATTTAAAAGTAAACATTCTCAAACTTCCTTAAAGACAGTTCAGACACAGAAAATGTGCACTGAGGAGTTCAAATGACAGGAGGGTGAGTAAATAATGACAAAACTTTAATTTTTGTGTGAGCTATCCCTTTAGGAGTTATACACCAAATGTATTAGTTTTGGGGCTTTTAGTATGAATATATTGATCTTAAAGATATCTATAAACTACTGCACTTCAAATCGCTGACCAAATTCCAATTTAGAAAACATAAGCATTCAAAACCTACAGTCTTTTAGTTACGGCAATATGGAGCAATAGTTTTTATGACATCATTTTGCACTTTAGTGGCTAGATGCATAAACATAGCCACCGAGTTAAAGGAAAAACACCACACCATATTTTACTATGTTCTTACCTAAACTTAGATGAATTAATGCACACCCATCTTTTTTCAATGTGTGCACTTTGTACAGCGTGTCATGCATGTGTTAGCATAAAATAAGTACGGTGGCATAAAATAAAACTTAGTGATTTTTTAAGTGTATAAGCAATGAGAACTATATTGTATGGCGGAAGAGCACTTAGTTTGCAGCACTTTGACCTCTGGCGCAGTAACATATTTACATTTTACAGGACTTATGATGTTACTGCGCCAGAGGTCGAAGGGTTGCTAACTGCGTGCTCTTCCGCCATACAATATAGTTCTCATATTTTATACACCACGTAAATCGCCACGTTTTATTTTGTTTCACTTACTTACTCATGTAACTTTAATGTAACAGTCTTTAAATAGGGAAAACATGGAAGTGTTTGGTGGCTTCTAAATTCATCCCTGTTTGGATCCTAAGGAATGAATGGGGCTAGGCTAAATGCTAACACATTCATGATGCGCTGTACAAAGATTAAGTGCATGCATTGAAAAAAGATAGGTATGTATTCATTTGTCTAAGCTGGGGTAAGAACATAGTAAAATATTGAAAAACGGTGGTGTTTTCCTTTAAAAACAAAGTCTTAAGAACTAATCTGACAAACCAGCAATTAGTTAGGACTAAACAGTCTTACTTTTCGGCTTCAAATTAGACCAATCTACCTTGTTTATAACTTACTTTAAAAAGATTTGACCAATTTTAAAAGAAAAAAAAAAGAGATGAGTAACTTTTTAAGACTAATCTAAGCAGTTTATACAACCGGCCACAAATTAAGATTGCAGGCTGTAGGGTAAACAAAATACTATTGGCTATTATAAAAGAGGGAGGGGCCAATCAATATTATAACTTCTTATTTTGGTTGAAGTTACATCAAAGCATCAAAAAAGTTGCACATTTCAAAACATTGAAAGGTTTTTAAAGTTTGGGGTTTCAAGAAAGTATGTCAAAGCACCACTAACAACAATCTGCATAAACTGAAGTAATTGTAATAGCAGCAAGACTCACCTGTGGTGCTGTTCCTCTGGGAACCAACACTGGACCACTACACCTGCTCCTAGATGGTGTATCAATTGACTGAAGGTCCTGGTCCACAGGTGGAGGTGGAGGACCAGGGAGCAGTTTTGTTGAAGGGACTGCCAATGACAACTCCTTTGTTGACTTTTCCAGAAGGTACTCGTTAATAATATCTGGAACAGTATTGAAGAGAATGAGCTCAAGTTCCACAAATGATTATTTACCTACACACTATTATAATAAAGGAAAATGTAGGTCGACTAAGGTAAAATCAGGAAATTACGTCACAAAGACACTCACCTAGATCCAATCCTGCGCAGGTATGAAAAGAAAAGACAGAATATAAATGAGTTAAACTGCATCTGCATGACCGGAAAACGAAACTGAAAGTAGTTTTTATTTATGCATCAGTTAAAGGGCATTTAAGGACGAGCGTCTATGAACAATACATATCATTCATTAGCTTCAAAAACATAGCGTAACGTTAGCCATCTAAATGTAAGTTTGGGTTTTCAACAGCGTCTTTACTACTATCACGCGCTACAGTTTACATTCGAAACATACGACAATAAGATTGTTGCCACGATTGTGTTATTGTTTCGATGCAGGCCTGTAACGTAAGATACTCCCACTTCTCTCAAAGAAACTAAGTTACTTAAATTAATACGTTTCGCTTTAACGTAATGAATACGCTACGAAACGTAGCGTATAAAGCGTGCGTTTTTATACACTGCATGTGTGTAATGAAGTACATAACCTAAAACTACAATTTTAAACATTTATTAAAACAAACATGCTGAATCACAATGACAACAGGGCCGATAGTTCACAACACATTAGAATGTAAACTGACCTCCATTATCCGTAGCGCCGTTGCGAATACTCATGTTTATCATCGCAAGCCCAACAGGGAATGATAAGTTCTTATCGCTCTCTCCCTCTCTTTCTCTCTCTCTGGTTTCTTCTTCTTCTTCTTCTTTGATTTTTATGGCGGATTGCGAACCAACTTCATAGGTGCATACCGCCACCTACTGTGGTGGAGTGTGAAGAGAATAAACTAACAAAACAAACTAAAAAAAAAAAAAAAAAAAAAAAAAAAAAAAAAAAAAAAAAAAAAAAAAAAATTATATTCTATTTTTTAATCCACTTATCCTGATAAATCTCATGATTGCATTTATCATTTTCCCTGCATTTAATCCGTTAGTTAATATTTCAGTTAATGTGAACTCTTGGATTCCCAGTGATTGCATTTCCTCTTTAAGACTTTCCCTTTCTCTTTCATATACCTTACATACCATCATTACATGTTCCACTGTTTCCTCTATTAAACATACTTCACATAACCCTGTATTATGTTTTCCTATTAAATGTAACGTGTGATTAAGATAAGAATGACCTGTTCGTAAATGAGTGAGGATAACTTGTTCCCTTCTACTTATATTATGATTGATTTTAGCTTTCTTAATACTCCTTTGAACTTTATGAAAATGTTGACCTTTTTGACATGAATCCCAGAATGTTTGCCATTTCCTATTACATGATTCTAAAATTAATTGTTTCCCTTCTGATCTACTAATTGAAATATTAATACTTGGTTTATCCATATTTAAACTATCTTTAGCCATTTTGTCTGCTTCTTCATTCCCTTGAACTCCCACATGTGCAGGTACCCATACAAAATTAGTTGTTATTCCCATTTGTTTAATACTATACAATGTAATCATGATTTCTATTAAAATGTCACTTCTATTTGTTTGCATTGATTGCAAACTCAACAGAACAGCCATTGAGTCAGAGCATATTATTACCTTTTCAGGTCTTATTTCATAAACCCATCCAAGTGCCATTAGAATTGCAACCATTTCTGCTGTATACACAGATGTGTCATCTGTTATTCTTCCAGCCTTCCTAATATCAAACTCTGGAACATAGAATGCAGCTCCTGTTCTTCCAGTTTCTATGTTCTTTGACCCATCTGTCTCTCTGGTTTCTACCAGCACTCGTAGTTAAATATTGCGTCTGAAAATCCTCCGATAGAAATCAGAGCGTAGCTATGAACTCATTTCCGGGTACTTCGTCCGCTTTTGGGCCGCCTGAAGTTAACGGAAGCCTCGAGAGAAAAGACGCGGAGGCTCCTGACTTGTGCGCTAATGATGGTGATATGACAAAAACATCGCACGCTCGTCGTGTTTCGTTTCACTTCTCCTCTCCGCAAACTACGGCGGTCTGAGACGGTGGGTGGAAATCCCCCTACGTCACTGTTGGGGAACCCCCCCAGGACTAGTTGCCATGGCAGCGGACTAACAACAGGTGATTTTCAAGCTAATACATCATCTATCTTGTCTTATATAGGCATTTGAAAAAAGTGAAAGGGTGATTTCCTAAAATAATTTATGCGTTTAAATAGGCAACAAGGTAATAATAATAAACAATATAACAATTTATTGTTAAATAATATTTTATATAGCGCTTTCGTTGCGAAGCAGTTTACAGAATATTATATATATATATATATATATATATATATATATATATATATATATATATATATATATATATATATATATATATATATATATATATATATATATAAACTTGATATATAGAATAAAGAAATGAAAAATAACATTTCTATATATATAATAATAATAATATATATAGAAATATATATATTTCGGGCTTTGCACATAGTTCTGTAACATTTATTATAACATTTCTATGGAAATGTATTATTTTAGATGATATACATATCATTATTAAGATGCTATATATATTTCATCTAAATAATACATTTCCATAGAAATGTTATAATAAATGTTAGAGAACTATGTGATATTTGCAGAACTATCCTGCAGGTAACTGCTGCAAAGCCCGTTCCTGAAAGTCACGTGATTTGCATGTAAATCCTGCAGAATATCTGAAATAAGGACAGTCAGCCTGTATGGAAAGCATCAGTGGAAACGTTTAAAACAGCCAAATTATGCAAATAGTTTGCTAATTTTTTTATTAAAGTAGAACACTGACTTTAACCCCTTTAAAATTCAAATGCACGTGTTGCCTTTCTTAACCGCTGTTTCATTAGGTGCTATCGACTTGCGATGCGCACCGATCGGCATACATCAAAGTGGTAATGTCACAGACAGTTCAGTCTGCGCATTCCTTAGATTATGTGGAATAATTTATGTTTTATTACCACTGCTGTGCTGCATGAGCTGATGCAACAAATAACACCAGGTTCAACTTGACCCAATTTATTCTTGCAGCATTTACTCTACAAATCACGTGACTATGAGGAACGCTCTTCGAGGAACTACCTGTTAGAGTTCTGCAAATATTAAATTGTTACATTTGTAACGTTAACATTGAATTTAATTATTGAAAGTATCACTTTTTGATACTGTAATAAATACAATTTGTATATGATGACATTTTTGCATTTTCACTAAATAATCATGACTTTTTTGCATCACGTGTATCATTATTTTGATACATAATTTTTCTATATCATTATGTTAAAATCTTTATTGTAAAGCTGCTATTTGCAACGATGCACATATATGTGAAAAAGCGCATAATTTTTTATTTTAGTTAATTATAATAAAAATAATTTCAAAATATGTTTCTATCATTTTAATTATTAAGCTAAGTGTAAGTAGTTTTTCAAAAGCAAATATATTCTGTATGGTTTGGGTGAAGGTGGTATTTAAAATGTAAATACTTGATGTCATACGCCGATCTATCTTCGCGGCTTGAAGGAACTGTCACGTTCATTTCCAAACCAAAACACCGCCTACATAACGGCAAACAGTGTGGACCATTAAAGATCCCCTGACGTTTTCTTTCGTTTAGGATTGGTCATATGACAGGCATGCATAAAATGATCACGTGAACCGTACCACGCGAAGCAAATCCCCAAATCGGTAAAGAACGCTTCAAGTCCAGAGTTAACATGAACTATGCCGTCACCAATCCCCATCACCCGTTTATTGCCAAAGGATTTTGGGCTCGAGTTTGGTGCATGCAGCAGCCCACTAACCAAATCAACAAGTGGATGTACCTTGCGCGTCCCCACAAGCACGTTTCATGGTAAAATCGCTCACAGACTGTGGTCCTCCGTGATCAATTGGCGTGAGCTGCAGTCTATGGAGGCTATCGGCAGCGGTGGATTCGGCATGGTGTTCAAAAGCAAGTATTTTGGAGATACCGTGGCTGTAAAGAAAGTGAGGTGTGTGAAAAACAAACTGGCCTCGAGGCAAAGTTTTTGGGCGGAACTAAACGCCGCGCACCTGCAACATAAAAACATTGTGCGCGTGATTGCGGCCACCACGTGCGCTCCGGCGAATCTAAACAATAAAGACAACATCGGGACGATTATAATGGAGTTCGCGGGCACTAAAAACCTGCAACAGATTATATATGGACTCACTGATCTGTTGCCAATGGACACGTGTATTCGGTATTCAACGGACATCGCGCGCGCCCTCCAGCACCTGCACGTGCACGGCATAGTCCACCTGGATTTAAAACCCGCCAATGTTTTAGTGTCAGACGAGGGTGTTTGCAAACTTGCAGACTTTGGATGTTCTTTTAAAGTGACGAGCAAAAGCGACACAGTGACGCATTTGAGTGAAATCGGAGGGACGTACACGCATCGCGCGCCCGAGCTGCTGAAAGGTGAGGAGGTTTCTCCGCGCGTGGACGTTTATTCTTTTGGTATCACTATGTGGCAGCTTCTCACCCGAGAGCCGCCGTATGATGGAGACCGACAGTATATACTGTACGCTGTTGTGGCTTATAATCTGCGCCCTGATCTTACCAGGGACGTTTTTATACAGTCATCTGTTGGACAGGCATGTCAGAATCTGATTAGCAGGTGTTGGGACGGTGACCCCAAAATCCGACCCACAGCAGATCAAATAATCACTGAACTTTCTTTGATCTTATAAATATGAATTCCGTTTATCTATTCTTAGTTAATATATTAAGTGGTTTAACCTAAGATGTATTTTTATTGTAAAAATGACATTTTGTTAGTTTAAATATTGTACATGTGTTTTTTTATTTGTGTAACAAGTTTTAAAATATAAATTAAAAAATGTTTAATGCTTTAATTAAAAATTTTCTTCTGTTTAAAGTTTTTGTTTGTGATTAACATGTTTGATGTAAAGTTTGGGATGGATTAAGATGTTTTTTGATGTTTTATTAAAATACACATGACATTTATGGCTTTTATATTTGTGAATGAACATATCACAGTAAGGTTGCATTTATAAGTTACCTAACATAAACTAACAATGAGCAATACTTCCAAAACCTTTATTAGTCTTAATTTAAACATTTACTCATACATTTTAAAACTAATGTTATCAAGCATGTAAAATGAACATAAATAAACAAAAACAATTATTGGTATGAACTATTATTAACAAATATTAATAGATGCTGTAATCATACGCTGTTTGCTGTTTATTTTTAGTTAACACAACTGTTAGTAAAGGGAACCTTATTATATTTTGCCCATTTTATCTTCTTATGAACTGTTTTTATAAAGGTTTAATAATAAGTCCGACCTTATCTCAGTAAAATCTAAACAAAAGCCATCATTCTCTTATAATGCTATAATCAAATGATATTGCCCTTATAAAATAATAGCTGATTAAAAACTATGATTAGTTCACAATTTTAAAATTAAAGGGCACCTCTTTCATTTCTAAAAAAAAACGTTATTTTGTGTATTTGTTAAAATACAAGTGTTTGCGTGGTTATGGTTAAAAAACATTATTTTCCACATACTGAACATTTTTGTAGCTCCAGAGTTTCTTCTCTTCCTGAAATGCACAGATTTGAAAAGTGCTGTGTCCCTGATTGGCCAGCTAATCTGTACGTTGTGATTGGTCTGAATACCTCTAACTTCAGCCTGAATTGTGACGCTCATTACCATGTTGATTCGGTTGCTAACAGGAGTTAACTTGCAGGTTGTGAGTCCAAAGCGGGAGGAATTATGATAATGAAGGTCTTGTCTACACAATCCCAGAAAGTAAACTGTTGCCTACAATCTGTGTGTTTGTTGTAGGCAAAGAAATTAGATTTACGTTGGAAACGATAACTCGCGTCAAGTAAAAGAATGTACCTTATGCATATCGTTAAAGGCGGGGTGCATGATTTTTGAAAAACATTTTGGAAAAGGGAGTCGGGCAGAGTGCCAAAACACACTTTTAGCCAATCAGCAGTAAAGGGCGTGTCTACTAACCAACACCGTTGCCTGGGTTGCGTATGTGTGGGGTGGGTCTATCAAAAGAAGGTCCCCATTCTATTGGGGTAGGGGCGTGTTTGTTTAGGTGACTTCAAATGTCAACATTGGCTTTCAGAGATCATGCACCCCACCTTTAACATGTACTCGTACAACGTAAATCGGACCATAGGGGCTCTTTGAACTATTTTCCAAATACAAATAAAAAATGGTAGAAGTCATTGTACTAGTGACCATCAAAACATTTCGGCATAGCGATCTTACAAACCCAAAGGATCAAATGTGCCAAATAATCAACATTATAATTTTAAGTGGTGAAAGTGTGGAAAACTTGGCAAAATGTATCATTTTCTTTTGATAGATTTCATAGTTTTTATGAGCCTTCACCACTTTCAAAAGATTTTTATCCAAATCTACAACAGAAACCTCTTGAGACAAAAATAAAACAATGTCCAAACTGCACTTGAACTTTACTATAAACATGAGTGATCATATCTTGAACGTATCAAAATAAAAGCCCAATCAATTTAGAATTACAGCAACAAAAATGGACAAATCAGGCATCATCTCATCATTCTTGGACTGTGCCATGTCTCCATCCGTGATGGACGTGGGATATGGTGAACCAGCTTTGGAGTGTGAATGTAACGGAACAAGTTCTCAGTAGAAGGACTGGTAATTCAGCTATTGCTAAACAGTTTAACGACAGTATGGTTAAGTTTACAGGCTTGGGATGATGTACAGTTTAGGACATACAAAAGAAAGAGGCTTAGAAACAAGAAAAACATCATAGTTATTAATAAAATTAATATGTAATTATATATTAATACCTACAAGGCTGTTATTTCTTATTTTTTGTTCAAGTTTGAAACATCAATTCTTTTAAAAACGTGGAAAGTCTCTCTCTCGCACAGGCAGCTTCTGAACAACAGGCTTTTTTACACCTTACACAACTGCATCCTGGTACCCCTTCATACATGGAATGAAAAGAAAATAATTACACATAATGAGAAAGACAGCGAGGCTACGTTTCACCTCTTCTTCCTCATTTTTCCACTTAAAAAAAAAGAAGATCTGTACTGCAATCGTCCTATTCACTCCAGCAATGCGATTTAATTACAGACCACTTAACCCTTCAAATGATTAGTGTTACCAACCCAAAAATATACAATACAGTACATCACGTTTCACTTTGACTGCAAAAATATGGGAGTTTGAAAAAAACTGATTTTAGGACATCTACATTAAATATAATTAGTTATTTCCCCTGTGGATCCAACAGAGGAGGAAAGTTGAACTGAACGTTTTTCTTCAGTCTTTTGCGTAATACCTTTAATCCAGTTCCCTTCCCTGACAAATAAACAAACTCAGCCTTGAAGATGCATTAACACACCTTCACAAGACTAGAGGGTTAAAACAGGTTAATCATTTTTCTTCTCCCCCTCTGATTTATCTGTGATGGCAGCAGTCGTGTCGGCGGCCACCGGCTGGGCCGGGCTGTCCCCATTGCGTTCAACTCCGCTGGTCCCGAACTCATTAACACGATTAGGATCCACTCTGTAAATCCAGCGCTGGTACAGATAGATGAAAAACACCACATCTGTGGAGAAAACAGTACAATCTCTGAACACGTCCAAAACATATTCATACTACATCATCATTTATTTGCAAAATAGTGAATAGATATGAAAACTACACTTTTGTAGCTTTCCAACAATATATAGTTTGTCAAAATTATTTTAGGTTTAGAGTAAGATATTATCGGTTTAATCGTTACGTATAAATTTGGGCCCACATGTGGGTCTGTGACAGTTAAGGGGTTTAAAGCACTTTATGATCAGTGTTGAGCTATTAGTTCCACGCCCTTATTTTATCCAATGGGAACTGATTTAATAAGAGTTGTGAAAAAAATACACCGTTTTAAAAAACATGCACTGAATACTTGTGCACAAAGTCCAAAAACTACATAAATCAAGTATGAATAAAAAAATGCATAAGCACTTACCATCTCTGAGACAACCTATTCTGTACATCATTGGCATCTTGATGACAAAGGCAAACAAGTCATCTATAAAGGTATTTAGGGCCTTGTAGGTGAGCATCCTCCAGGGGAGATGAGCTACTGACTTCATCTTATAGTTGATGAAGAGCTGTGGCGTCATGGTGATAAAACCTTTAGGAAATACGACACATGAACAGTTAACAGGATGAAAGATTAGCTGGTATTTTACATAATGATATATTGCAGTTCTTTAAAAGGGTATGCTAATAAATATTTTGCAGAAGGGTAGTCCTTATTTTTCAACTTTTAAAAGTTCACGCTCTCACCCCACCAATATGTTTGAATAAATAAAAAAATGGGCAAAATATTTTCACTTTTAATTAATACTTAGAGGTTGCTCAAGACCTCGAAGTTTAACACATTCGCGTATTATGTGATACTTTGTGCTAGCATGTATAATTGTTTAATAATATATACTTATGGCAGCAATGGACTTATTTGACAATGCTCTATGCGATTAAAACTCCTGTTTTAGTTGTGATATGTCTTTCAAAGCAAGAAAGCTTAAATGTGAATGAAGCACAATATACACACGGCTCAACACAAATTTTTTTTATACTGGCGCGGTCGGGCCAGTCGTTCAGGTTTTCACTTGCCCTGCCAAAATTTTCACTGGCCCCAATAAATAATGTCAGTGTCACGATTTAAAAATAATAATTCAAAAGTCAAATATAATTGTGAACATATACAACAGACATTTCTGCTTTACCTGTAAACTGACAGCAAACTGTGCAAATTATTGCATTGTTTCTTTCGTTGTGTTTTACCCAAGTAAATGTCTGCTTCAAAGATGTTAAATAATATACATTGATGAAAATATATTTTAGTGACTTAGGGTGAAGCACCAGCCCGATTGGGCAAGTGACAATACTTTTTACTTGCCCGAACGTCTCTCACAATTGCCCCGGGCCACCGGGCAGTCCTTTGTGTTGAGCCCCGATACACTGAGACAATGGCTGAAGCAACACAATGCAATTCTGCTATATGGTTACTCGGATCAGAAGAGACTGGTACAAAGTTACCCTCCAAGAAGCAAGTTTTATGTGTGTTGTGCGTTTGTAAATGGTACAATATGTGATATTCAAAGGCTTTGAGCAACCTCTAGATATTGTAGGAACAATTCAAAATATTGCACTGTGTGTTTTTATTGATATCCTAACACATTTAGGGGGTGAGAGTTGAACATTTAAAAAATATGTATTTGACCCATTATAAGGACCACCCATAACAATTATCCAATTTTCTTTCTTTTGTTTGTCCCCTTGTTTTGCTCACCAGTTTCTCTCTCATCCACTGTAATTCCATTTGTATTAAATCGGCCTCACAGCTTTATTAATACCGGCCTTTAAAAATAAAATATTGGTCGACCACGGGTTGGATTTTTTTGTATTAGAGCAATCTCAGCTGGACAACTTAAAGGTGAAGTTTGTAATTTCCATACTACTAGCAAATTTACTTGCACAAAATTATTATTATATACAAGCCACTTTTTGATATTAGGGTGTACGCTTAAATGTTTAAAAAAAAATTGTAGACAAAAGTATAAATGTGCCAGCATATTACTGTCTTGCATTACAAAATAGGGATGCATAACGATTAATCATGAGTAATCTATAGCAGAATAAAAGTTTCTTTACATCATATATGTGTGTGAACTGTATATATGACTGTGCATAAATAAATGCACACACATGCATGTATATATTTCAAGAAACACATTTGTATATTTATGTATAATTTATACTACATATATAAATATATATTTTTTCTTAAAATTATACGTGCATGTGTGCATATTTATATATACATAATTATTATACACGTATATGATGTAAACAAAAACTTTTATTCTGCTATAGATAAATCATGATTAATCGTTATTCATTTCTATTACAAAACAATCATTTTATTTCAAATGATTATTTTGAAATGTGTGACTTAGAATAATATAAAGATAATAAGAGCCTAAAGATGGGGGAGAAGGGTAACACTTTATAATAAAGTTGTATTTGAGAAATGTGTGTAACCACAACCGATCAGAAGCCCCACTGAAATCAATAGTAAGAAAAAACAATACTATGGAAGTCAATGGGGCTTCTGATGAGTTTGGTTACAAACATTCCTAAAAATATCTTTCCATGTGTTCAGCAAAAATAAGAAATGTAAACAGGTTTGTAACAACATGAAGGTGAGTAAATAATGACAGAATTTTTACATTTTGGGTGAACTATCCCATTAACTAGGGCTGCACGGCATTGTAGAAAACAAAATGATGCTAAATGATGCGATGCACGATATGCTATACGTTAATGCTTTGGAGTTATAAATTCAGTTTGAACTAATAATAATGTAATGTACTCTCTTTGTCTCACCAGTCTATCTGCATCAACCTAAAACTTTGACTATACATAATTTTTTAAAGCATTTAAAATCTTTCAGTCATTGCAAACCATTGCGTATTGTGTATTGTATGAGTATGTGTATTACAATATCCATGTCTGCGATAATTACATCTTGCTGCCCTTTAACTGTTGTTAACATTAGTAAATGCGTTAGCTAAATAATAATAAAATGAAGAATAAACAAAGTGATTTGTGTGTATATAAAATTACACACACTATATTTCAAACAAGTTACTCTTAGAAAACTTTCCTGTTACACTTATTTTGAAATCTATTAAATATTATTGTGTCGAGTCCACAGGCATCCCTGCTCCAATACCCAACTAGATTTTACACGCGATGCCTGCTCTCCTTCTATTTACAGTACTGCGGAAAATCCATGGAGTGTAAAATGTGAATGTGGAATTCCCCTTTAGAGCATGTGAGCTTTATCTTTATGCATTTCTTGTTCCCATTTCTAATTTGGTGTTGGCCAATGTGATTGCATTGCTGATTACCACATTTTTTGTGTTTACCAGCAATGCAATCAGATGCAGCCATTTGAAACATGAAATAAAACTACTTACCAAAGGTTAACAAGAACCCATAAAGCATACTGAGCACCCATGAGTACCAGCCTTTGTGCTCCACGTATAATAAGCTATAAACTGCATAGCACCCAAAGAGAGGGTACAACAGCCAAGACAGGTACCTAAAAGCCATCTGGAAAAACAAACAACAATCAATGTCATTTAAAAATGTGAACGTTCATTAAACTGCATGTAAGTGCACAAGAAAGCTTGCTTACATCATCATAGATTTTGGTTGAAGACTCCACATACGTAGACTTGTCTTTGAATACCAATCGTGGGAATATTCCAGCAATCTTGTTCTCTCTGTCAAACTGGAAACCAAAACAGTCACAGTCAATACCGTGATGCAAAACATTTAAGCGACTGACGTACAGCACGATTCCTGCTGGTGGTACCATCTCTCACCCTGACATCCATGACTTTGGTTATCTTCCAGAAGTCGATAAGCAGGCCGATAAACACGCTGACCTGGACGACAAAGTTGGTCTCATTGTCCAATATGTAAAGCAGCACCACCAGTGACTGAAACACCCCAAATATGATGGAGCGCACAGACAGACCCTCCAGAGACTGTCGGCTGTTCCAGAACTGAATATCTGCAGAGGAAATTAAATGAGAAAATGAGACACCAGCAGAACCATAGCAAAACATCAATAATGAAAGTATACAAGTGTTCGTTTACCGTTCTTGAAAGCTAAAAACTCAAAAATGCTGTGGACGATGGACACAACGATAGTCACACCCAAGAGGTAAGGGTTGGTCTCAAGAAGCGCCACCTTTTAGGAAAAAAACAACAACCAATACATGAGGGCTTTTTCTAGGTTTATAACATCTGGCCAATATTCCTAAAACCTTTCAACTGCATATTATCATATCCATATAAGATATCTAAGTGCAATGCAAACCTTAACAGAGTCCTGATCCTCATCTGACTGCTCGTACGTGTCCTCAGCCAGGAAATTCCAGGGCGATCGAGCGTTTTGAGCGGCATACAGCTGCCAGCGCCACAAGGACAGGGGGCAGTACATGATCCGCAGGGGCAGGTTCTCCAGAGTTTCGTTTATGGGATAGTAGTCCTTCTGCAGGTTCCAGTAGTCATTGAAGTAAACGATGGGGTAGTAGTCTCCACTTACTGCATCAAACTTTACATCTGGGAGAAGCACGTGACAGCCATGTTAAAGGTGACATAGAATGATTGAACGGGGTATTTATCCTTGTTCTGTGATGTGACATGTAGACAAAAATTTTTTGTTTGGGTCTGTAATGCCTTCCTAAAAACCTCTCTCAGATAGCTCCATTAGGGTGGGGGATTTTAAACAAGTTGTTTTGCACCTATTTGGCTCCCCCTACTGGCTTAACTTGCAATCTCATTACTGATTGGCTGACTTTGCTGCCACTCAAAAAATGTAGCCAATTATTTTAAAGAGGAGGGGCAGTTAGATGCCTGTGATGTCATAAGCATCAGTTTTTCAGATTGGGCCGTTTTCTGGCTGACATTTCTAAAAGAGGAATTTCTATGAGACTGAGATGTTTAGCATGTCTAACACTTTTTGTATGTTCGTGAATGCGGGTAGACTACCGTTATTCAACAAAGACAAGGTAAAAATGGTTTTTCATTCTCTGTCCCCTTTAACAAGATGAGATTTTGGGTCATTTTTATCAGCTACTCTTAAAAAATATGTGTTATGGTATAGCAAGAACTTACGCTGGTCGAGGGGAGGAGGAACAGAACCTTTGACCCAGGCTGTATGATCATCAACCATGTTGATGGTGAGGTTAGGATGCCAGTGAGATATGATCTCCACTGGGCCGTGACTTTCCGCCCGCTGGGAACACAAAAATCCAAAAACGTTAAAATCAAGCGATACTAAATATCTCCAATAAGTTTCTTAGTTGGAGCAAAATTCACCTTGATCATTTCTGGGTCGGCTTCTGTCTCGCCCGTCAGAAGGTTCTTCGTCTTGAGAAACTTCCTCCTCTTGTACTTGTTAAGCACTGTTGAAGATGAACATTGGTATGAAATCATTCGTAACTGCTGAAGTGTGTGTGGAAAACCCAAAAGTTGAAGAGTGTGCGACACATAGGTGTATTTACTCACTTCGAGTGGTGTGTACTGTGGCCAGTCTGCGGTATTGGCCTTTGCGTTTGGGGTCTGGATGGAAGCCACTTTTGGTGAAGTAAATGTGGATGTATATGGAGCCGTTCTGTTTCAGGCTCTGTACAAGTACAAAACATACAAACACTCAATTAAAAGGTAACTGAATGACATGCTGAAAGGTAACTATCAGCAGATAAATATTAGTAGTAGTATTAATTGTTTTCTTGGATTTACAGTAGTCCCAAAAAAGTATTTGTGCCTTTAAGCCCAATGTGTTTGACAAATATCAAAAAGTGAACTTTATTTATAAGAAACATAGTTCAAGCCAAACTTGTGCAATAAAGTTTTATAAAACGATACTGTTCAAAATAAAAAATACTGTCTGGCTGTTAAATGGTACATCGACTATGAAGACTTATATTTGTCTTCTACTATTAAAATCCATTTATAGAAACAAAATATTTTCATTACTCAAAAAATCCCAACATGTAATACTCATTTAAACCTGTGGGTGCCGCCATTGTGTTTCATGCATGGTGCATACTGGGTAGATGACGTGTAATGATTGTCGCAACATATTACTACAGTAAATACTATGGCATCTACTGTATGATATCATGTGAGAATGTGTTATTCCACACTCCCACCTTTTTACCTCTCAGATCTTCTTTATTTTGATCATCTTTTATTTTTATGTTTTCTGTATTGTTAATCATTTATGTTACTATTTGGTTCATACTGAAAGGGCTGAGGGTCAAGACCACATACAACTACATACTGTTTGTGTGCATTTATTATTCCTCCCATCTTCTGTTTTACATCATACTCATTTTAATCTACTGATTGAAGACTTGTTTTCTCACTGTAGCGTTATATGAGATGTTATGTGTTGTAATGTAAACAACATGGAGGCCTCCAAGTGAAAAGTTTTTTTTAAAGGACAAGTTCGGTATTTTACACTTAAAGCCCTGTTTTCAGATTGTTTATGATGAAATAGAACGGTTTTGACTGAAATTTCGACATATGCGGCTGCCCCGAGAATTTTCGGGTGTTTGTTTTTCACCTCCCACCTCTACAATGAAAATCACTGAGTGGTCAGGGGTGTTCACTGATATGCTCACACAAAAATCGCTGCAAACGATGCTTTCCAACAGGTGTTTTACCATTCGTTGTAAACTTGTTTGTTATAAATGTATTTGTTCTGATGAACACAAATGAAGATATTTTGATAAAGGTTTGTAACCAAAACAGTTTGGTAAAACCAAATCAATCTAACATCTGTGTTCACATAGGGCTGTGCAATTAATCGTTTTTCGATTTCAATTTCGATTTTTGCACATTTCGATTGCAAAAACAAGATAATCGAGGGAGATCGATTAGTGTGCCGCATTTCTGTTATTTCGTTTGGAGTCATTAATCAGACGCGTCATAAGCAGCTGCGCCTCGCACACAAAGTAGAAATCCTCATGTATTTGTTCAGTTTTATGCTTTTCAAGCGAGCGGAGGCAAACTATCCCTCACGTTTAAAATATCAGCTGGATCGTGGCGCCGCTCTCCGTGCAGAGAGCTGCGCGCTCAGTCATCTGTTTAAAGTCAGGTCACTAGGTAATAATCCTGTTTATGTTTGTAAAGTTATATGCATTTCAAGCGATGGTCTTTAAAATGTGAATCGCGTTCTGCTGGCACTTAAACACTACTGCTTTGACACGTGTAGCCTTCTGCAGCAACACTAAACAATGCATTGAATGTATGCAGGGCTTGACATTAACACCCGCCAAATGCGGGTAGATTTCGGCTGCGACCGTTTGTGGAGACGCGCGCGCGTTCAGCGGAGCGTTGCGGACCAAAGCGCCACCTCCCAGAGAGCGCGCGAGAGGTGATGGATTTGCGAATGCACAAGAGGACGCAGTCTGAGCGCATACACACTTCGGGAAAGATACAACAATTGCATGGAAGTGATTGGAGAGATATATATTGCGTGCACATTCTCAGGGCAAGAGCGGAGAGAAATTCAGCGCATTCCTGAATGCACACGAAATCAAATGAAACCCGCCAGCTGAGAGGTTCGCGCATCATTTTAATGTAAGCTACTTTGGGCAACAATAATGCCCTCTCGACAGTTGTCATTAAAAGTCTTAAATCCCTTTTAACAGAAAACATGATCAAGCATATAAAATACAATCTGCATAAACAAGTTGAAAGTAAAATTCATGTACATTTCTTGACTGCTGCTGTTAATAAATATTTAAAGTGGTTGTCGAGGGGTTATGTGTTTATCTTTTCAGTTAATAATCTTCTACACCCCTGCTCCACTTTTAATATATTCATTCAATGTAAATCTATTTATGCCTTGCTAGACTGTTTTCATGCACCTAAATATATGATATGATCTATACTGATATACCTGGTATATACCAGCTAATGTTGTCCTAATTTGGGTGGTGAGACTGCATTTGAAATTCAATCTGCATCTAATTTAGCTAAACCAAGTAAATTTGCTCAAATTAAAGTCATTTTAGGATGCCAAAGTCAAGTTTAATCATATAAAATTTATTTTACCAGCAACAAAATTGTGGCCTGTGAAAATGCTGAGTGGCTAGTAACTTTGGAAAACAACTAGCCACTTTGGCTGGTGAGCAAAAAAGTTTATGTCAAGCCCATGTATAAATGCATGTTTTTACAGTCATTTAAGTAATTGTGTTAAATAATCGAGATTAAGATTTTTATCAAAACAATCGGGATTATGATTTTTCCCATAATCGAGCAGCCCTATGTTCACATAATTTCTAGAATGCATTGATGTCCCACCTCGGAAAGTTCCAGCTCTTTATAATGTTCATAACAACCGTCCCCCGATTCTCCTGTGGTCCAATCTCCATAAACTAGATCTTGCTGAAACCAGAACAAGGCTTCTGTGTTGTTGAAATCTGTAAATACCTCATTTTCAGAGATATATACATAAAAATCCTGTGAACAGATAAAAAGACGTGTTATCAGTGCCGTTATGAATTATTTTTACATTTAAAAACCTTAAGCTCCTGTGTATTGAACTAAGTGGTTTTAAATAAAAACCTCAAATAAAAGTCCTAAACATTTTTTTTATCTCATTACCATAAGTGTGTCCTTGGGGAACAGGTTTCGGCTGGGCACACGTGGAGCTCCAGCAGGAGTGTTGGGATCTGGAGTTGATGGACCTCTGCGGAACCAACTGCTTATAGCCCAGATGATAAATATCCTGAAACACAAACATGAGAGCAAATCAGACTTCAGTCTTATGATGCAACACTGTTTGTCTTATAACATCATCTGGTGAAATAGGTATTAGTAAGTCATTAAATCAGACTAGATTAGCCCGCTTTAATATAAACTAATTAAACATGGAGAAATATCACTGAAGAATGACTATAATTCTAATGATAAACTTTTAATTCTGTTATGTTGCATTAACACAAATGTGTTAAAATACATGAGCTCTAGTGGGAGAATAAAACTCTTGACATTAATTAAAACTCCCTGAGCAGCATTGGTAGCTAGTTGGTAGTCAGTTACGCTCCCTTCATGGGAACATCTGCTGAGTATTACAGCCCTCGGGGTACCAATACGCATTGTCACAATATCACACACAATTAAACGATCCCATAGACTCAGATATAGTACTCACCTAAAGAGGACACCTTTGATCACCTGCCAGGCATTGGGCTGCTGCTGTTGTTGTTGTTGGTCCTGAACAGTCGCACCTGTCTGAGCTACCTGACCTGAGGCTGCTGCCCCATTACTGCTCACCTGCACAGATCATTTCAATAATGCATAAAATTAGTCCAAGAACTACCTAAAAAACACAATGTAGTAAATACAAAACCTTGCAATGTTAAGGTCAAAGGTACAGAGACTCGTTAAAATGAATAGCTCATACGAAAGAAAAATCTGTTTATTTTTCAAAGACATCAATGAGTTTAAAGGCGGGGTGCATGATTTTTGAAAAACACTTTGGGAAAAGGAGTCGGCGCGACTATCAAAACACACTTGTAGCCAATCAGCAGTATAAGGTATAATATAGTATCTACTAGGGATGCACCGATAGGATTTTTTTTGGGCCGATAACCGATTTAAACAGACAACTTCTGGCCGATGCCGATATTAAACACTTGTATACAATACTATACAGTTGGTCTATTAGCTAGTTTATTTCTGCATCAAATTATTATTTTTACCTGAACACGGATTGGATCTAATTAACATTCAACTGACCAACATAATAAAGAGAGGCACAAATTAAGCTAAAACAAATATAATAAGACAACATGACAACCTTCAAAGGTGGTTTTTGCTATTCAGCATTTATTTTATTAACGACATTAACTTATTTTTTTTATACATGTAATGGATTTCTTTATGCAGTTAATTAATAAACAATCGGTATCGGCCTTTCTCGTGCTATTGCTGATATGCCGATGGTTTCAAATTCATCAAAAATCGGCCGATAAATATCGGCGGCCGATACATCGGTGCATCACTAGTATCTACTAACCGACAAAGTTGCATGGGTTGCGTATGTGTGGGGCGTGTTTGTTTAGGTGATTTCAAATATCAACAGTGGCTTTCAGAGATCATGCACCCTGCCTTTAAAGGTGACATAGAATGATTGAACGGGGTATTTGTCCTTGTTCTGTGATGTGACATGTAGACAATTTTTTTTGTTTGGGTCTGTAATGCCTTAGAAGCTTCCTAAAAACCTCTCTGATAGCTCTATTAGGGTGGAGGATTTTAAACAAGTGGTTTTGCACCTATTGGCTCCCCCTGCTGGCTTAACTTGCAATCTCATTACTGATTGGCTGACTTTTCTGCCAATCAAAAAATGTAGCCAATTATTTTAAAGTGGAGGGGCAGTTAGATGCCTGTGATGTCATAAGCATCAGTTTTTCAGATTGGGCCGTTTTCTGGCTGACATTTCTAAAAGAGGAATTTCTATGAGACTGAGATGTTTAGCATGTCTAGCACTTTTTGTATGTTCGTCAATGCGGGTAGACTACCATTATTCAACAAAGACAAGGTAAAAATGATTTTTCATTCTCTGTCCCCTTTAATCTCATTAATTATATGAATTCATTATATTTATTTCAAAAAAATATTGAAAACTTGCAAAAAATACATACTTAGGAAATTATCTAAATTTTCAATAAGAAATAGCTGTGTCATATTCATAGCTGTGAATGATCAGAAATTTATATTTCTCAGCAAATAGTACATTCTGACTGCAGAAATGTATGATCTGAAAACATTATCTTAGCTTTTCGTCATTTACCATAAAGTGACAAATCAACCGTTTGGTTGAGTATATTTTTTTAATTAATAAAAACATATGAATGTGTTTTTATATACATATCTAATCAGTTTTACCCTAATCCAGATAATTTACCCTATACAATCTACATAGAACCTATAGCTTCATACTCTTAAAGGTGCAATGTGGGACTTTTAGAAGGATCTCTTGTATTATATACATAACTATATTATCATAAATACCTTACATAATGAACTGTATTGTTTTTAACACCTTAGAATAAGTTGTTTTATCAACATACACCGCGGGTCTCGTTACATGAAAGTCACCGTCATGTTTCTACAGTAGCCCTAAAAAGACAAACTTCACAAAAGAGCGTGTTTCATCCCTACGTTTTCTCAGACAAAGAAATGTTTGTCATGTGGCAGCTCCAATAGCTTCTTTTTGCATTTCGAAATTGAGGTTGGTTGCAATTCGCACTCTTACCACTAGATGCCGCTAAAAATCCACATTACACCTTTAATGCATTTTATTTAGTTTTTAGTTTTATTTCTCCTGGAGAAACATCTGAGATAAAGTTGATACTTTAATAAAACCAAGACGCCATCAAATCTCCTCCTGAGCTATGAAAGTGCAAACTAATAAAATCTTCCTGTGCCTTGAATAAACTGCAAGTTAGTTTGGATAAAATTAGCTGTCAAATACATTAATGTAACTCTAATGTAAATAAGATGCTTAAACAAAAAGATGTCATGGTCAATTAAGGGTGATAAAAATGGCATTTAGAGTATAATATTGCCATATGTATTAGCATAAGGGCACTTAAGCACAGTAGCTCTTTGAGGACTATACTTGTAAATAGTGTGCTTTAGATAAAGTGTCGGACAGATTATCAATAGATAACTGACGTTTTAGAGAAAAGATTACCAAATTTTCTTAACATAAATAACTACAATTGAAGAGCTCAGATGCAAAAAAACCCCTAAAAGTGACTTTTTTGGTAAATCAGCATTTCTGATGTTCAGCATTCATGTTTAAGTTCAGTCATTTTACTTTTATGGCAATGAAAAGGTTATTAGTCATAGTCAGTAACTGAAGTGCCTTATTTTCACAAATGTCACTTTAGTAATTTTTAGGGGTGGGAATCGCTTGGACCCTCATGAATCAATTCAGAATCGATTCTTAGGGTCCCGATTCGATTCAGAATCGATTCTTGACGTACTAATTTGCATATCTGTGACGTCATTACGTCGCATTTGCTTTCAAAGCCAGGTTAATGTTTGCGCTTTTGCTAGTCTCTGAACTGTCATATACTGTACTTTAATGCAACTAGGGATAAATAATGTCATTCTTATATACATTCATGTGTTGTTTCTGTTGTAAGACATTAAAACCAGTAAAAATATTAATTTAACGTGACATATTAATTCTATATGTTAACCGGCATTAACTTCCACGAACGTTAAGCGTCTAATCATCATCATTATACACAGTGATTGGCAGTATTACTGTATTTATATAATGCAGCGCACCCAGCGACTGAATAACAAACTATGTGCATATTTTTACAGAAGTATATTCATGTTATATCTAAACAGTCTGCGGATGGTTTAGGGCAGGGGTGTCCAATACGTCGATCGCAAAGGCAATGCCGGTAGATCGCACAACTGCTGCTCCACGCGCAAAATTGTCATTATGGTCTTTTGGAGTAATTGTGAAACATGCAGGTCATTTTGAGTTGCTGCGCCTTTCTTGTCAAATGTGTTTTGCCATGCCACTGCAGCTCAGTCGTCTTTAACTTCCAAAATTCACATGGATGCGCATTCTTGCCTCACGCAGTTCCTGATTCACACGCACGGTGTGTGTGAGCGAGCAAACGAGAGGGAGAGAGAGGCAGCGTAGCGCTGATTTGTATGCTTCTAATACTGTTAGTTTCACTAAACCGCATCTCCGCTATTTTAAGGAGTACTCGACATGTACTCAAGGATTTTTTTTAAAACTCCTCAAAAAGAATAGAGTAATGGTGACAGCCCTAAATTCAATGTAGAGATATATGCAGTATAGTCCTACAAGCATTTAAAGTGTTCTTTCTCTTCTGCTCTTGTAAGCTCGGCTATGCGCTCTTGCAGGGCGCGCTCTCTTAAGTTGTCCGTGTGCATCACCGCTCCCCCAGTTGAGTTCCGCCTTTTGTTTCTGATAACGTGACGTTATTTTGTAAACAAACATTTAAGAATCGATTCTTGACATTTGTGAATCGATTCAGAATCGGCCCACGTCTGAATCGCGATTCATCTAAGAATCGATTTTTTTGCCCACCCCTAGTAATTTTATTATTTAACTGCTGCAAAACCCTCTAAGTACATACAAAAATGTCCACTACTAAAAAAAGACGACATGAATCTGATTAAAAATTATTTTGCTTACAGTCAAGAAAACTAAAGATAAGAGATTAGATAACAGTTCAAATAAAACCATATTTCTGCAACGACTTGTCACCCAGTCCAGGGAACGGTGTTTAAACAAACATAAAGGTGTAATAAGCATACCCTAGGCAAGTACACAAGCACAGATTAAAAGTTTAAGCTATTGCCTGTCATTATATTCTTTGCAGTCCTGCTGACAAAACAATGCATAATGAAATGTCATCCAACAAATTTCAGAATGCAAATAAATCGAGCAGCTGGAAGCCATCCCATCTATTATAACAATGCTGCAGGACTTCAGGCAAACGTTTACATGACTTAATATAGTGGATACTTATGTCATGTAAATGCCCTGTACCTACACGTGGTTGTTATATACTAGTCAACATTTGAAGTGGATCAAAACCTTTTGTAAAAGTTGTCTTAACATTTTGAACAATACCTGTTCTTGTCTTATAGGACAACTTTGATGAACTATTTTGATCCACTTCAAATTTTGACTACTGTAGTTCAGTATCAGTGCACTTTTCCATTGCATCGTACGGCACTGTACTGCTCACTTTTGGGTCGACTTTTTTTTAAGTGCCAACTCATAACATGTTAACACTTTAGTGCCAACACTACAGATTTTTAATTGGTGAGAGAGAATAGTCACCACCACTGTCATTGCTAAATGCATGCTAAATGATGTCACCATCTGTGTTGTTGTAGTACAGGTTCCCAAACCCTTTAAGCAGAAATGTCCACATGCCGAGAATCAAGAACATCATGCCATCGACATGGTCCATTGCTTGGGTAAAATGAACCAGTAGGGATGCTCCAATCGATCGGCCGTAGATCAGTATCGATCGATCATCGCATTAAATGACTCGATCTGTACTCGCTACAATTTGCTGATCTCATGAACCAATCTTTCTGTTTACTTTTGTCATCATAGAGCTACTGAATCCAGGTGCAATTTGAAACCATTTTTACAACCTGTTGCTCATGTGCAACCTGCAAATTTGGATTTCTCTATCTGTTTTTTCTATGAGGGCGCACTCCAGTCCTAACATGCAGCACAATGCATCTTCACATCTCCATTAAAGGCGCTCTAAGCGAATTGAAGCGTTTTAGACCATAAAACATTTTTTGTTACATACCGGAAACATCTCCTCACTATCTGCTTGCTGCCTGTCCGCTGATCAAACTGTAAAAAAACGCGATCTCTGTAGACAGCCCAGGCTTCACAAACGGCAATATCAACAAGTGGCCAAACCTAGCATCACAAAACAAAACAAAGTATTCCAGCCAATAAACGACAAAAAGGATTTGGGGGTGAGGGTTGGGCGCGTTCATGAAAGCACGGAAGGGAGGGGGAGGAGTTAGCTACGCTCCGTCTGTTTGAAAACAGTTTCAAACGTCAACAATAACTAACGTCTCGCAGATTCGCTTAGAGAGCCTTTAAATGGTGTATACAACATATATCAAAGAGCTTAGATATCAGCTTCAAGAATCAGTATCGGCCGATCATGACAACAAGAAATCGGTACTCTGTATCGGCTGCAAAAATCCTGTTCGGAGCATCCCTAATAACCAGTCAGTCATTGGCCGTGGCTTTGTTAGTGTGACATCACATTAACAAGAGAATCAAACAGCATGTCTAATGAGACTGCTTTGGTTTAATGGAAAATGTTTTTCATTGTATGGTTGTGTTCACACACTGCCACACATTTATGTCCACACCTTGTAAAAGTGGATTTTGCATAATATGGGCACTTTAAAGCAGTTATCTAACTATTGGTTTGTTATATCGCATTATTCAGGCTGTAGCTGACATGCTGATTCAAATTTGTTTCAAAAACTTGCTGATATATCGGCACACCTCCACTATGATTCATTGCCTTTCAAATTTCTGTTAGTGTTTTAGATGCAGTAACAGCTACATCTTCAGATTTAAATAAAACAAACAAGACTAATAAAAACCAAACAAAACAGGCAAATTAAGTTAGTTCAGAAGGAGTCAGTCTGAAAAACAGGAACAACTGACACGAGACCAGTTTTCTGCATTTCGTGGAAAGCTCGAAAAGCCAAAACAGACGACAAAATACAGACTAACCGTTGTCCTTTTGTTTACATTAGGCCACCTACACATGTTATGGAAAAAACATTTGTGCACATGAGCAATCTCTCATGACTTTTATGACCTGTATAATCAGTAACCAGAGTTATTCATTCATAAAACCAGAGCTAACCTTTCTGTCAGAGCTAACTAATCCAGCAGTAGGCTAACCAGAGAATCATCTAAAATCTTTTGAGATTAAGTCCATGCAAAACCTAACAAAGTACCAGAACCAGCTTATAAAATGTTCATGCTCACATCCACATGACAGGCTGAAATTAAACTGTATGAAGCCTGAAAAGTACAGTTCATCCTTGTCTTAAACCACTTATCCAAATACCTTAAACAGCTGACAGCACGAGCCTGATATAATCGCTACAAACGTATTCCCAAATCTATAGCAGGACACATACCGTCGTTTCTCCATAGACCCTTAACAGACTGGACTGCACAATATTCAACCATCTTTAAACTGCTTTGACATGTGAAGCTAACAGGAGAGCTAGGCAGCTAACGTTACGTAGCCAGATTGCTAACACCAGTCAACTTAAAAGTATAGAGATCGTTATATATTTGATTTGCCATAAACAGTATGGCCTGTTTCTCTACACCTAACAAGCTGTCTATTAAGGGGTCGTTTTAGAGACGTTCGACCACGATAATGACCAAAAAATCTTGTTAAGATAACCAGCTAATGACTATGAAATAAAGCTTACAATGTTAAATTGTAAACGGGTTCATCTGGTTCTGCTGAATGAAAATGAAGTGTCCTGGTTACAGTGACACGACATTAACCGACAGACCCTTCGTGACTCAGCCAGCATTTCTCCCCCATCGCATGCCGAATTAAAGGGGTCGCTGATTCAGACCGGCAATCTGGTTTTCCGCTTTTAAATAGACACGAAAAAAGCATCCACGCGCTTGACCGCGTTGAATATGCTATGGTCGTCCGTTGACACGTTAATTTAATGGCTACTCTATATTTTTGACCGTTCTTACCTCTCCGTTGCTTACGGAGGTTTGCTGTGTCGCTTGAGTCTCCTGCGCCGCCATCTTAACTGTCTCTATCGCACACTGTAAAGTGGTGGTATGTAATCTGCAATATCGCGAGATTTCATCAACACATCTGAGAATACCGTTTAACTGATGGCGATGTTGTAAACACACACGTTGCTAAATCATACTTCAAAAGTATTTGCCCTACGAACGATTAAAAACTATAAAAAAGCACAAATAGAAGTAATTAAAACATGAAATATTTAAAAAAATATATATAGATATATATGCTTCATATTTAACAGGTCTAAATTACTTTTTTAGTTACATTTTTAATCATATTAAGATACATAGTTATACCTGGTTCACTACATAACCAATGCCATGCCCTTAATATACTGTTACACTTGTAAATGTACACGCAAATAGTAAACAATGTACCGTAAGCGCTAAGTAAGTGTTACGGCATCTTATAACCACTAGATGCAGCCAAACTACAAGAAATAAAATTATATTAAGTTCCTAAATATATCTAGTATCAGGCCTCATATTAAAATACTTTATTAAAAAACGTAAAGTTTTAAAGAAACCCCAGTTTAATGTTTTTAAAAAAAGAGCTTGACATGTATACAGAGGTCCTGAAAATTATGAGATGCTATATATGCTATATATATATATATATATATATATATATATATATATATATATATATATATATATATATATATATATATATATATATATATATATATATATATATATATATATATATAGTAGCATACTAGGTGTAAACAGGGCCTAGTGGTGTAGTGCTTTGTAAAATATTAACCATTAGATAAATTAAAATAATTACAAAATATATGGAAGCACATAAAGGTTGTCTTATTCATAAACGTATGCTGTCAAATGTATCTTACTAAATGAGAAAAATGACTTACTTTTGATGATCTTGTTTTTATTATTTAAATAATATTTTGTTGAGAATATTAAGCATCACAGTGGTTAGAATATCACAGAGGGATAGACAAAGGTTTACTAAAAAAAGGAAAGATGATCTACTTTAGGAAAAGTAAAGATAAATAAATATTTTAAAAAACATAGCATACAGTATACTGAACCAGGTGTAAAAAAGCACCAGAATAGAACAATAGAAATACATCACAAGCAAAATAATCACATAAGGTACAAAATAATTGCATTTTTTTAATGTCTTGCAGAAATACATGCAAGACTGCAAGATGTAAACTTTGCACAAGTAAAGGCTATGTGAGGTGAAATCCTTTGACATCTTTTGGCAAATAGTCAAATCATTTGGTGTCAGAGTTCTCTGTTCTTTTTAGCTGACATTTTATTATGGTGGTGTTGGCCACACTATGCGCTGACAGCAGTGAAGATAAAGATCACTCAGTGCACAGCCAGACTGAAATGACCCCACACTACAGTCCTCCTGAATCATTTGAAACAAAACTCTGACTGTGCTAGCTGATATAATTTGCATCAGAGGGAAATTGAATCTATGCATTCAGCCAGTCACATTTAGTATATGATGATAAATAACAATATGTCAGCTTGGTCTCCCTGCAATACCTATGAATAATACTTGGTCTGTGAAAACCCAGCTAAAGTCTATCAATGTTTAGGAACTCCTGCTTTTTTGTGTAAAAATAATAAAACATGGTTTCAATACAATCACAAAGTCTGATTTTTCAGCATTATAAATGAAAACTTGAGTAATGCATGTCAAAATCATTAAACATTTCAGCAATTAGCACAGATTATTTTATCTTTAGACTTCATATTAATTGAGAAACTACTAAAAAAAATGCTATAATAATAAAAAAAAACAATATATCATAATGTGACTCATACCACACAACATAATAAACTATAGTACAAATTTATGTGAAAAGAATGCCAAACACCGCGTTTAAAATTTTTAAAAGTCGTGTCAAATTCTTAAATAACCGAAACGATTTACAGTTAAACTTGCACAACACACATTTGGATGTCACTTATGTTCATTCAGGACTGCTATAAATAACACATTCACAAACCTATGTCAACATAACTGTTTTTAAGGGCAGGAGGTAATGATTATCCTCCAGTCCTGCGGAGCTGCGCTGATTTTGACATCAAAGTACCGCGAGAGCTCACAAAACCCTTCAATGATCGTAACGATCCCGCGGTACGTTTATATCATCCAGAATGGTCTGCGCATCGACGCATGACACCAACTGTAACCGCTGGGTGGAGCAAAGAGCCACTGACAGTTTGGGTAGCGTTTAATCTTGCTGATATGTATAGTATACTGCGCGAGTTGACATTGTGGTTTTTGCTTATAGATCTGGGAACGTGCGCAGGCGGCGTGTTTTGCGCGCTCATGTGTAGACAGCAGCGGAATGATATTTATGGGCGGTGGACGTAGAAAATGACCTTTTGTGATAACGTTTGTGAGGGATTGGGATTTTTGTTGTCATCGTAAGATTCGGTCTCTTTCAACAAGTTGATTATTTTAATTTAAGAAGTCGTTCGTGCAGGATTTTGACTGGGTTTTCTCAGCGGAATGGATCGCGTCAAGAGTTCCATGCAGCAAGTACCGAACCCGATTCCCAAAGTACTGAGCCGCCGTGCTGGCGGTGCCAATAGTTTAGAAGTTGAGAAGGAAAACTTCGAGCGTGGTCAGGTAAGGCATTGAACCCACAGCGGGGCAAGTTATTTCATGTATCACCAACGACCTATTTAAGTGGAGACTTTTGCATTCAAAGAAAAAAAAAGTCTATTTATAGTCTATGAATAGTTACTGAGGAACGGCATCATTAAGTTAATGTCCAAACTTGTAGATGCAGTAAATCAAACTTTGTGCACACTTAAAACTTAAAAGGGATGCACCGATATCGTCATTATCACACAGCTATTGGCGAAAACGATAGACAGGCGAACGCCCCTTATAGCTGATTTACATTTGTTGTAATATAAGGTTTCCTGGCGCTTTAATAAAGTTATAACTTTAATTTTCATTATTTTCTTTATGACCAAAAAATGTACTGATTTTATTTAGTTTTTGAAAAATTTCAAACTGCAACAGATACAACTAAAAGTCTTCACGCGGTTTATTGGTCAGTTATGTCTACATTTTTAATGCCGCATCGAACAGATCATTGTTGATTTATGTTAAAGTGATGCCGTTTGTGTATTTGCTTGAAAAATCAAATTTGGGTCTATTTGTAGTGTATTTGCTTGTTTAGACTAAATAAATCACAGCTGGCTCCATACTTGCTTGTTTGTTGAACAGTTTTTTTTTTTAACTACGAAGCAGTACACTAATTCTTGTTTGCGCAAACCACAAAATGAATGTTTATTTGCAATGTTTAGGCCGTCATATTTAAACACAGTAATTCATAGGTAGCCTTTTAAATGTAACCCTTGGCCATGGTCCTGTCACACATCTTTATTAGTGACTGTCAGTCCAACTCAGTGATTTTAGGTTGGGAACTAAGTTTGGCCTTGGTACTGCTTAAATGTAGGTTACTTCCAAAGTGCATTAAGAAAAGCTTGTGTATGCATGTATGTATTCATATATATTGTCTGTCTGTCTTTTTTTATCTTATCTATCTATTCAATTGTATGCATGTTTTTTGCTATATATATATGTAACACTAAAGCCAAGTTCAGTCTGACGGTTTGAAGGATTCTTGTACATGCATGTGCCGGATTTTAGATGATGTCCTGAGGTAAAGAATAATATTTATATAGGCAGTTCAGTATCCTGTGTAGTTATTATTTGTTGCTTTATTTGCAGTGTGCATGCTTTGAATAATGCAGTCAGAGTGCATGAGCCTAAAAGTGTGCTGTGAAGTATTAGAGAAATGCATTCTCATTGTTCATGCACACTTCTCACTTCTCTGGGGGTCTCCCCTCCCCATCCAGAGACAGCAATCACGAAAAGTAGGTCACATGAATGAAGCTGTCTACTGCCCTACTGGTGGGTTTCAAATAGTATATAAAACAGCAGAAGCGAATGCCTCTTTCCAGCTCAGATTTAATTGCATAGACTTCATTGCAGCAATATAAGCGTACTTGATTTTTGGTGTGTTAACAATGACCCCTTTCCACAATTTGAGCAAACATAATTCAGTTCTAAGGTTTACAAGTAGGCCACTGACACGGATTAGTCAGACGCATGCGCCTTTGAAATCCTTTAGGACCAATCACAGGGTCAAAGCATTCAGAATATATGCTTATTTCCTCTCTACACAGGAGATTATATTTTTATTAAAACAAAAGGCTTTAGCTTGAAAAA
Source organism: Paramisgurnus dabryanus (assembly GCF_030506205.2). Classification (NCBI taxonomy): domain Eukaryota; kingdom Metazoa; phylum Chordata; class Actinopteri; order Cypriniformes; family Cobitidae; genus Paramisgurnus; species Paramisgurnus dabryanus. The sequence goes on from NC_133344.1 coordinate 29,110,073, forward strand.
GTCTTGTTTGTTAGCAGTTACCAGATCATTAGTTATGTACACATGTATACGAATATACTTGCATATTAATAATATTAAATAATATAACCCAAGTGACCATGTTTCAGTGGGAAATTCTCTATTGTGAGCAGTGCTTATCAGCTAGCTTGCCTAAAGGAAGTCTGATCCCATAATATCCCGTCTCTCTTCTGCCCTTGGAACGCTATGTTTAGATTAATGGGTCTTTTGTGGTGTGACTTCGGCCAGTTTTAAATGAGAGGATGTTAGTGTGGTTCTCTGTAATGACATGAGGATGCTTTGCCTTGTGGCTGGGTGATAAAAGGCATGCATCTACTTTACATGGGTTTCATAAGAACAAAATCTAAGCGGGGAAACTTTGTTGTGGTCAAAGCGCGATTCAGCCAGCATCAGAATCCACATGGATGAAATGACATGTTATGCGAGTGTTGCCAAAATGAGTCCTCAACAAATAAGTCAAAAGTATAGTAAACAACTGTATTATATGAAATGCCATAAAATAGAAATAATGGTATTTAGGGATTGAAAAAACTAGCCTTCAGGTCTGGATTAATTCTGATATGTAATGTCCACATTACCATTTTCAGTCAATTCCCATTAAATGAAATCATGACCCACCCATGTTTCTTCTTAATAAATATCCTGTTTTGCTCTGAGATGAGTCACATTACAAAAGTGAAATGGGTTGGAAATTGAGTTTCTTTTTACCTCGTTAAAATACTTAAATCCAAATAATGTAGGCCATGCTACTTTTTAAATTTTCAATATTACTACTTTTTCAGATTAGGCCACTTATTTCTGTAGTGCTTTTTCTAATGTGCATTGTATAGACCAGGGGTCTCCAATGTGGGGCCCGCTGGCATCAGGTAGCCTGCACAGAGTCTCTGAGGTGCCCCCCAAAGCACATTCTATTAATAGTCTCAATTGTAATATTTATTTATTACATATTTTTTATATTATCTTGGCTTGGTTTACGTATGTTTACATTTTAAACAATACTAAAACGTATCAACAAGTAAAATAAAATAAAATCAACAAGTAAAACAAAAAAGTTTTGAGTAGACTCTATAAAAAAGTAGCCCTCCAGATTGTTTTATCCATTGTGATAGCCCGTGCCCACAAAAAGGTTGGAGACCCCTAGTATAGATGGTTTCAGTAGTGACAACATAAACAAGCGGCTTTCGTGGTCAACACGTAGCTTCCGGTAAACTCCGCTTAGAATAAATAACAACAAAATACTTTAAACATAGTTTATTTATATAACAAGCAAAATAAACAACACGTAGATTACCTAGGAAACCAAAACATTTGATATTTTCGACGAGGTATTTGTTCAAGAGTTCAGTTTAGCAACTAGTCAGAAACAAACTGAAACCGGAAGTAAAGTTCGGACCAGACGCGTATTGCGTTACCACACGTACGTCCGATGAAACGTCTATAAAAGCAGCTTTAAAGCAGTTATGTTTGTGATTCTGCATCTCTCGTTTTTCTTGCTGACCAGTGTTGGTTAATGGTTCTTGGTTGTTGCCCCCCTATGTGTTTTACAGGACTCTCCAGACATGGAGCGTCTAATGTAGCGTCTCTCCAAATATCTACTGTAATTGTAACACTTTTTCTCATTTCAATGTCTTACTATATACTTATATCTTTTCCTCAAAATTCCGTTTTATTCTGTACATTTCCCATGTCTAAGTTATCCTAATTTCCCCTTGTGCTTTGTAATCTCCAGTGGAGAGACAGTAGGAGGCCATGTATGAAAAACCCTGATACAGCAGAATGCACAGGGCCTGGCATGTGGCCTCGCTTTAGCCAGATGTCTGTGCCACAAAGAGTGTTCAGATCATACTGCTATCAAACAGACCATTAATGCATGTAATACAGTGAATACGCTCATATCTATGTTTTTAATGTAGAATAGTGCTTGTGGCAAATTTGGTACTTTTACATAGCTTGAATAATACATTTATTTATTTTAGGTTTTGAATAGAGTTCCTGTGATTATGAAAAATCAGGAAATTGTCATTGTGATTTACAGGCCTTCACGAATGAATGGAATCGTTTGGTAAAACTTTTGGGAGCTCTGTTTTAGGGGTGGGCAATAAACCGGTATGATAGTAATTACCGGTATTGTGTCACGCCATGATATGGATTTTGCAAAACCGTTGATACCGGTGTTGTGCCGAATTCTGTGACCTATCGAATTCTGTGACCAGGGGTCGCTGTTTAGCAATTTTTTCACGCGAGACCGCGCCGGGCGCCCGTGCACATTATCGTGAGCGCGGCAAGGGAGTTTCTAACGATATACGTGACCGCCCACTGAGCGATGACGTCATTTACCCTCGCTCGCTCTATTCTATCGTATGAATGAAGCAGTCAGACTTCGTGAGAAACGAACGCGCCGATTAAAATAACGCGAAATAGGTTCTAAAATACCAGAACATCACAAATGTTTTGTTTTTTTTACTTGCGGCTGTTGCCATTTAATGTTACACACATCTGGTAGGGAGTAACAACAGCTTACCGAAATCTGTGACCTCTCTCTGTTTCATTCAGAATTGCAATAATGTTACTCAAATTCAGTCTGGTGATGTCTAATCTCATCTGTAATATATCATTAAATGCATTTTGACCTGATGTTAACACTAACACACATACAGCAGCAGGGTCACACAATCTGATGAACAGTAAAAACAGCCTACCGAAAACTGTGACCTCTCTCTGTTTCATTCAGAATTGCAATAAAGTTACTCAAATTCAGTCTGGTGATGTATAATCTCATCTGTAATATATCATTAAATGCATTTTGACCTGATGTTAACACTAACACACATACAGCAGCAGGGTCACACAATCTGACGGACAGTAAAAACAGCCTACCGAAAACTGTGACCTCTCTCTGTTTCATTCAGAATTGCAATTAAGTTACTCAAATTCAGTCTGGTGATGTATAATCTCATCTGTAATATATCATTAAATGCATTTTGACCTGATGTTAACACTTACACACATACAGCAGCAGGGTCACACAATCTGATGGACAGTAAAAACAGCCTACCGAAAACTGTGACCTCTCTCTGTTTCATTCAGAATTGCAATTATGTTACTCAAATTCAGTCTGGTGATGTCTAATCTCATCTGTAATATATCATTAAATGCATTTTGACCTGATGTTAACACTAACACACATACAGCAGCAGGGTCACACAATCTGACGGACAGTAAAAACAGCCTACCGAAAACTGTGACCTCTCTCTGTTTCATTCAGAATTGCAATAATGTTACGCAAATTCAGTCAGGTGATGTATAATCTCATCTGTAATATATCATTAAATGCATTTTGACCTGATGTTAACACTTACACACATACAGCAGCAGGGTCACACAATCTGATGGACAGTAAAAACAGCCTACCGAAAACTGTGACCTCTCTCTGTTTCATTCAGAATTGCAATAATGTTACCCAAATTCAGTCAGGTGATGTATAATCTCATCTGTAATATATCATTAAATGCATTTTGACCTGATGTTAACACTTACACACATACAGCAGGGTCACACAATCTGATGGACAGTAAAAACAGCCTACCGAAATCTGTGACCTCTCTCTGTTTCATTCAGAATTGCAATAATGTTACCCAAATTCAGTCAGGTGATGTATAATCTCATCTGTAATATATCATTAAATGCATTTTGACCTGATGTTAACAGTTACACACATACAGCAGCAGGGTCACACAATCTGATGGACAGTAAAAACAGCCTACCGAAAACTGTGACCTCTCTCTGTTTCATTCAGAATTGCAATAATGTTACCCAAATTCAGTCTGGTGATGTCTAATCTCATCTGTAATATATCATTAAATGCATTTTGACCTGATGTTAACACTTACACACATACAGCAGGGTCACACAATCTGATGGACAGTAAAAACAGCCTACCGAAAACTGTGACCTCTCTCTGTTTCATTCAGAATTACAATCTTTTTTAATAATAAATTAAATTTTAATTTGGATAACATTATTGTAATTCTGAATGAAACAGAGGAAGGTCACAGATTTCGGTAAGATGTTGTAACTGTCCGTCAAATTGTGTGACCCTGCTGTATGTGTGTAAGTGTTAACATCAGGTCAAAATGCATTTAATGATATATTACAGATGAGATTATACATCACCAGACTGAATTTGGGTAACATTATTGCAATTCTGAATGAAACAGAGAGAGGTCACAGATTTCGGTAGGCTGTTTTTACTGTCCATCAGATTGTGTGACCCTGCTGTATGTGTGTAAGTGTTAACATCAGGTCAAAATGCATTTAATGATATATTACAGATGAGATTATACATCACCTGACTGAATTTGAGTAACATTATTGCAATTCTGAATGAAACAGAGAGAGGTCACAGTTTTCGGTAGGCTGTTTTTACTGTCCATCAGATTGTGTGACCCTGCTGTATGTGTGTAAGTGTTAACATCAGGTCAAAATGCATTTAATGATATATTACAGATGAGATTATACATCACCAGACTGAATTTGGGTAACATTATTGCAATTCTGAATGAAACAGAGAGAGGTCACAGTTTTCGGTAGGCTGTTTTTACTGTCCATCAGATTGTGTGACCCTGCTGCTGTATGTGTGTAAGTGTTAACATCAGGTCAAAATGCATTTAATGATATATTACAGATGAGATTATACATCACCTGACTGAATTTGAGTAACATTATTGCAATTCTGAATGAAACAGAGAGAGGTCACAGATTTCGGTAGGCTGTTTTTACTGTCCATCAGATTGTGTGACCCTGCTGCTGTATGTGTGTAAGTGTTAAAATCAGGTCAAAATGCATTTAATGATATATTACAGATGAGATTATACATCACCTGACTGAATTTGGGTAACATTATTGCAATTCTGAATGAAACAGAGAGAGGTCACAGTTTTCGGTAGGCTGTTTTTACTGTCCATCAGATTGTGTGACCCTGCTGTATGTGTGTAAGTGTTAACATCAGGTCAAAATGCATTTAATGATATATTACAGATGAGATTAGACATCACCAGACTGAATTTGAGTAACATTATTGCAATTCTGAATGAAACAGAGAGAGGTCACAGTTTTCGGTAGGCTGTTTTTACTGTCCATCAGATTGTGTGACCCTGCTGTATGTGTGTAAGTGTTAACATCAGGTCAAAATGCATTTAATGATATATTACAGATGAGATTAGACATCACCAGACTGAATTTGGGTAACATTATTGCAATTCTGAATGAAACAGAGAGAGGTCACAGTTTTCGGTAGGCTGTTTTTACTGTCCATCAGATTGTGTGACCCTGCTGCTGTATGTGTGTAAGTGTTAACATCAGGTCAAAATGCATTTAATGATATATTACAGATGAGATTATACATCACCAGACTGAATTTGGGTAACATTATTGCAATTCTGAATGAAACAGAGAGAGGTCACAGTTTTCGGTAGGCTGTTTTTACTGTCCATCAGATTGTGTGACCCTGCTGTATGTGTGTAAGTGTTAACATCAGGTCAAAATGCATTTAATGATATATTACAGATGACATTATACATCACCTGACTGAATTTGAGTAACATTATTGCAATTCTGAATGAAACAGAGAGAGGTCACAGTTTTCGGTAGGCTGTTTTTACTGTCCATCAGATTGTGTGACCCTGCTGCTGTATGTGTGTAAGTGTTAACATCAGGTCAAAATGCATTTAATGATATATTACAGATGAGATTATACATCACCAGACTGAATTTGGGTAACATTATTGCAATTCTGAATGAAACAGAGAGAGGTCACAGATTTCGGTAGGCTGTTTTTACTGTCCATCAGATTGTGTGACCCTGCTGTATGTGTGTAAGTGTTAACATCAGGTCAAAATGCATTTAATGATATATTACAGATGAGATTATACATCACCAGACTGAATTTGGGTAACATTATTGCAATTCTGAATGAAACAGAGAGAGGTCACAGTTTTCGGTAGGCTGTTTTTACTGTCCGTCAGATTGTGTGACCCTGCTGCTGTATGTGTGTTAGTGTTAACATCAGGTCAAAATGCATTTAATGATATATTACAGATGAGATTAGACATCACCAGACTGAATTTGAGTAACATTATTGCAATTCTGAATGAAACAGAGAGAGGTCACAGATTTCGGTAAGCTGTTGTTACTCCCTACCAGATGTGTGTAACATTAAATGGCAACAGCCGCAAGTAAAAAAAACAAAACATTTGTGATGTTCTGGTATTTTAGAACCTATTTCGCGTTATTTTAATCGGCGCGTTCGTTTCTCACGAAGTCTGACTGCTTCATTCATACGATAGAATAGAGCGAGCGAGGGTAAATGACGTCATCGCTCAGTGGGCGGTCACGTATATCGTTAGAAACTCCCTTGCCGCGCTCACGATAATGTGCACGGGCGCCCGGCGCGGTCTCGCGTGAAAAAATTGCTAAACAGCGACCCCTGGTCACAGAATTCGATAGGTCACAGAATTCGGCACAACACCGGCGTTACATATTTTAAATTCTATTTTTGCACTTATCAGGGTTCCCGCGGGGTGTTACAAAAAACTAACCTTCAGAAAGTTATATCTATGGCCTTAAAACGCCCAGATCTTCATCCTAGGACTTAAATTTAACTTTATGAATGTTATTTTTTAAGACCGCGCGGGAGTTTACCCAAGTCTTAAAAGTCATACCTCCGTTCCCGAGATGCGCTGTCCACAGAAACACAAAACGAAAGGCTTCGATCGCACTTCAATCCATTTTTAATCATCATTTTTTTTAAGAGGATGCACATAATAGTGCACGCAAATCCTGCCAAAGACTATATTTCAGGTGTTGTGATCTGTATACAGCGAGTTTGGCGAGAAACAAGCCCGTGGCTTACCTATAGCATTACCAGGTTCTGAAACATAACAGGACCCAGAAGCGAACAAAATCAACACTGCTTTATTGAAAATCAACTTAAACAGTCGGGTTGTCGAGTCCCAAGGCACCAACAGCGCGTCAACAGTGTTATACATTTAGGAGGCTTTTTTACCTCACTGCTTCAAAGTCGTTTAACGGTGTACTCCCTTTTCACTCAGATCTGCTCTCTCTACTGCGCCCTGCACGCGCTCTCCAGGTAAGCGATTGGAGGACCGAAAGCAAGAAATTACCTTAATAAACCATAATTTGGCTAAAAGTGCAATTTATCTTCTTTTAGTAACCATTCCTTTTTTGATAGCGCAAATGGTTGACGAGTAACGGTTAAATGAATAGCGCTTTCAGAGTGCTTTAGCGGATAAACGTACCAAACACATTAAAAACAGCCTTTAATGGTAAATTTCGTTTTCTTAATGCAGGTTTATTAATTAGAGAGGCTATTAAACAATACATAGTGCCTATTTACGCATAAAAACGTATGAGTTGAGTGTTTTTGGCAATGTGAATCTGCTGGTTAATTAAATTAAATGCAATTAAATGCAATAAATACATTTATTAATATAACTAACTTGTATTAATAAACTGCATTCATTAATGCGTTCAGGGATTAATAATTATTTAAAGTGAGATGGCATCTCCTATCAGATGTTCATATTAACAACAAAAAGAAAATCTTGTTCTTTGTATATTTATAAATCAAACAGACACAAGATATACACAGCACACAGCTTTAAAGTTGTTGGATGTAGCGTAAAACATTGTAATAGCCTACAAGCAAATGACCATACTAATTTCCATATTTTCATACTTCCCATATTAGTGACATGCATAAGAAGATGAGTCCACCCATCCACACAATTGCGCTTTTAAAGGAAAAAATGGGAAAAGATAAAAAATCATGTCTATGTCCAATCCCTCACTTATTAGTAACATAAGGTGAAAAATACTAATTTTGTCCGTAATTTAACTAAGGTTTACTACAGTGTGACTCCAAGTTTTATCTCATATGGCAACATACCGTAATACCGTTATACCGGCTGAAGAGTGAAAAATACCTTGATATGAATTTTTCCTCATACCGCCCACCCCTACTCTGTTTGTATTAGCAAAGGTCATAGATTGATCTTTGATACATTGTGCTCGCAAAATCGCTAGCCCTGAAATAGCCGTCGGGCTATCAAAATGCATCTTCCCCCTGCCCGTCTGGCTATCTTGACTAATAGGAAGGAAAAATATATTTAAATGCTTACGCATTCTCTCACAGATTTGAATGGGTAATTATGGTGTATCTAATTCAGGAATCAGTTTTTAAATTACGTTTGAATGAGCACTTGCAGTTTACTTTCACTTTTGGAAACTGTACAGGAAGCAAGCAGTACTGATTTGTCATAAGTATGTGACACCGTGCAAATCTCGCTCTTAAAGTGACCTTTTTTAAAGTCCCCTATTTTTCTTTCTTTATTCTTTTTACGCCATCTATGGCTATATTCATGGCAATAACTGGTTAATCCATAGTACACAAGTTTATTATTTAGACAAGTTAATCCAGACACATGTTGGGGAGGGAAACTTTGGCATCTCCAATTTTGCCAAACTTGTTGCAGGCATGTTTTCGGCTTGTGGGAGGAATCCGGTATAAACCCACGCTGACAAAGGGAGAACATGCAAACTCCATACAGAAAGGCCACCTAATAGCCGGGGCTCGAACTGGGGCCTATTTTTCTAATCAATAAAATAATCCAATCTGTAACTGGATAAACATTGTATGATCCAAACTGAGTTTTGTGACCCATTGAACCACTATTAAATAGTGAGTATATCCAGGAAACTGATATACTCCTATATCCTGATGAGTTGGAGTTTTTTGTTAAAAAAACAACAGCATGAAAAACAACAATCAGCATGTCTCTTCCCTGGTGAAATAATATACACTGAATTCAAATGGGTGTAAAATTGTTTTTGTGTTATCCTTATTAACTCATTGTTTCTTTTTTGTGTTCAAATAAAAAAAAGGGACGACACAACTTGTGTTAAAACAACACAAAGTTTGTTGATCCTAAAATAACACAGATATGTGTAAGGAAGCCGAGAGAGGACGTGCACTATTATTATTTTTGCTTACTTGTTTTCTCGTGATCTCGAGATAACAAAAGTTGATTTCTCGTGATCACGACTTAATTCTCTCATGATCTCGAGAAAACAAAAAATGTTTTCTCGTTATCCTGGCATGATAATCCAAATGTCATAATGTAATTTCCTGTCCATAATATTTAGTGTATTTTGAAGTGGACTGCTAATGCATATGAGTTAGCCGATAGACTTAATAAATAAATAAAGTTGGACGGTTCATGTTCGTGAATTTAGGGACCATCTCTAAAGTAATACTGTACACGTTTCTATCTTCAATAGTATTTAAGAGTTTATTTATATACAGGGTTCCCGCGGGGTCTTAAAAAGCCTTGAAAGCATTGAATTTATTAATTTGGAAATAATACCTTAAAGTCTTGAATTTTTATGTCTGGGTCTTAAAAATTGTGCTGTATGTAACTTCTCCATATTGTATTTTTCCTTAAAAGTTTCATTTTTCAACCACAATTTGATTAAATCAGGGATGCAAACACAGCGCTTTTCGGCGCCTCCCGCATTTTATTATTAATGGCATTTTGCGTGCGAGCACATCGTGTCTCTTACAATGAGTTTGTTTACGTTCACGTGCTCTCTGTTTCTCGGTGAGTTGGGTGCGACATGAAGCGAGTTCAGCGTCACATGTTTCTGTCACATGTCTCTTTACATGCGCTGCACTTTCTTCCTCCCTCCCTTTTTTAATAATATAATTATTATTGAACCATCTTTTTATATCTAAAAAAGTTTGATGAAAGATCACAGAGATCGTAGCAAAAAAGCTGTGAGCGACAAGCCCATTGCACGAGCAAAGCTCAAGCTGACTCAAGATATAAAAAACGCAATCATCTACACAAGTATTGCTTCATATGTCAGTGCAAAAACAGTAAAGTGTTTTTGTGGTGCTTTGACAAACATTGTCAGCTTTGTTAATTTATGGTTGGATTTATTAAATATAATGTGAAATTAATATATGCAGCCAGATGGAAGGCCCTGGATACGTTGCAGGAGGTGGCCAGGAAGAAGAGGAAGAAGGAGTAAAGCAAGAAGAAGCGCTAGATAATTGATCCAATAATTGAGAGAACGCAACACAGTCCCGGGTCACAGTCCTTTACCCATTCCACATTGGAAAAATAAATGTACACTAGTTCAAGGATTTTGTTTATCTTTGCTGGTAGGGACGTGAAATAGGTGTTAATTTTTTTATATAAATAGTCTTAAAAAGGTCTTAAAAAGACTTGAATTCAAACAACTTTTCTTATCTCGAGATAACGAGAAATTAAGTTTTGATCACGAGAAAAAAGTAAGAAAAAATAATAATAGTGCATGTCCTCTCTCGGCTTCCGTAGATGTGTCTAGTTAAGGACAACACATTAAATGTGTTGTCCTTAACTAGACACAACGGGGTGGTTTTTCGGACAGAGATTACAGTAGTCCTAGACTAAAATAAATGTAAAAGCTGTCCAAACTGAAAACAACTTGCACTGACATCTTAAAATACCTTAAAATATATCAGTGCCCTTTGTTTTGCATCAAAATGCACACAGATAATGTTTTTCGTAAGGCATGTTTGTAACAACTATTTATATTTCCTAATTACACTAAGGCCTAGTCTTGGTTTTAGCTAATCCATGTCTGGGAAACCACCCCAACATGTGTTGTTTTAACACATTCATATTAAAAATGTAGGCTTTCGGAGAAAAGTAACACAAGTTTTGTCAGAACTTGCTATATAGTTTTACTTGTCCTAACACCATTTTTAAAGTCACCATTTTAGTTTTTTAAATCTAAAATATATTATTAACTCTATAGGGCGGTTTCCCGGACAGAGATTAGAGTAAACCACAACTAGGCCTTAGTTATAGGACATTAAACCATTTTTTAAAACATATCTTTCAAAAAACAATACTGGTGTGCAAAACAATGGCACTGATATGTGTTAAAATATGTCAGTGCAAGGTGTTGTTTAAATTAAACCAGCCCATTCATGCATTTTCGTCTGGGGCTAGGGTAACCCCTGGCCGGGAAACCACCCATACGACTGTTATAAATATATTTAAATACACGTTTTGTTAAAAACAACAGATTTTTAACCCATTCTAAATGCTTCCAACTTGGACCAATGAGCTGTGCTTATAGCCCACAGAATTTACTGTCAAATTAATGACATTATATCCATAGTCTTAATGACCATATTTAAACATTACACTGTCCTTATTTAAACCCCACTGTGTTTTCGTTATTCTGTTACACATGAGCACCTGTTAAATGAATAATGGATAGAGCTGCTCGTGCTACATGCTGATATAAAAACAACCAGGGGGCGCCATTCTCCCAAATTAAGTCTTTCCTAGTAACGTGACTGCATGCAAAGAAACATAAACAATAGCACTTGAGGTTCCTTGAGGTTCTGTATTATACGTATTATTGACTTTTTTAATTTGCTAAGTAAAAATGTAAATCTCACGTACATTAGGAATACAGTTTACATTTTTTTAAAGCATTATGCTTTGTGTATGTTGTGTGTGTCATATCAATGCAGATAAGTTTTAGTACAGGAGCAGTGTGTTCGATTGTGCCTCGATTGGTTGTACTTTAGCTTGTGGTGGATGTTATTATTACATCAGTGCTTCTGTGGTGATATTACATCATGGTTAAGATTTAGTGTGTAGGATAAAGTGGTTTCACTTTATCTCAAGACTGTGCTTGTGACAGTGCATTTAAAAGCTCCTCCTTACATTCATGGTGAGATTTAATTCAGGTCAACATCAGAATAGGGTTCAATAACCTGCTTATCACACATGATCTTGTGGGTTGGGAATGACACCCCTCTTCCTGGGCTGGAAGGAATGCTTTTCTAGACCCTTCTCTTCCACGTCCAGTCAATAGAAGTCGAGCCATCTGCCAATCGGCTCCTCAGCGAGGAGGAAGAAGGAGAAATAAGAGTACGACAGGGGAAGAATAGGACAGAGGGGAGTACTCGACACCAGATCGGGACACATGTTGAGTTAACGGACCGTTCCTCCGCCTCCCTTAGCGGATTCGTCTCTCTTCAATCCTGCCTTGGGAACGGATTCACCTCCGCTTCCACATTCCCGTTTGAGCTATGGATGCGAGTAAAATGGTAGGTGGTCGACGAAATGTGAATGTTGTTAGCCTGCATCGGTAGATCTACATGTTTTGGGGGGTGGGTAGGGGGTTGTTTTGTGTGTGTGATGTGTACGTACATTGTTGCTTTGAAGTAACCGCCCTGCTGATTTCCTTCAGAATGCTGCGAGCGTGCGGCACCGTTACGTTTAAACGAGAGAAATGGCGCTAAATAGTTAGCTCGTTAGCCAGTACGTACTAGTAAAGTAGCCCATCTCCAAACATTCCCACGAAGAATGAGCTGCACGCAAAGACTGATAGTGGGCTTATATAAACACGTTTTGTCGGTCCGAGTGCGCTAAAGTGATTTCTAAACGTACAGGAGCACGCGACTGTGTTGATTTTATCGTGCAGCTAATGCAAACTTTATGGAGCTTTCGGTGCAATGATATTGGTGCCTAGCTTTAGTATATGGGAGAGATCAGGGTCACTTGTTGTCTTGTTTTTGGTTAGTTGAGTTTGTTCTGTTTAGTGTTGACTAGCAGCGCATTACTCACACGGTTGGTTTACACCATAATAAAGCAAGGTGCGAATTCAGTCTGAGAATTGTTTGAATTGCAAATATAGCTTGTTTTTGGAAACGTTTAAGCAATTCGAAATAACCCTGCTGAAAAAAACAGCATGGACCAGCATGGGAATTATGCTGGTTTAGCTGGTGGTCACATAGGATGCTGGGGCTAATGCTGGTTTAGCTGGTGCTAATGCTGGTTTGGTACTGGTTTAGCTGGTGCTGATGCTGGTTTAGCTGGTGTTCACTAGCAAACCAGCACCAAAACACACCAAATGCTGGTATGCTGTTTTTTTCAGCAGGGAATTGAATATTTGTGCTTTGCCTTTACAATCAGCTCCAAAGCAGGTGGCTTATCATGTGTTCCCAATTCAGTGCTTCCCAATCCTGGCCTTCGAGTACCCCCTCCCAGAAAGTTAGATTCCTCCTTATTTTAAAACACCTGATTCAACTTCCAGAATGGTTAACATGTCTTGGTAACAACGAGCTGATGAGTTAAATCAGGTGAGTTACATGAGGAGACATCTAAAACATTCTGGAAGGGGGTACTCAAGGAGCAGAATTAGGAAACCTCTTTACCCGCACTGGGGGCAGCTTGGCTCCGACAGAGGCATGTGGACTGAATTTAGTCTATTTGATTGCCTGTATTTTTCTGCATCCGATGTAGGATCTTAAACAGGGCTAGAGATGGTAACTATACCAGCTTTTGTATTTCACATTGTGTTATTGTCACAAGATTCGACTATTTTGACTTAAAACGCTGCACCCTGCTCTCTGCTTTGACTCCCAAGCAGTTATCAACATATTCTGCATGCGATATCTGCTTATTCAAATCCCTCATGTCATGCTCCGCTTAGGCATGGTATGAAAACATGTCTTTGCTTGAGTGGGGTCCTGGGATCCCCACTGGAGTTTGGAGCGTGTCCTGTATGTGTTTGCGGAGGCTGAAGCTTTATGGAAAGTCGATAATTAATGTAATTTGCACTGAACCCAGAGCACTTTTTGGATTTGAGCTGCATCCTTTGGGTTTGCTGAAAGGGTTTGTTGTAGGCTCATTAGCAGGGTTGTAAAACTAACTCAACATAAGGTTGCTTAATACTATTTTGGTTAAAGCACACTCGAGTCAACCACGCAACACCTATTGGGTTTATCAGAGCGTTGCTGACTCTAATGTACCACAGGGATGATGTGTTAGGTGGACAAGCAGCTGTTTGTTTGGCGTTTTAACCATATGAATAACTTACAAGTTGTTGTTGCACTTATCCAAGGCTAGTACAAAGCACAAATATTCAACCCTGTCTGTAAAATCCAAGCCTCATACTCTAATGATGAGATTAGGAGCATCAAAGTATGATTTTCACTCATTTTTGGCAAAGATTGACCTTGACAACAAAGACATCAAGGTTATATTTTCACAGAATGTTCCTTACATTTATGTTGGATGATTTTATGTGGAAAACAGGCACTCAGGATGTTGTATCTGTTGCACTTGCAGAACAAAGGCCATGGGTTCAGTTTTAAGGCAACGGCAGCACACATACTGATAAAATGTACTGCATACCTTGAATGCACTGTACGTCTGTTGGATATAAGCGTCTGCCAGATGCGTAAATGTAAACGTATCTTCTTTAAATATCAACAAACTGTTTATAGTTCACCAAACAACGCCGCATCTGAATGGAGCTCTGTGTTTTTCCATTGTGATTTTTCCATTCCTTCGAGTCCTAACTAGGTGTTGACCTACTGAGAGGAAGTTTGAGTCATAAATGAGTAAATTACAAAATCATCTTTAAAGGGAAGAAAAAGTTATTTCGTAAAGCAGAACACAGTTGCCTTTCAGTGAAATGATCTTTAAAGGGGTGGAGTGGTATCTGAGACCGTGTAGCTAAAAAAACACGACTATCAAAATTTAGGGTGTTCAGGTCTAGTGTGATTGAAACAGAGGGCCACTTCAGGAAGTTCAGAGGTATTTTTAGCTCCTTCAACTTTAGTTTAACCCACCCACGCCACAGAATAAACTAAAGTGAAGCCACAGACCGATACTTCATTCGTTGCTCAATGTTAGCAGTGCTATTGAAAGCAATTGTGCACTTTCGGGTGGCAGCTTGCTTTCTGAAGTACCTCAAAGATTTGAGATTACCAAAAATGGTAGGCTGGATGTGAGAAAGTTGTTTGGGTTGGCCGCGATGCCCTCAGGAGAAGCGTTGGTACAGCTGGGTGTTCCTTAGTCGACAGGAAATGGTAAAGACTGAATTAACTAAGTCAGGAAGCGCTAGAGGAGGCATCAGAATACTCCTGGGATTTGAGATCATATAGACCAGGGATGGGCAACTTCGATCCTGGAGGGCCGGTGTCCTGCAGAGTTTAGCTCCAACCATAATTAAACACACCTGAAGCAGCCAATTAAGGTCTCACTAGGCATACTAGAAACGTTTAGGCAGGTGTGCTGAGGCAAGTTGGAGCTAAACTCTGCAGGACACCGGCCCTCTAGGACCGAAGTTGCCCATCCCTGATATAGACCCTGACCTATTTAGCGACCTTCCCATCCCCAAGCAGGAGGAATTGACAGGATGTATGCGATAAATGTGGTTAACTGATCATTGTCGTGATATTGAATTGAAATTATGGGAAAATCCAGGCTGTGTCCCATAATCTAATAATGAGATATGGAGTGTCAAAGTTTGATTTCACTCATTGATTTCGCATTGTTTTTAATCATTGACAACCTTACTCGGTCAATATCAAATATATCAAGGTTATATTTTCACAGAATGTTCTTTTACAATATGCAGGATGATTTTATATAGAAAAGTTGATCACAAAAAATGACTTTAGCTTGGTTTTTACAGACTGGGTCACATGTAAGACACCCTAGAGCGATTTTCCTTTAATACTTTGGCAGGCACTTTCATCCTAGTGCCGTGCTCTACCAGTTGAACTACATAATTGCTACGTAATGTGAATTGTACTTTTTTCAGGTGAACTTTTTTTGGGTGTTCCTTGTTGTTTGGGTTGTTTTCTTTATTATTATCTATGGAAAAAGTGACCCTACCGTATTTTAGGTGTCATTCTTGTGACTGTAGGATGAATTATGCAGGAACTTTACCCCACATTTATTACTCTGGGTAAGATGTTTGCTGAAAGCAAGCCTTACTAATTATTCATGATCATGGCACAGCATGGGTTAAAACGTATAACTCGATACAAATGAGAGCCATTTCCTTACACACTCCTCTCTGGGCAGATGGGGTCACATGAGGACAGTCGATCTTAGTATCCCTGGTGGCCATTACTTCTGTCTGCGATCCTATTGATCTGATTGATGTTGTGCACTTTGCATTAGGACTATCAGAATAGCTAGCTACTAACACAGATGTTTGCAGATCATCATTCATATATGTTTTGTTTAACAAGCTTGTGTCAGTTTTATACTGAAAAAGCCAGTGCTGTAGTAATTAAGCATCTAATGGGCTGATGGGATTGGAGGACGACAGCTTAGATTAAGTACTCGTGGCGTAACAGGCTGTTTGAGAGCTTTCTTTGAGATACAAAAGCTGGAAATGCGATGTCATTGCTATGTGGTTTACACAATGTGTTGCACCATTTGCTGTTGAAACGTCCCATGTTTTTGAGTCTATATATGGGATGACGATGTAGGACATTATGTCTTCTGTCATGTAATTCACAAACTATGAAAAATATAAAGTACAATCTTGCCCAGTGAGATGTCTTTAAGTTTGTGTGAACGAGTTAGTGCGCTATTTACAGGGGGAGGCAACTGATATCAGTGATTACACGCTGCTTGGGGGCAGAACAGTGGGGCAAAATATTTATAGTTTATTAATCCGAAGGCTGCAGTCTCTGGAGGTCACATTTGTAAGCTTCATACGTCTTATTTCAGAATATTATCAATTACCAAGTTGACTAATATTCGTTAATCGTACGTTGTAATACTCTTATGACTTGCAAATGTAATGCTCAGTCAACTGAAATAAACCAGGCTTGATGATGTATGCAGCCTGCATATTTTGAGAAATTACCATTCTCTCTTGGTCACTGAAAGCTGCGAAAAAGTATCAATCTGCGTAACCAGTACACTATCAGAACGCGTTTTCAGCGTGGCTGGAAACATTATAACCCCAAAAAGGTTTCGCGGTGCTTTCCTCCTCTTCAAAATACGTGGGCGCTCCAGAGCTTCTGTTGTTGCTAATGGCGCCTTTCCATTGCATTATACCCCACGGTTTGGTTTGGGTCAGCTTACTTTTGTGAACTTTTCCACTGGGTGCAGTACGTAGTATCCGATACTTGTTTCGGACCACCTACGTTGGGGTTCCAAGCGACCCAAGCTTATACCAAAACATGATGCGAAAACATTGTAGATCACTGATTGGTCTGAGAGAATCGTCACTACCAGTGTCATTGCTAATGTAAAAGATTTCCTTTGCTCGAGACTGCGCAAGCTAGCACTAAGGTTAACATGTTGTCGTCTGTGCTCTGCTGTAATCACCCAAACTCCCTTTTAGCGATGAATAACATCCATAGGTTGAGATTCAGGAACACCATTCGCAACGCTCACGTCCGTGTATATGCTTAAATGCAACTTAACGTCACGGGTTTTTGTACAAAAACTGTCATATGAGATAGAGGTAGTGATAAGCGCGATGTGCTACTTGTGGTGGTCAATTTTACTTTTGTGGCAGACTAAGAAATAAATAAATGTATGGGGATGTACAACAA
This sequence comes from Paramisgurnus dabryanus, assembly GCF_030506205.2. Taxonomy (NCBI): domain Eukaryota; kingdom Metazoa; phylum Chordata; class Actinopteri; order Cypriniformes; family Cobitidae; genus Paramisgurnus; species Paramisgurnus dabryanus. The sequence continues at coordinate 29,127,552 of NC_133344.1, forward strand.
CGCTCTCACTTGTATGATGTCACAGCAGTAGGCAGCGCAAATATAACGACACGCCTATAATCCCTCCCACTCCGAAGTGTTACTAAACTTGATGGAAAATCTAACCAAGCCAAAGTGGGGTGAGCTGACCCGACCTGACCCAAACCAAATGTGGGGTACTATGCAATGGAAAAGCGCTATAAGTGACCCAAGCATTGCTTGACGCTGTGACCAACAACCACCGGTGGAAAAAGAAATTGGTGCCTTTTAACATGCACATTTGTTAAGAAACATATATCTGATCCTCGTTTACATTGTTATATTTCTAAATATATGTAGGCATTATATATAAGGCCTATATGCATCAATGTGTGTGCACATACGCCCATGCACGCCTCTCTACACACACATACATTCTATAACCACCACACCAACCCGGTCAATTGGTGCGTCCCTAATATTATATTCCATTCTGCATCCTTCTAAAAGTCACCTTTAAAGGACAAGTTGGGTATTTTAGACTTAAAGCCCTGTTTTCAGATTGTTTATGGTGAAATAGAATGGTTTTGACTGAAATTTCGACATTTGCGGTTGCCCTGAGAATTTTCGCGTGTTTGTGTTTCAGCTCAGACCTCTACAATGGGTTTAATGGTGCACTGGAACAATCCTTCCTAAAATGCATTAAACTTTCGTTTACAAAGACGTGAAACTCACCGAGTGGTCAGGGGCGTTCACTGATATGCTCACACAAAAATCGCTACAAAAGATGCTTTCCAACAGCTGTTTTAGCATTCGTTGTTAACTTGTGGACCTATTTTTCCAAACGCTAATCCGCCATTGCCAATTGCAAGAATACAAACAACGGTCCCGGCGACGGAGTAATACCGTACCTCACAGCACATCTAATACAAGTCAATGGAGTTGGTAAAAACTACGATAAAACCTGTTGGAATGCGTATTTTGCAGCGATTTTTGTGTGAACATATCAGTGAACACCACTGACCACTCGGTGAGTTTCACGTCTTTGTAAACGAAAGTTTAATGCATTTTAGAAAGGATTGTTCCAGTGCACCATTAAACCCATTGTAGAGGTCTGAGCTGAAACACAAACACGCGAAAATTCTCAGGGCAGCCGCAAATGTCGAAATTTCAGTCAAAACCGTTCTATTTCATCATAAACAATCTGAAAACAGGGCTTTAAGTCTAAAATACCGAACTTGTCCTTTAAGTGCAAACAGGGTTGTATTTAAATCCCGAACAATGTCACATTTAGAAACGGAGCAGGCTACCTACAAGTGCTTTTGATGATGAATTCATCCCTTGGGATTTGCAAAAGTCACAGACGATGTGAGACTGGATGGAATGTGACCCAGACATATTTTCATTACAGATTCATCTATGGAGATGAACACTCCTCTATCTACTCATACCCTCCCTATTCTTAAGCTCTCACCTTATTTCCCTTTTCTTACTTTATAAAGTGATTATCACTTTGTCATCAGCTGCCGTGCTTGTGAGAGAGCCAAGTTATTCACAGACCAATGCCAAGAGACCTGGGCAGCTGGCACACCGCATCCATACGAATGACAAAGTCTCAGTGTCTACAAATCTCTGAATGGCTCACACTAGCTGGAACTAAAGTGTTTTGGGGAAACTTTAGTTGTGTATCTTTTTAAAGGTCTTAATTTCCTTTTCGTTAATGGAAACTTTACTTCGTCCAATTTTTAACAGACCTGATTATTTTAGTCATATGTTTATCAGTTCTGAATTCTTCGTTGGTTCCTGGAAAGAGTGTGTTGTGATATTTAAACTACTCACATGGAAGAAGCCTACAATTCAACTGCTGTTTAAGGATAGGTGCCATTTTTAGCATAAAAGCATTGCTAAAAATCCTATTGGGTTGGTCTATAAGAAACTAGCAGTTTTCCAAAGTTAGCAATGCAGAGTCCATGTAGATTACGCAGCGCCTGAAAATAGTGCTTTCAATAGCTGGGGACTATTTTCGGGTGCTGTGTAATGTCATTCATTGCGCCTCCAGCAGCAAAGTTCCTTGATTATTACACCAGACTGAGAGTATAGTTCCTAGCCATATCTGTCTAGAAAATTGCAACTTTAAATTTTTCGTCGGACTTAGTACACGATGTAACTACAGAAGAGTCAAGTTTTAAATAGGAAAAATATTGAAACTTTTTGGTCATTTTTGAGCGCGATGCAAATGATCTAATCAGATTTAATGAATTATGCTAAGCTTAGCTATGCTAAAAGTGGTACCGCCAGACCCTGAGATCACCTGAATAGATTCCAGAGCTGCGCACTTAAAAATCTGAGAACCAATGCTGTATGTAAAAAAGAGCTTATTATGTTTATAGGAAGTAAGACTGAGAGACTTGACTAGGCTTACACATCCGTGTGCTGGGCCGGAGAGTCAGATAAAAGCTCATTATGTTCAGCTGACCGTGCTAAATATGTGATGCATGTTTAAACAAAAAGCACCATTATGTTATGCAGGTACCAAATTGTCCTACCTAGAATTAGGCTTTTATGCCAGAGCAGGAATCTGTGAGAGAGGATAGGGCGTGTGCACAACAGATGCTTAATGTCTTTTAGATATCTCACTCAGGTTTGCTCTACATATATATGACCGGCAAATGGATCATAAACACTTAGGATTGCAAGCAGCAGGGTTCTCTCTCTGAAATAAAAGAGTCTTTTAGGTACTGCTGCCCGTTGACCAGCACTACTAGAGTCGAACATCATTTGTATTCAGTGGCTGTTGCACAGCAGCGGTTAGAGTTGCTCAATAGGCCTTCACTGAAACACACACTTACTGTTTCCCTCGGCACACAGGAAGACTTCTCTGCCATGAGCTGCTTTTTAAACTTGAACTCGTGTAGAAGAGCAGAACGAATAACAAAATGTTTCATTTTCTGCATTTTCCCCCACAGGCAGTCAGCATCAACAAAGCCATCAATACACAGGAGGTTGCAGTCAAAGAAAAGCATGCCAGGAATATCCTTTTTTTGGTAGTGGACTGGACTATTTGGTATATAGTGTATAAAAACATGCAGAGGATAAGCTACAGTGACTTAGCATAGTTACATATAAACAAAACTAGTACTATAGACAGTTTCATTGGACACACGCATTTTATAGTGATTACACCCTTGAACCGAAGTGAATTTCCAGTCTGTATTTATTTATCGGTCTTGCTAGTGGCTAAACGGATCTCTGGAGAAAATAAAATGTCTTGGTTTGCTAAAGATGAGTGGAGACGACAAGCTTATGTTGTTGCTGCTGAAACCGCCTATATGCGCATGTATGCTTTATGTAGATATATATGAAGAGTTTTGTTCCAAAACGCAATAAATGCCATTTTTGAAAAAAAAATGAGTTACTGCCAGAATCAGTATTATATCAGTAAAGTAAAGTAAATTCTTAATTTTACGCAAAATCCAATATCCGCCGTGTTATTCTGTCATCTTTTCTCCCTTTTTTCCCAAAACGCAATAAACGCCACTCCTCCTTTTCCACAGAATGCAATAAATCTGCTCCACACATTACAGCGCACCATTCCACGCAATGTAAACAAACAATGGCGGCGCGTTGAGTACACGGAATCTTAGTTTTCCTCATCTACTTTATACTTCGTGATCAACAAACAAACAAAAACAAAATATTACTTTTAATGGCATTGATAAACCTGTGATGGTTTTCTGTAACGGGAAAGAAACGTAAGCCATTAACATCTAATAATTTACGCGAGAGGCACTCGTGAGACGGGTGCTTGTTCTCCCAACAGCATCTAGCTTCTCTCGTGCTAACACATTGACCCCAGGCGATCTTATGAAAAACTTTCCATAATTTTACTCAGTCAACGAAAATCGAGCAGGACCAAAACATTTTACAGTTGATCGCTGTGAAAAATATTAAGAGACGACGTCAAGTATAACCGCAGAAATGACAGCGTTCTTAATATCACAAAGTAAGTGTTTTGATTAATGACATTAATGTTTTTTATCAGTGTATAACACTGTTCAACTAAATGAATATAAAATGGCAAAGATGAATGCACATCTATATAGGCTATTGATTGAATAGATTTATAGCATTTTGAAAAAAATTTGTCATGGATTTATTGCATTTTGTGGAAAAAATAATCCATTTTTATAAAAAATCTTTGAAAATCAAGTTATGGATTTGATTTTTTTATGTTTTTATAACCTAAAGATGCTATGTGAAAGTTTGTAACAGAAAATAGTGGTTTTCATCTTGTCACTTTCTTGGTATAGAAAACATGTTTTTACCGAAATGTATCAAAATAGATTTATTGCGTTTTGGAACCAAACTTTTCATATATACACACAGCACCCAAGAAAGTCATGAAGTGCAGTTCGCAGATCTTTTTGAAAGTACCATCATCATTTTTACAAAAATAACTACTGTACTTAAGACATTTTATAATCGAACGAAATAGCATTGAAACCTTGCATTGATATGAAAGGCTCTTCCAGATATAGTGTCCATGCAACATGCAGTCTGATGTGGTAAGTGGCATATGCACGAAAATAAACCTTAGGTATTTAAGACTCATTCGTCATGATTTGTGATGGGATTACTGAGTTGGATGCCAGTGCCAGGTGTAAACAGGACATCAGGGTTTGTAATGTGAAAGCGTTAACACAGTACACAGCTGTGTTTCCCAGTTTTATCCTTGACCGCAGTTTTCACCTTGTATATTGGGAACGCATCATGAGAAGGGGGCTCACACCTTCTGGCTTGCTGTCAACCGCCTGCCCCTCTCCAGCAATGCGGTGCTCTGCTGGAAATTTTGCCATGTCTTCCACAAGCTGCTGAGGGACGGCCATCCAAGCGTGAGTATGCCGACGTGCATCTAATTCTACCCCTCTATTGCTTCATCTCATTTTATCCGTTTGTCACTCACTCAGTTTTTCAGTTATGTAATGTTTGTCTCAATATCAGCTTTGCTCCCCCCAAAAAACTAATGTAAAACACAGATCCATTTTAAACAAATATACAGCTCTGTTTCCAGTACAAAACAATTATTTGAAGATGATAGATAACACTACTCTTGTGAAAAGATCAAAACATAATGAAATGTGCCAATATCTTAATCGTGAACAACACTTTTTGGCCTTCTGTTTTATTTAGGATCCTACCTTTTAAAGGTAGCTGCTTATAATATAGGAAATAGACCTCAAATTGGCTTAATAGATTTAGGAGCCAAGCTATAAGCATTCCACAGTCTCTCAAACTCTCTCTCTCTCCTCTCAGGTCATTAAAGACTCCATGAGGCACAAGTCTGACCTGACCGACATGAGCAGGATGTGGGTAAGCGAGTATACGCATTTGACGGCAGCCGGACTGAATGATTTCACAGTGAAGTAGAGGCTCGTCCCAGAGAAACTGACAGAAACTGTCAGATTGTCAGTCAGCAGGCTAATTTTAATTTGTGATGATGGACAGCTGAATACATCGACATTCAGTGCATGACTCAGTGCACTATATCTTCAGCAGAGAGATGATCTGAAATTAGCTAATGATGACGGGTTTGTGTTTGGCACTGGAGGTGGAGGAAGACGTGCAGAGCTTGACTTGTAATGGGTACCAGTCCCTTATATTATGTGCATGCCCAGACATTAGTCTTAAAGTCAACTTGAATTTAAATTGGACCTTTTTTATTTAAATTCACTGTCAACAATTACTCATCTTCGTGACTTTTGACGGTCTTCAGTGAAAGATAAAGTAGTGATTTTAAAGGAATAGTTCACTGAAAAAAATACCCTTTCCTTTAGCTAAATTAAATTAAAGAATAACGACATCTGGTGGGAGGGACTTTGTGCATCCACAGGATCTGGTCTTGCTATTCCAAGCTTCCAAACAGGAAACAACTGACTTTAAACCCATAAAAATCAAATTTCAAACTTTATAAACTATAATAGCTAGCTTGTCCAAGATGGTGTTGTTACTGGAAGTTAGTTATTATAGTTCATTAACTTTAATATGGATATTTTTCTTACAATATTGCATCAAATACCCGCAAGATATTTATTAATCCATTGGAGCCATATGGATTACTTCTGTGAAAAATGGATGCACTTTTTTGGGCTTCAAAGTTAGAAGTTGTACCCTGATGACTTTTTTTCCTCCATTATAAGCTTGGAAAGCAAGGACATTTACTAAAATAACTCCAAATATGTTCGTCTGAATGATGATGGACACATGTTTCTTGGATTGCTTTGGAGTGAGTAAATCATGGGGTAATTTTAATATTTGTCTGGAGTATCACTTTAAAGGGGATCGCACACCGGCCACGCAGCTCAGCGCCACGTCGAGTCGCGTCTAGGACAACTCTGAGGTATTGTAAACCGGAAGTGCACATTAAATAGCGCGAGCTTCGTCAGATAGCATCTACTTCAAAAAGGCAAAATATACGTTAGCAGCCAATGTTAAATGTTAATGATTTGGGACACATATGATGTTATTTAATGTTAAATTATGTGAGTGGCGCGACAGGGATTTGAGGAACTTCCTGAGTCACAGTTGGGCGGCGCGGACATGCGTATACTCATGAAAACTATGTTCGATTATTATTATTTTTTTGGCCGGTGTGCGATCCCCTTTAGAACGGCATAAGCAAATAAATAAAAAATATATATGAATCAATGTGCCACTATATTTGAATTTGACACACAGATCACCTTGTTTCCAAATTAGTTTTGCTAAAGCTCAAAATATCGATATAAGAACATTGCTCATTCTGCATTAATTGCATCGGCAGCTTTTCTTACGCTTTTGCTGTGTTTTTGTTAACTAGTTTGAATATTCTTGAAAATATTTCCTGTTGTGTTTCAGAGAAGAAACCGATTGACATGAGGAAAAGTAAATGGTGACAAAATATTTTACACAGGAGTCAACAGGAAGGGTCAGGTGGAACATGCTGAGTTGTAACTTTTTGTGTAGTGTAAGGACCTGTAGTACTAGCTGACGATACACTAACGCAAAACACTTCCTGTGAACGGTTAAGTCCACTTCCTGTTGATGATGTCACAATGAGTGGTAAAGGGGACAGGAAGTGAAAGAATGAGCTCATTTACTATATTTCCAGCTGTTCCTGTTATGTGTGTACACAAACATGTTCACACTCCCCAAACTTGACCTCTATCAGCTCCAATGACTCATAATTGTAGAGAAAAACTGAGAATGCGTCAAGGCCTTATTAGCTGCCTGTGCTGCATATGAAGGGTGATGACATCATTTAAATTTTCAAGTGATCGCTCCGTTCCTCTCCTTTCAGGGTCATTTGAGCGAAGGCTACGGGAAGCTGTGCAGCATCTACCTCAAACTGCTCATCACCAAAATGGAGTTTCACATCAAAGTGAGTGATTGAGACCTTGAGGACCTTTACTGAGCATTTATCATCTCCACAGATCTTCTTTTTGCTCTAGGGCTGTCTTCAAAATCGCCCTCATACACTTGTTCACTATTCCCTATGTTACTATATTGCACTAGAAAGAGTGAATGAAATCAAGTGAATTCACACGGTGAGTTCGCAGGAAGGATTGCTGGTGTCATCTTGTCTTGAAACGTGGGAATTTATTCAGTGTGAGCCTCACTGGATGAGTAGCAGGACAGCTATAAGTGAGCATACATCAGTTGTGTGTTTATATTGCAATGCATCATGGGATTGAATGAGTGCATTTGATAATGTCCACTACTAAATGTACTCGGGTATAGGGGCTATTTCGGACATAGAAGTCTTTCTTTTTGAGCATTGATATTTAGTTAAACAGGAGTTTTAGGACATTGTAGTCCATGTTTGTTAGTTTTTTTTTATTTAAGTATTTAGATATTTAGCAGATAAGCATGTTGCTCAAGCATCTCATGCTAAGTAATGTGTAAAGATTTTTGCATAAAATGCCTCCAGTCCACTTTTTTCCACCTGCCACTGACTGCGAATTATGACTGATGACTTTTTTATTATAAAAAAATGGACAAGCTTTACCATTTGTCCTGCTCTAACTTCCCATTTCAGTAAAAAATACATCAACACGTGACAAATTGTATTCATGGTGTTTAAAAAGATTGTATTGAGTTAGACTCCCACAAATATAATGTACACCCACGTCTTCTCTCCCAGAATCCTCGTTTCCCTGGCAACCTTCAGATGTCAAATAGACAGCTTGATGAAGCCGGCGAGAACGACGTCAATAATTTGTGAGTATTGCTTTGGTCTGATGGTTTCACTTCTGATTGTGAACAAATACCATAACATAGATATTAGAGGTTTATTCTGAGGTGGAATTTGTTTATTTATTTTATTAAATGTAAAAACACAATCTTGCTTTTTGTGTCCGTTTATGAAAAGGGAGTTGATTATGTTTTCTGTCTTCTCAACGTTTGTAGCTTCCAGTTAACAGTGGAGATGTTTGATTATCTGGAGTGTGAACTGAATCTTTTTCTTGGTGGTAAGTTTGTGATTTAAAGGGATAGTTCACCCAAAAATTTTATTTTGCTGTTTATTTACTCACCCTAGGGCCATCCGATATGTTGGTGACATTGTTTCTTCAGTAGAACAACAAAGATGAGAAACCTCAGTGCTCTGTGATTCAAATAATAAGTCAACAGTTTTCGCCGCTTCAAAAAGCAGATACATCCAATACAAAAGTAATCACTGTGACTCCTGGTGACAAATTGACGTCTTGTGAAGCCCATCGATTATTTTTTGCAAGAAATTGAACGTTATTTACAACATTATTAGTGTTAATGTAGAGCCCAGGGTTCATATGGTCCTGGAAAACCTGTAAAAGTTAGGGAATTTTAAAACATAATTTTCCTGGACTGGAAAAGTACTGGAAAACAAATAAACCCACAATGTTTAGGAAAAGCTTTTCCAAAGAATAGATTTTAAGTACAGTAAACTATAAAATAGTACAGTAAAATATAATATGTTAATTTTAACAGGAATTTTAATATTAATGTTAATTTTAACAGGAATTTTAATATTCCTGTTAACTGCTCGTCGGGGTATTTTGACTTATATGGAGAACACAATATATTTAAATGCTTTTGCATTCTCTCACAGATTTGGTTGTGTAATTATGGTGAATGTAGTCCAGGCATCGGGTATTTGAGTCGCGTTAAAACGCTCGGTAAGTCATGAACTGTACTGAAAGCAAGCATCTGGATCTATTGCTCAAAATTGCTAAACCGTTATCACAGCGCTAGGCCGTTAGAAATCACAGTGCTAAACCCTTATCACAGTGCTACACAACAAAACGCGATGGTAAAACCTGTGTGCAAATACTCAAAATAACACAGACATTCTGCGTGATGTGGCTTTTCTAGTGTCAGAGTTCACGCACATTGACTTTTCAAAGTTGTGCTCAAGTTTTGAAATTTCGGTTTTGACCTCTGCCAATGATATGACTTTTCTTTGTAAGCTTAGAATTTCTTCTCTTTACTTACATTGAATGGTAAGTCCAAGGAGGCATCCATATCGTTTCGCCGTATTGATAAACTATAATAGCAGAGAGGGACAAAAAGCACTTGCCTACCAACGCGTTTTCAAAGCGTGTTTTCATTCAGAACATGTGAACCAACTGCATTGGACAAAGGAGATCAGTGATTACATATCGGCTACCGTAGTTGCAACATGCATTTGGAAAGGCGAGGTGCTAGAGAGCACTGTTTTTGCTTGAATGCAAAATACAATTTTACCACTAGATGGGGGTAAATCCTACTTGCAGTTCCTTTAACCAGAGGTGACGTTGAAACGTACAGTAAAATATATATTTTCCATGTTAATCTTTTTTATGTACGCTTTTGTCCTAACTAGCTGTTACAGCGATATGGGACAAGTGAAAGCAGATTCTCTTTTAGAAACAGAATTTATTCATTTATCTACCGTGATGTCACAGCGGACAGCTTCGCCTACGAAGGGATCTCAGTGGATAAAAGTTCTTCATGAATAATAATGATCAGATATAGTCACATTGCGACAAATATATAATTTACTATAGATCTTTAAAGGTAAATAATAGGAAGCAAACGGAACCAATAGCCCAATTTCAATAAATACTGTATTGATTTTTTTTTCAATTTTTCATAAATAATGTATTCTTATAATGTTACATTTTTTTATTTAATAATTGTTTATATACTGACATATTTTTTATATCTTCTGACTGGCTGTGATTTAATTTTTAATTATTTATTTTTTTATTCAGATTTTGCTTGAAATACCTTTTAAATTAAGTTACCACCTGCATGTGTTACATCTCTCTTTGTTTTGCAAATAAGCATGTACTGTAAGTGTGTGACTATGCTATTAATGAAAATTGTCCTGATTGCGCTTAACTGTTAGACCCAAAGTTGCCTAAATCTACCGCGAACACTGCTAGATCACAGTATGCCTGTGCTGGAAGCGTTAGGGAGCCGCTGGCACAAGCACAGCTCACTGGTACAGGAAACCACACCTCTGTGTGCTGAGAACACTGAGTCTCATAGGAGCCTGCATCAATGAGCATGAGATGGGTGGGGGCGAGAGACTGATGGAGATGAATGTGAATGAGGCGATGAGCAGGATAGGTTGGATAAAGAGCATGTTAAAATAAAATAAAAATAAGTTACTGTCGTTTAAGGTAGAAAGTCCCTGAAACGGTATGAGGAAAAACATTATTTTCACTATAAGTGTATTGCATTGAAAATGCATAAATAAAGGCTTGATTTGTGTAAGCTGTAGTACAAAGATTAGCACACATGGCGGTTACATAAGGCAATCAAGGTTCAAGTCTAACCTTTATCTATTGATATATTTCTGTTGTTAGAAAGGGATGATGATAATAATTCTGTTAAACTGTTTGATCTGCTGTCTGTTGTACTTTATATGGGATGTTGTTTGTGTTTTTTTTTTCAGTGTTCAGCTCGTTGGATATGTCTCGTTCAGTGTCTGTGACAGCGGCTGGTCAGTGTCGTTTGGCTCCTCTGATCCAGGTCATTCTGGACAGCAGTCATCTGTATGATTACACCGTCAAACTGCTCTTCAAACTCCACTCCTGTGAGTTTAACCCTCTGCAACCCTTTATGTCTCTAACACATACAGAGGAACATGAAGCAGTAACTTATTTTTATGCATGTGTGAGGGTCCGCATACCGCGATTTTCATCTTTAGTAGAGTGCTCGCGTAATGTATGTACACCGCCTGATTTATGAAACCACCTCATACATTGTACATGTAAGTCACGCATATGCTTGCAGGAGAATGTAGTATTTAGCCCATGAGATGCATTGCATTTTGTCGCAATGCATATGTGTCGAACGTCTGTGTACACGTCAAATATACTGTTTATATATTTAGCCCTTATTCATAAACAGTGAGTAATGTAATGCGGTCTTAATAAATCAAATTAAATGTAATGGTGCCAATAGTTACTGGTCAGGCTTGGCATACAGTCATTTAGCTTTATATTACCATTGATTACGTTTACATGCACCCTCATAATGCGATTATAATTAGATTTTGGAAATATTGTGATTGCATCTCATGTAAACACAATACCTCTATCAAAATAATGCGATTTAAGCTCATAATCGCATTAAGTGTAATCATATTAAAACGTGCGTATGCTGATTTTAATCACAATACACGGCCATGTAAACACTTTAATCGTATCTAAACCCCACTAACTAAAGTGCACGTGCATTTTTTGTCACACACCTTCGTAGTAAACTTGGCATTAGGAATCTGTCAACACGACTCACAGTTTTGCCTTTATCCAGAAACGGCATATGAAATGGTTACAGGCATTGTCATAATATTTCTGTGTTCATCACGGCATGAAAAACAAATGCGTCCATAGGGTCATTTTACGTAAATAAATTAAAATGGTGATTAGTAACACACCTATATGCGAGTTCATTATTTGTGCTGTGCAAATAAAAACCACAATTATTAGTGAATAATGCAGATAATAAAATCATGTAAGCATGTTACTGCGATTAAGTCCTTACTCTGATTATTGGAAATAATCACGTTATTAGTGTACATGTAAATGTCGTCATTTTAAATGTTTTCTCCTATCCTCCAGGTCTGCCAGCAGATACTCTTCAGGGGCACAGAGATCGTTTTCAAGAGCAGTTTAAAAAGTGAGTCTGTCGGTTCAATATTTATTGTCTCTCTGTCAGGACAGATGGTGTGACTCGCTCGAGTTCCCGCTGTGCCGAGTGCCACTCTCCCTTTTGTCATTTTTTCACTTTATTTCTCAGTTTCTGTCTAAATCTCTCTCTCTCTCTAGACTAAAGAGTCTATTCTATCGCTCCAGTAACCTACAGTTTTTCAAGAGATTGATTCAGATCCCACAACTTCCTGAGGTAAGACTCCTGCATACCAAACAGAATGTGTCTTAGTGAAAAGACATGACGTAACTTTATGTAGCCTTCCTAAACCTTTTCTCTGATTATTCACATTTTTATTTGTATTCTCAGAATCCCCCGAACTTCCTGCGGGCGTCGGCCCTCTCCGAGCACATCAGTCCAGTGGTGGTGATCCCAGCGGAGGCCTCGTCTCCTGAGAGTGAACATGTGGTGGAGACTGAAGATCTGGTGGACACAGAAGTACCACCTCTCCCGGTACTACACACAGTAACGCATCACTATAACATATTACGTAACATCTAGGGTTGTGCCGATAGATGGTAATATCGTTTATCGCCGATCGTCAGACATATCGCTAACAGCGGGCTTTCATGACAATAGTTGGCGATAGTTGTTATTATCATCATAGTTTCACATTAACATGCGCATTGCGTGCTTTTCCCCGCATGAGAGGGTTTGTGGGCTTCAGTTTGTGTGAGAGAGATTGTAACGTGTGCGGATTCCTTCTTCCACGCACGTCGACTCGATGCGTGCGTCTTGGACTCTTGCTCGGACCTGAACTCCTTCTAGCACCTAAACTTGTATTGCGCGTGGCTCTGACGTCAATGCGTCTTCACATTCAACATAGTTTTTCATACAAAACTTTGTTTATAAGTGCACTTGTAAAGCTATTAATTATAGTTTTTTTATTAAAGGGATAGTTCACCCAAAAAATGAAAAGTCTGTCATTATTTACTCACTCTCACGTTGTTACAAACCCGCATGAATTTCTTTATTTCTGATGAACACAAAGGAAGATATTTTGAGAAATGTTTGTAGCCAAACTGTTTGTGGACCCCATTCACTTCCATAGTAGGAAAAAGAATACTATGGAAGTAAATGTGTCCATGAACGGTTTGGTTACAAACATTTCTCAAAATATCTTCCTTTGTTTTACAGGTTATAGGTTTGTTACAACATGAGGGTGAGTAAATGATGACAGAATTTTAATTTTTGGGTGAACTATGCCTTTAACTTGTTTTTCCTGATGTGCTATATATTTATAATCAACCATATAGCTATTAGCGCTCATAACCGGACAATAATTATGCTAGAATTTCTGTATTGTACATCCCAAAGGTTGACTGTGTAAAGATGAGAATACCTATCATTGTGCTTGATCTCCATTAGGGCCCTGCGGACACTAAATTCGATGACCTTTTCGGGACCTCTGCCGCAACAGACCCATTCAACTTCAACGGTCAAAACGGCATGCGCAAAGACGATAAGTAAGATCGTTAACCAAAATATCATTACCCAGTGTGTCATCTGTTGTACCTGTAAAACTACAGAGACATTGTTTGCATACGTATAAATGTCGTATTTGTATCTTTATCAGAGACCGATTGATCGAGCAGCTCTCAGCTGAGATACAGGCCCTGAAAGAGGAATTGGAGTCTTTTAGACTAGAGGTGAGAACCTACAGATACAACAGAGGAACAGAAGTGAAAGTATTAAAGTCCCTAAATGAAAATTGCACGTTTTGGCCATTCACAGAGTGGGCGTCTTTGCCAAGCACTGCGGGGGCGTGTGAATGAACTGGAGGCGGAACTAGCGGAGCAGACACACCTGAAGCAGCAGGCTCTGGGAGAGAGCGAGTTCCTGAGGGCGGAGCTAGACGACCTTCGGAGGGTCAAAGAGGACACGGAGAAAGAACAACGAAGCCTCAGTGAAATCGAGAGTAAGAAATTTTGTCTCATCCTGTGTTGCTGTAGCTCAGCTGGTGGAGCAAAGCATCATCAGCATAAAACATTGTGGGTTTGATTCCCAGAATCAATGAGATTAGAGCAAATAAAACTAAGAAGTGGGCATCAACCTCAGGTCCACAAAAGTAACACAAATGATTATTCTCTTCCTCTTTTGTAAACCATAAACACCCTTTCCCTTTTGTATTGTGGTTGTTATTTTTATAAGTTTTCCTTCCTCTTAGATTGAATTATATTGGCTGGTTTGCCTCTGTCTGTTGTATTGGAGCATCAGTTTTTAACAGTAATCATGATAAAGATGCAGCATGTTTTGTGGGCTGAACCTTCAGCATCAGTAAACGCTGTTATATGTTATTAAAGAGCTGGCTGTTTGCAGATGGAGGACAGAGATGGATGTTTATTAGACAGCCCAGCTGCTCTCTGTTGCTGAGCAGCAAACAATCCACAGCATCCTCCAACCCAATACTAATACAGTCCGATTCACCCGCATGCAAGCATACTGTAGATCAACCATGTGCTTGAAAATATTTAATTTGGTGGTTGTTGTGGTGTTATTATAACATTGCTCTGTTTGCATCCTAGTGATCCTGTACTAGCAACATTGGTCTAACTTTGAGTTTTCCAGTTTCTTCTGTGAACAAATAGTGCAAAGATTACATTAATTTCATGTTTTTTGTGTGTAGAAAAAGCCCAGGCGAATGAACAACGCTACACCAAGCTGAAAGAAAAATACACCGAGCTGGTCCAGAGCCATGCTGACCTGCTGAGGAAGGTGAGTTGATATCCTGATATCCACCCATAGCCTGTAAAAAAGATGGATGACGCCCATTCGCCTCTTCCGTTGGTGAAAAGTGAAGCCGTCAGTGTCCCGATAGGGCGCTGACATCTTGAGTCTTGAGTCTGCACTGTAGCGATTTCGGGACCAGTCATGTGCAGTAGTGAGCAGGAAGTAAAGCCGCGAAGTCAAGGGCCGCACTCGCTCTTGCAGAATGCGCATATCACAGCTGTCAATCATGACCTTGACAACACTGTTTTTATAGCATTAAATAACTAACTAAAAACAAACTTATTTTAAAAACAAACACTTGAATTTACATAAGTGATAAAAACTACTAAAGAACTATAATTATAACTAAAGTATAATTAAATTGTTTAGTGGGTCTCAAGTCCCATTGAATAACATGGGGGAGGCGGGGTTTATGACCTATAGGCAATAGAGCTGTTTGGGCTTCACTTTCGGGGCTTGTGCGGCATGCTTGTATCCACCATACACTGACTGTAGTACAAATGTATTCAACCTCTAGTCTCAGGCAAGAGACTAGCGCAAAGTTTTTTTTGCACATTTTGTACGTTTATACCCATTTATCACACGGCTCGTTGGAATGTTTGATTCTGATTGGCCAGTCACGACATTTGCAGGTTTATTATTACCAGAAAACAACCGCTCAAAACTAATAACACACGGTAAGGATGCTGCAAATCATTTTGACAGGTAAAGTTTAATATTACACAAAAATGTAAAGGATTAGTCAATTTTCTTTAAAAAAGTCCAGATAATTTACTCACCACCATGTAATCCAAAATGTTGATGTCTTTCTTTGTTCAGTCGAAAAGAAATTGTTTTTTTGAGGAAAACAGGATTTTTCTAATTTAAATGGACTTTAATGGACCCCAACACTTAACTCAACACTTAACATTTTTTTCAGCGGAGTTTCAAAGGACTCTAAATGATCCCAAACATGGCATACGAGTGTTATCTAGCGAAACTATTGTCATTTTTGACAAGAAAAATACAAAATATGCACTTTTAAACCACAACTTCTCGTCTATCACCGATCCTGTGACGCCCCAGCGCGATCTCACGTTATTGCGTAGTGACGTAGAAAGGTCACGTGTTACATATATGAAACGCACATTTGCAACGCACATTTGCAGATCATTTTAAACAATAAACTGACACAAAGACATTAATTAGTATCATTCCACATACAACAACATCGGAACGGTCCTCTTTCTCCACACTTGTAAAGACTGGGGCGTATTTTCGCATTCGTCATCTGTGACTTCTTGACGCGATGACGTATTGCGTGAGGTTGCGCAGAAATTGTGGTTTAAAAGTGCATATTTTGTATTTTTCTTGTCAAAAATGACAATCGTTTCGCTAGATAAGACTTGTATGCCTCGTTTGGAATCATTTTGAGTCCTTTGAAACTCCGTTGAAAGAAACTGTTAAGTGTTGAGTTGAGTGTTGGGGTCCATTAAAGTCCATTAAAATAAGAAAAATCCTGGAATGTTTTCCTCAAAAAACATAATGTACAGGCAGCTGGTTGTTATTGAAAAAATAACCCCCTTCGGTGTGATACAAGACACTTTACACTTTCTGGGCTTATTTCTGGGATAACAACCGGCTGCCTTTAAATTATCCCTTACATTACAACCCTAGAGATACTTGAGACTGCTTGCGATGGTTAACTCCAGTCTCGTGTCTCTCTGTAAACCTGCAGGTGGTTCAGCTCCTTCACCAGGCTTTACTTCATTTTTCATACAAATGAAACTTGGCACGATCCATCCTGCCACACTTTAAAGCTGGCATCACACTCTCCCTCATTCAAGAACACACTTTGATCTCGCCGGAGGGGCTTATGTCAGCAGGACCCACGTCCTTGCAAGCAGAACTGGGTCAGCCAAAAGCCTTGGCTCTGTACTTTACTGTACTGAACCGCATGTGTGTTTGTGTGCGTTTCCCAGAATGCAGAGGTCACGCGTCAGATGACTGTGGCTCGTGCCGCACAGGATGAAGTGGAGAACGTTCAGAAGGAGATGCAGGAGAGATTGAAAGCCGCTCAGGAATCTGCAAGTCTGCAGGTTGGACGCTTATCGTTAACTTCATAATGCACTTAGTGTACGTAGTACACTTTAATAATAATCCCTGTGTGTGTGCACGAGCAGGAGAGGGTTCAGTTAGAGAAACTTCAAGCTCTACAGGCCGAGGTCATGTCCAGCAGAACTGAACTAGAGACTCTACAGAGCACCGCCACTTCTTCTCAACAGGTGGGATGTCAGCCTTTGCTCTGTCTTTAAATGACCTTTTATACTTATCTTTACCTGATTAGAAGCAGTGTGAAGTTTTAAGCTTAATTGTACATCTTCAGTTAGTAATCAGGGGTTTGCCATGAACATGGAATACTGGGAATTTTAAAATGATTCCTAAATCTAGAGGAGCGATGGAATTGTAGCTAAATTTTTATATCTTTATTCAGTAAGCAGAGTTTATTTTTTTTTATACTTAAGTATTGTATTCTATGCACTAGTAAAAGATTTGGACACAAATGGGAGGACCACCTACTCTTTCTCTCTCTCTCTCTCTCTCTCTCCCTCTCTCTATCCCTCTGTCCTTTTCTGGTCCAATCAGCCAAAAACGAACCACGCACATTATTTTCCTCATTCAATATTTCGTTTCACTCTGAAATGCATAACAATACTGAAATAAAGTTGGTCACAACTTCCGGTTCATACAGACTTCAACGAGGTCACTATTCACTCCTCTTTTTCACAAACTCAACGCAGGTTCAGCGTATCTGTGTTGAGTAGGAGGACGTGGTGATTTTGTTTTAGCATGTGAGACTGAGTTTACCTGCGTGATGTGCGCAGACTAAATGTGGGTGTTAATATATCAACAGCTCTTTATCCCCACCTCCTTCTGTCACCTGCGCAACCTCACTAACAAAGCCTGACGTCCTTCGTTTCCTACATCCTACATTTATTTTCTTATGTGCTTATATATATATATATATATATATATATATATATATATATATATATATATATATATATATATATATATATATATATATATATATATATATATATATATATATATATATATATATATATATATATATAAGCACATAATTACTCTATGCTATTATTGTGCTTTGAGACCTTAGAACTTACTGCTGCTTTTGACACAATTGATCACACCATTCTTTTTTCACCATTCTTTATACGTGAGGCTTATTGACTAGGTGTGCTATACGCCTTATTCAGTCTTCAGCCATGCTGATTCCAAACCAAAGCAGTTAGGGATTTAAGAGCCAGAAAGAAAAAGCCAGTAGACAAAATCATTTATCGTCCGATAACGATATTACTGCTGATATATTGTGCGCCCCTATGAAAATAACAAATGTGCATTAAAGGACTGAAGTCAAGGTTTGAGATCAAATAAATAATTTCTTACTCTCTCTTTAGTCACATGAGCAGATGAGTACTCAGCTTACTGCTCTGGAGGCTGAGAAGGCGGGGCTTATGGAGACGCTTTCTAAGAAGGAGGCGGAGCTGGCAAGTTTAGGGGTGGAGTTAGAGCGAGTGCAGAGCAGTCTGACCAATGAGCGGGAGAGTGGCGTGAAAGTCTCAGAGGCCCTGCAGAACCAACTCAATGAAAAGGTAGGAGGGCATATAACTTGCACATAAATTAATTTCATTTTAATTTCACAAGCTTTCTAAATGCATGATCTTATTTTTCTATAGGAGAGTCGTGAACAGGCTCTGGAGAGCGAGCTGGTGTCTCTGCGCTGGACAGCTCTGCGTGGAGCTCTGGAGGAGGCAGAGAAGATCATACAGGACAGCCTGAATCAGCTGGATGACCCCGCACACATCAGCTGCACCAGCTCAGCCGGTCAGTAAGCGACTTAAATTACTCTCACCTTTACGAAGACATACGGCAGTATAAAAGTTGCACTGTGGACGTGTAATGAATATTACAGTATGGGTCCTGCTGTCTTGTGTATGTAGATTATCTGGTGTCCAGGTGCCAGGTGGCTCTGGACTGCGTGGAGAGCCTGCAGTTGGCCAGGGATGGCTTGGTGTCAGATAACACAGGTGAATTACCTGTTCACACACACACACACAAATATATGCATTTGCTTTCTGCACTGTTATATCACAAAAGTTTGTAGTGTTGGGAAAAGCACTTTATATCATGAGTAGCATTCATGTAGTTTGACAAGTAGTCAGTCAAATATATGCTTTTGAAATCATAGTTGGGTATATTATCAAAAATAAAGTTTGTTAATTTATTTTTAGGGGTCGTATTTATTTAATAAAAAATTACACAATAAGAAACAATGAACAAGAGCAGATTTTTTTACCTAAAGAAAAGTAACATGATGTGCATGCATTTACAATACATTACTATATAATGTGAATATAACCTTGATATCTTTAATATTGACTAAGACCATGTCAAAGAATCATTTCCTGTATGTGTGTGTATTAGATGTTTCAGGGCTGGTACGGGCTGCGACTCAGTTCGCTCACCTGGTGGGTGATGTCATCGTACAGGGCAGTGCCACGTCACACATGGTGCCAGTGGAACAAGCTGATGGTGAGCATGAGATGTCATTCACCTTAATGGTACAATATGAACTTTGATCCTGTAGCTCAGGTGGTAGACCATTGAGTTACCAATGCCAAAGGTAATTGGTTTGGAATCCCACATATTGGTAAAATGAGTACTTTGTAATGCACTGTAACTCACTTCAGATGAATTTGTCTGCCAAACGAATAGAGACAGAGCCCAGCGCGTCATAACCTGAAAACCACGCCCACCGGGGGGAAAACAATCCAATCGTCTCCATTGACTTTGTATTGTGAGAGACTGCCTCCTTGTCATTTCTGGTTTATAACAAAAACAGAATAATGCCTAAAAGCTGCTGTGTGACAATATGTACAGCTAACAAGCCAAAGAACCCAGAAATAAGTTTTTATAAGGTGTCGAGCCGTAAAACCCAGCCTTTAAGGAGAAAAAAGTGGATCGCCGACTACGTTTTCCCCTATTGGACGCAGTTCTACTAACAGGAGTACTATGAAAAGTTGCCTGTTTCCACTTTTGTGTCTTAAAACGCTCATTTTTTGGGGTCGACAGCTTATAAAAACTTCTTTACAGATAAAACTTAAAAACAGAATAATACCTTAAAGCTGCTGTGTGACAAGGTGTACAACTAACAAGCCAAAAAACCCAGAAATAAGTTTTTATAAGCTGTCGACCTCAAAAAACGAGCGTTTAAAGACACAAAAGTGGAAACAGGCATCTTTTCATAGTACTACTTTTAGTAAAACTCTGTCCACTAGGGGGAAACGTAGTCGGCGATCCACTTTTTTCTCCTTAAAGGCTGGGTTTTACGGCTCGACAGCTTATAAAAACTTATTTCTGGGTTTTTTGACGTTTTAGCTGTACATATTGTCACACAGCAGCTTTTAGGCATTATTCTGTTTTTTTGTTATTAGCCAGAAATGACAAGGAGGCGGCCTCTCGCAATACAAAGTCAATGGAGACGGTTGGATTGTTTCCCCCCGGTGGGCGTGGTTTTCAAATTTGCATAACTGTGCTCTGTCTTTATACATATTCATCTTTATGCAATTTGTGCTAATGCTTGAAGTAAACTTTAAAGGGATAGTTCACTTTAAAATGAAAATTCTGTCATCATTTACTCTTCCTCATGTTGTTCTAAACCTGTATGAATTTCTTTTTTCTGATGAAAGAAGATATTTTAAAGAAATGATGGTAAACACAAAGCAATAAGTGACCATTGACTTCCATAGTAGGAAAAAAATATTTTGGAAGTATTGTGATAAATCCTGAAGAAAATATTTTGATAAATGATGGTAAGCACACAGTTGACGGTACCCATTAAATTCCATCATATTTTTTTATTCCTACTATAGAAGTCTATGGTACCATCATTTCTCAAAATATCTTCTTTTGTGTTTATCAGAAAAAAGAAATTCATACAAGGTTAAAACAACATGAGGAAAAGTAAATGATGACAGAATTTTCATTTTAAAGTGAACTATCCCTTTAAGGTGAGGCTGTGGTATTTTGTGATACAGGCGCAACTAAAGAGCATTTTATTCACAATATTTAATGAAATCTGAAGAGCATTATTGCTTTAACAAATACTTTCTATGTAAGAGATAATGAATAGGCAAATGGTTGTCATCGCAGAAATAGCCCAGATTAGGATTGTTATTAGGACCCGATGTGTAGTGGAGGGTCTTGTATCATACCGAAGGGGCTCATTTCGCAATAACAGCCGGCTGCCTGTACATTATCCCACTTATAACACAGCAATTTACCTCATAAGAAAGCTAAGAAACATTAAATATTGATTTAAAATATTGAAAGCAGACCCTCAGCGAGGAAAAACCCATTACTTTCGGTTTTAAGAAAATACGTTCAAATGTCTCGAACACACTTTTTGGTTTTAATCAGGTGTAAAAATAATATCATATATGTTATTAAAAGACATACAAATAAAAAAGACATTTACATTAATTTTTTCTGTAATATTAGACAAATGTCAAGTTGTGTAATAAAAGCCAGCATTTTAATATAAAATTAATAGTTTGTGTTTAGCTAAAGAAATGAAGTCATACAAAATAAAATAGAAAACAATTCATATTTTTGTGAACTATATCTTTTTAAAGTTGACTTCTGGGCAAAAATATTGCTTATTCTCAGATCTCTGTTACAATTACTTCACCATACTAATAGAGACCTTTTCCTTTCCTAAGTCAGTCTTTATAAATCAAAAAGGTCATTTGTGTCACTGTGTCTTGTAATGACTCTGAAGATGCGATCGATTAGTTAAAGCTGCTTCAAATGGCGTTCCCACACCCACAAGCGGTGACGTCACGGCCGTACATGGCAGAAAATCTGTGTCATGCGTCTGGTAAGCTTATGTGTGGTGCATGCGACAGATGGCCCGTCTCACTGCTCTCTTCTTTCTGTCTTTGTCTTTCTCTGTCCGTGGGCAGCGTTGGCAGACAGCGTGAAGGCGTGCGGTGCGGAGGCCCTGGCATTACTGTGCCAACTGAAGCAGCAGGAGTCTATGGGGACCGCAGACTGCAGCCGGCTGAGGGTGGCACTTAACACTATAATGGCCTTGGGCGAGGTGAGTGGGTCTTTAAGTCAACTATTGATTTTTTTTGTAGAAGTAAAAGTGATTTTCTTAGATAGTAGGTTAATACAGTGAAATAACTCAAGTTAGTGATAGAAGGTCAAATCGGGTGCATTGCATTGCGGGAGAAAGCACCCAATGCGTTTACTGTTGTATGCAAATGTAGACGATGCATACATTCACATAATACTATTTCTGAAACATGTAGTATGTACTATGAGTAGTATATTATTTTTCTCACTTATTTCCTTTGAGCAGAAGTTACGACCACGGGGTCTGGAGCTAAAGCAGGGTGAACTTGGAGATTTGGTGGAACAAGAAATGGCGGCCACATCGGCAGCTGTAGAGTCGGCCGCGGCCAGAATCGAGGTATTTGGACTGTTTTCTGTTCTTCATGCTATACAGACAGATGCTTAATAAGAAAATGCTCAGATCAACTGTTGATGTTTCATTTCTCTCTGTTTCTATTGAACAGGAAATGCTCAATAAGTCAAGAGCGGTTGACACTGGTATCAAAATGGAAGTCAATGAAAGGTTAGACCGAGATGCACGTGTTGTGAATACAAATATTGAGCAAAACACAGTTATGACATACCCGATATTCATAGGTGGATTGTTGGGGATTTCCTCATCAAATGCATGTCTCAATTTTGGGCTTGATGTTTACTTTAGCTGTCCCACCCTGTTTGAGAGTATGTGATCGGCCACTCTCAAGTGCTGCTGTTTGTCGCCCCCTACAGGATCTTGGCGTCTTGTACCGATCTTATGGAGGCCATCAAAGTGCTGGTGCTTTCCTCCAAAGACTTGCAGAGGGACATTGTGGAGAGCGGACGGGTGAGCGAACTCGTGCAATTATTTTGGGAGCCAGAAATGTGATCTGTGATGTCATAAGAGTTGAAGTTAAAGCATGAATACAGCAATAAAGTTGTTTTTGCAGGGTGCTGCAAGCATGAAGGAGTTTTACGTCAAGAACTCCCGATGGACGGAGGGTCTGATTTCCGCCTCCAAGGCTGTGGGCTGGGGTGCCACCATGTTAGTGTAAGTATTTCAGACGGTGAGAAAACACATAAACGGAGGCTGTGAAATCTTATTGATGTAATAACTGATAATGGCACACTTGTGATGGCAGAATTGTGAAGTTGCAATTATAAACAGGTTATTGTTAATTCAATGAATGATATGATGTTACAATTGCAGTGTTTGATAATTGTTTTTTCCCCACAGTGATGCCGCTGATCAGGTGGTACAGGGCAAGGGCAAGTTTGAAGAGTTAATGGTGTGCTCGCACGAGATTGCTGCCAGCACGGCCCAGCTTGTTGCAGCGTCTAAGGTACAACGGCAACAAATCACCATGCGATACCATGTGGCGATTACCACAAGGTTTTATATGATCCCATCTCTGTTATCATCAGGTGAAGGCAGACAAGGGCAGCTCAAACCTTGGCCGCCTGCAGCAGGCTTCCAAAGGAGTCACGCAGGCAACCGCGGGTGTCGTGGCGTCAACCAAGTCTGGCAAATCTCAGATTGAGGATACAGGTAAGTGTTTTTATGTGTTTGCAGCAAGAGCCGTTGTATGTGGTTTTGGTTCCCCCATGAAAGTTTCTTGTCATTTGTCTCTGTGGTCTCATCCATAGCGTTGTCCTGGCTGAGCAGCAAGTGTAGTTTTCATTGACCTCCAAAGGCACACTGCCCCAATGTATGTTTAACTATAGCTGTATAAACTGGTTTATGTTGCTCTCCAGAGATACAGGCATCATCAGACCCAACTCTCCTTTGCAGTCTCTTCTTTGCCTGCCCAGGCATTAAACAACACTTAGCAGTCACATACTTGACACATTCACACCCGCTGTGAACATTGTTAATGCTGATAAACACAAAATTATGAAAATAAATACAAACGCCTGCTTCACTGATTTGTATGTTCAGAGCGGTTTACTACCCAAGCTAAGAAACCAAATTGAGGCATAAATGCATTATGTCATTGTCCACAGTACGCAAAATATCACTTTGCATAAAATACCCAAATGACGTAGTGCAAATGTACAGTATGGTACAAATATAGCATGTAGTGTTAATGTATGTCAGCATGACACATCATTTTCTATTTTCTATTGCTAGATCGTTGCATGGGGTGTTAGAAACTGGAACATTATTATGCTACAGAGCATTTTTTTGGACAAAGTTGTATACGGCCCATGATGTATCTAGTGCATATTACACGCATACTAGTTATACCTCAAAGCCAAATGACAAGGAATAGATTTCATTTCACCATCTAGGTTACCTATAGACCTGATATAGTACCAAAAATACTTCAATCAGCAGTAAGGAGTGTGTTTACTAACTGACATCGTTGCCTGGATTGCATATGTGTTGGGCGGGACTATCAAAAGAATTGCCAGATTCTATTGGGGTAGGGGCGTGTTTGTTTAGGTCAGAGGTCCCCAACCACAAGAACGTTTTTTTATAATAACTACGTAATAGCTTAATCGGGTATTATGTCTATTAAGAGCAGACTTTAAATAACATAAATCATTTCCACTTTTGTACAGGGTCGCTCTCTCTTTCTATCTCTACAAGTGCATCGGCGATCACATTGCTGTCATTAGAGTTTGAGCATACAGTAGTACTTTTAAAACACAATCGATTAAAGAATTGCAGAGGAATGACTTTATGAATCATTGCAAATGTACCTCACAACTCATGTAAATGAAGACATTTGACTCTGATTTCACAAATGAAAAGTAATCGCAGACAATTTAAAATTATCCAGCGATCATGGCACCATGATCAAAAATAAAGTATTTTACTGCAGTGATAATATTTGAACGGGTACACTTTAAACGTAGGTTTTTAAAGGACCTAAACAGTCCTGTGTCAATCATCATTAAAAGCAAATGGTGAACGGGAGTCTCTGTGTCTCCTCGCACAGCCGCAATTCTTATGGCATCTCTCCTTTTCATCTCCTCCTTCACTGCATTTTTTCTTCTGTTCTATTACTTGAACTTTAGGCTCGAGCCCGACCTAAGATTCATGCTGCCTTCGAGAACAGCAAGCAAAGTTTGTTTACCGTTCATTATTAAGACTAAATGTGCAGGCAAACTCGTGAAACAATGAAAGTAAAACAAAATAATCTGCCAAAATATGGTTTTACACGTCTATAGAAAATATACTTTAAATAAAGCAATTATTTTGCCAATGCATGGTTGTTTGCTCTTTACTTCCATTTAAAACGTTACACATTCCGCAAAGGAGGATTTCAGCACTTTGTTCGAACAGCAACTCAACGTCCAAACCCGCTGCCCAGTTTTTTTTTTAAACTGAAACCGGTCCCCGGTGTAAAAAGGTTGGGGACCCCTGGTTTAAGTGATTTCAAATGTCAACATTGGCTAACAAAAATCATGGACCCTGCCTTTAAAGGTGCATTGTGCAACTTTTAGAAGAATCTCTTGACAGAAATGCAATATAACTTACAAAACTATATTATCAGTGGTGTATTTTAAAGACAGTGCACTCTTTTTTTTTTTTTTTTTTTATTAAGATTGCACTCTTCTTATGACTGTACATGGACCCTTGCTTATGTGTAAAAATGAGACTATACTTTGGCTTTAAATGGACAAACTGCTCTAGAGAACGCATTTTCGTCACTGTGTTGTCTTAGATGATGAAATGTTTGTCCTGTGGTAGCTACCATAGCTTTTCTATGCATTTGAAAAGGGGGTTGAGCTGTGTACTGAGCCATTGGTTGCAATTCACAATCTCACCACTAGATGCTGCTAAAAATCTACACACAATACCTTTTGAATTTTCACTGACAGCCCAAATTTCAATGTGTTTGGATGGCTATTCATTTTGCTGTTTTTAAACAAAAAGTTGCTTAAAGGCGGGGTGCATGATCTCTGAAAGCCAATGTTGATATTTGAAACCACCTAAACAAACACGTCCCTACCCCAATAGAATATGCACCTTCTTTTGATAGACCCACCCCACACTCAACCCAGGGTTGGTAGACACGCCCCTTAGTGCTGATTGGCTACAAGTGTGTTTTGGTACTCGGTCAGACTCTTTTTTTTTCCAAAGTGTTTTACAAAAATCATGCATCCCGCCTTTAAATTTCACAGCTTTGTAAATGCTAAATGCTCTTTGTTTCAGATACTATGGATTTTTCCACTATGACTCTCACTCAGATCAAGAGGCAAGAAATGGATGCACAGGTGAGCATGTTACCCTGCATTTTATTCGATCTGTACAAGCATGAACACATCTGACTCTTAAATAATCATCCAGGTGTTGGTGTTAGAGCTGGAGACTCGGCTTCAGAAAGAGAGAGAGCGTTTGGGGGAATTGAGGAAGAATCATTACAAGCTCGCTGGCGTGGCCGAAGGCTGGGGAGGAGAAGAGGAAGGTAAGATGGCCGAAAGCACTAAAAATAGCTAAATAATATATTTAGCATCCATCCTAAAGTATTTTTAGTGTACTTTTGTGTAACTCATTCCTTTTTTCTGCAGGAACGGGTTGAGATGCGTCGCATTCTGCTCAGCAGCCCTGCACAGCGGCCGCTTAGCTTCTTTATATACTCGATATCTTTCCCCTCTCCATTTTTATTGTACTTTTTAACTTTTTCTTATATTGTACATTAAAGCCAAATAAAAGGTGCTTTTTTCTAACCCGCTCCCTCCCCTGCCCGTGAAGTTTGATGATGAAGAGGCGGGTGAGAAAGGAAGTGGATTGTGTGGCACCACCTAGTGGACAAATAGGAAAATGCAAGTGCTGCGTGTGGAGAATCTACCTTTAATCCACTACCACATAGAGCAATCTCACCCATGAGACCACACATCCCATGATGCATTGCACAAGGTTAAGTCACCCCATCTGCAGGAAATGTTGATACTGTGCTACAAACAGCACCGGTGTGTGATTTCCACATCTCGAATGCATTCCTCAACGCCAGTCCGTCCTCCAGTGTGAGGGGGCTGCTGTTGGATAGGATACCCCTAATCCGGGTACGGCCTTCCCCGATGCCCTCCTTAGCAGTGGTCTCTGGAGTATGGACAAATAAAAGGGTGTCGGACACAATAAATGACGACCCACTGTGGACTAACACAAGAAAAAAACACTAGTACACATTTTATGTTTTTATGATTCACTTTGTCAGTTTGTATTTGTATCTGTTGTTGTATTTTTGATGGTGTTTTATGTTCCGTTTTAATTTTGTTTTGTAAATGAACCCAGAATAGATTTATCCACAGGCTTTTTACTGTTTAACAATGTTAATTTTTAGGAAAAAACAAACTAGACAGTAAGTTGTCTAATAGCATCTTTCAACAAAACTGTGTCTTGATGCATCTTACCGACTTCAAGTCCATGACTGAAAATGTACCGACTGTTTCGTGACCTCACGATCATTGTTATTGTAATAGCTCTATTAGGTTGTAATTTCCTCAGCACATATAGAGAAGACCCTATATTGAAAATGCATTACCGATAGTAGTTCAGAAAAGCAAGATTGGGATTTTTAAGACTCGAGTTTCCTGTTCCTGCTCGGTTTACACTTAAGTGCTGTTAATATTACCAGTATCTGTTCTTTACTGTCCACGTACAGTAGACGCACCCCTTCACAATGAGGCGCGAGAAGAGACATCCGTGCCTTCCAAAGGGTAATAAATGTCAAGGATCACATTGCCTCATAAAGACATCTAAATCTTGATCTGAGTAGCATTAAGCTGGTGTGTTTTTTAAGTTGGTGGTTTGGTATTAAGAAGTGATGTTGAAATGATCAGGACTGTGTGTGATGTCAGAACAGTCAGCTTCCAATTTGTTTGGTGTCTTGAGCTTCCAGCGTGCCACTTTCTACATCGATGTGTATCTTTTAAAGGGTTAATTTAAAGAAAAACTATTGGGTCAAATTTCACCCCGAAAAAAATTCAGGAATAACAAAGTCTACTGTATTTTAAGACCATAAAGAAGTTTTTTTTTAATGATAACTGAATACACAAAATTCTTTGAAATGTAAGAAAAAATAGCATTTACATTGCTCTGTAAAGAATATCTTATGGGTTGAATAGTTCGAATAAATCCGCAATAATTCATTTTTTATTATTTTTAAAGATAGGCATGTATTATTTCAATTATATTGTATTAATGCACTTGACTTCTTTATTTGTTTTGTGCATTGCAATTCTGTAATGTTTTTCCTGTAGATTTTGGGATGAGGTATGACCCTGATATTTCACGTTTTTATGAGATTGAGTTATAATAGAGATGCAAGAGGAGAGGGCTGTTTATAGCAATGTAGACCACATGGCCTTGTAGACCAAAACTGTCTCCCAGCAGATCATGTCTAAACTAGGACTCAGTCCAGGCACAGAGACATGCAACAAACCACGGTTACCTCAACTTCTCCACAAAGCAAAACTTAATCAATTCCACAAATGACTTAATAGTCCTATTGACTCGATAAGAATTTGGGTAAACCGTGCAGGTGTTTTCTTTCATACTAATATAAGGTCTGTTCTGACTCGTGTGTGTGTGTGTGTGTGTGTGTGTGTGTGTGTGTGTGTGTGTGTTTGAGTGGATGCTGTGACTGAGGTATGATATATATACTGTATATCGCATATGTTGTTGTGTATTAATACCCTCAAATTGTTTTTTCTCGTTGCACTGCTTTGGCTGTTATGTTAAGTTGCGACACTGGGTATTTAATTTCCGTTTTGTGGAGCGCCAAGACCTCCTTGGTTTAGGTTTGGTTGTGTCTAGTCTTGCCAGCTCAGCCACTCAACTGCCTCTCACTTTTGTCAATGAGAAAAACAAACAAAACGCTCAATAACATTTTGAAAAAAATATCTTTGTATGATAAACTTAAATTGTGTGTCGGTTTGTTTTTCCGTTTTTAAATAAATATTTCACACATTAAAGTAGCTTTGTTTGGTAGTTGTTTTGTCATTTAAAAATGAGTCTGCACACCCTGCTGGACATACCATTAAGACTAGCATACGTTGTGTTTTGGTGCTGGTATGCTGGTGACCACCAGCTAAACCAGCATGGGAATTGGTATATGTTGTTTTTTCAGCAGGAATAAGTATTATTTATCCTGGGGTCCACCAACATATTTTTAAACGGAAATATGAGGAAAAATACACATTTTTAATAATCGAGTAGTTTTTATTTTCCTTGAAATTTTATTAATAAAAGGTAAAAAGTGTATATATAAGTATAGATAAAAGTATATTTGAAATATCAAACTATAATAGGTTTTCGTGAAACGCCGCCACTGGTCCCTAAACCCAGTTTGAAAATCCCTGCAAAAAAGTGCAGTAAAGACGTTTCCTCTCTAAAACATACATTTGTGCCCATTTGCAGCACGTATTTTTTGTTTTGCAACTACAAGAAAAGATACAGGTATATAAAAACACACTTCAAATAAGTTACGACATAATGTGAGGAAATGGTTCCACCTGCTGGACAGCGTTGGTAGTGCATTATTTACATGTGTTCAAATTAATGTTTAATAAAATATTTCCTTATGGAAAAATATGGTTTATTAGTCTACTTCTCCAGAACGCCAATAATGCCCTGTGTGGTGACATTAACAAAAGATGGTTTAATGATGAAAGTGAAAGATATGAAGGTGTGACGCTAGTGTCAACCTCATTGGATGCGCCCACAGATTCAGTGGACACGCCCACAGACTGTTCACGCACCATTTATGCCCATAGTCAAACGTCTGGCTCCAGTAACACTGCTGTGACGGGTTACAAAAACATCATCTTGAAGCCTTGAAATATGACTGTACGCTATTTTGAACACGTGTGACTGTAATGTACCAGAACCCAATTGCACTAAGCTAGAAAACAACAATCAACATTTCACTGAATGCACTTTTTATATGACAATACATAAGTGACCCTACCATCTGATTTATATTAGGCTGCATGTATATTCTCAGGGAAAATGTTTAATAATGTAAACATTTACATTTATGCATTTAGCGGACACTTAACCCCAAGGTGACTTTACGTGTATATTTTATCATTATTATGGCTGTGTTCCCTGCGGTTCAAACCCATAGCCTTTGCACTGCTAATTCAATGCTCTACCGCTTGCACACTACAGGAACACTGTATCATAAGAGTACTGAACACACACACACACCGTCTGGGCCTAAATATAGACCACAGGAATAAATCAATCTGTGTTATGTTAAACAAATGCAGAGATTACCTTAAACAAGAGAGAAAATAACATTCACCTTTATTTAAAGCTATAGACATTCCAATAGGGCTGTTTAACAGGGACTATATGTTGTATAATGGACTGTAGATTATGTTTTAATAACATCAAGCCCAATGACCACACTATGCATTAACACTGAACTGCAATATGCCACACACATATCCTATATGTCGATCTTTACACGTATCTCTTAAGTGCGTGCTCAGTTCATTGTGTCAATGCACCAGTCTGTCTCTGAGTCAGTCTCTACTGCAGTTTTGACTCCTTGAAACAGATCGGCTATTTTTAGAATCCACAGCTACAGTAACACTCCATCAGGTTACTGTGGCTTCGCTCTCTATACCACAGGGGCTGAAGACCAAGTTGAGAATAAAGGATTGCCTATGGAGTGATGCTTGTGAATGTCCACTCTGTTGAAAAAGGAAGGGTGGGAATTGGCACCTCCAAACAGTTAATAAAGCACCAAAATCTCATGCATTAAACATAATGCCTTAAAGGGGACATATCATGAATATCAGACTTTTCCATTTTTAAGTGCTATAACTGGGTCAAGCTAGAAAATATGAAAAAAAGAAACCCAGTAACTTTGCAAGCATGTGAAAAAATAGGTCATTGAAATCTGGCTCCCATTGTGATGTCAGAAGGGGATCTTAGGGGCTGTTTACACTTGGTATTAAGATGTGTTTTCATCGATCGGATCACAAGTGGACGAGAGAGACACATTGCGTTTACACCTGGTATTTAAATCCGTCTCTTTTGTCCACTTTCGACCGCATCTGTCCTGAATACTGTGAGGGGGTGGTCTGTGAGACGGTGGGCGAGTCTCTCTGCTGTCATTCAAACGCGAGCGGGAGTAATTATGAGTTTATATGGACGCAAACTTATATTATGTCGGAGCCCGCTGCTTGTTTAGCAAGTAAACATGCTGCACAGTGTTTTGTACGTTTATTTGTTGGAGCTTTCTCTGAATTTTCAGCGCAATTGATGAAATAGGATCGCGCAACTTTCACGCTTTCAAAACGAAACTACGGAGAACACCCCGCAGTAGTTTTATCAATGAAAGGCTAAAAATAGCGCTGTTCAACGTGTGTTCGCGCCAGAAGTCAAAAAAAGACGTAAAACTTGTGTTTAATACCTTAGATTAGATAAATGGGCGGAGAGAAGGCGGTCGCATGTGGCTGTTCGAACGCATTCAACCACGTTTGCGTTCCACAACTCCAAAGCGATCCGATCGAAAGTGGTTTCGACTACCTCTGAATGTGGTTGAAAGTGGTCGAAAGTGGACGCGTTCAAAACGTTTTGAACACCGTTTACACCTGGCATTAACGTCGTCCACTTGTGATCCGATCGACGAAAACGCATGTTAATGCCAAGTGTAAACAGCCTCTTATTATAATAATACCGCTCCTTAATCTAACCACGGCACTGCCATTTAGTACAGAGATCAGCTCATTTGCATTTTAAAGGACACACCCAAAACGGCACATTTTTGCTTACACCTACAAAGTGGCAGTTTTAACATGCTATAATAAATTATCTGTATGGTATTTTGGGCTTAAACTTTGTAATATGTACTCTGAGGACACCAAAGATTTATTTGACATCTAAAAAATGCCCCCTTTAAAGCAATATTTCATCTGAAAATGTCAATTCTGTACTTGTTTCCTACTCTCATGTCATTACTTATCCAAGATTTTTCCGCGACGACAAAGATTTGGGTTGAAAGAATATTTATGTATCTTTCAGTGAAGAAGTGAATGGGGGATGTCAAGCTCCGAAAGGACTTAAAAAGTATTTAAAGACATGAGACTGGAGTGAGTAAAATGTAGACATTTCATTTTTGGGGTAACCTATACCTTCCCCAAAGCCATTGTGTTAAACGTTACAAATAAGCAGGCACTGCATGTTAAGGCAGATGCAGATGTGAGGTCATTGGCCACAAAAAGACAGTTCTCCCCAAGGACTCCACTTTCACAAGCCAATAAACAGAAGCGATCCGATCAGAGTGCAGTGTTTCCATGCTGCAGTCTGATGCTTCAGGAACATGAGTGCACTCGTTGTTCTTTGTTGTTTTTGATTTTCCGCTGACTCATTACCTCTCCAGACACTTCATTTGGTTGGGTTAGGCACCTCTGCCTTTATATTATTCAGACGGATATCTGCCGATACCAATAGTTTGGTGGTTATATTAACGTGCATTAACTAAATTCTGAAGGCTACATTTTTTAAATGATATTCATTCATATAAGGACCATTAATCTTGGATATCAAAGGTTCACCCAAAAATGAAAATTCTTTCATCATTTTCGCATCTTCATGTTGTTCTAAACCTGTCCTGTATGAACACAAACAAAGATATTTTGATAAATGATAGTAGCCACACACCTGATTTTAACCATTGACTTCCATAGTTGGAACAACAAATACAATGGAAGTCAATGGTTACAATCCACTGTGTGCTGCTTACCATCATTTATCAAAATATTTTATTTTGTGTTTATCAGAAAAAATAAATTCTTACAGATTTAGAACAACAAAAGGATGAGAAATTAATGACTGGATAAACTATTCTCTTAAAGATGTTTTTTACATCCACCTTATTTTTGACGTAAATGTGGGCCCCGCCATCTTTGAGCTCCTTTGTGTAAGACTTTCGGTGAGCCACTACTCGTATTGCGAGGGACACGATTGTGCCACGTGAGATCACGCGATGATCACAGTGACCTCACACCATTCTAATACCATGATATTCAATGTGAACTCATTGTGATTTCAGTATGTTGAGTTCATGGTATGAGTGCAAAATAGGTACGTTTACATGCAACCAAATAATCTGTTTGTAATCGTATTGATGGCTCAATCGTATTGAAAAGTCTGCATTTAAACACCTTAATCAATACGATTTAGGATGATCAGATGCAAATTTGGATCGTATTGAAGGGGGTGGTGTACTCCGATCTTTGATCCGATCAGCAGGAGAAAAGTATGCATGTAAACGCATGAATCGTAGTATTTTCATAATCGGATGCAAAAATACATTGTGCACATGCGCAGAACATGCTCCAAGTTCACATATTATATTTACCTCTTATATCACATGATTCTCGTCACAGAAACAAGCAACAACAAGGTAATGCATCACGCATTATGAATGTAACGTCTATGGGGTCATGCGCTGTACACGCGATGTACATTCTGCAGCGTTTATGTGTACTTTTAAAACGTTAAGCTACTTAAAGCAATAAAATAGTGTTGCGCCTTTTGAAAAGTATGTTTTCATTACCTATTTCTGAATACTTCTTAATAACAACTTTCTCCAACTCAGTTTTTACTTTTATCCAGAGATAAAGCGTGAACTCTAACAAAAGATGCCGTACGCAGCGTAGCGTTGCCAAGTCCTCTGTATCTGTTTAAACTTTTTTCACCAGTTGTTTTTTTTCTGCAGGTTAAAGATTAAATGATTTCGTTGCTAAGTTATTGGTATTTGGGCTGTGAATAGTCATTGGGATGCTTTAGATTGCAGATTGCAATGTTTAGGGTACATGTAAACTGTATCGTCATAACCTTAATTTGTATTAAATTCAGTTGGATTAACAAAATTTTGTGCATGTAAACATAGCCAATGAGTGTATCAGGACCTCACATCGTGAACATAGTTTAAGTGCACAGTGAATGCGCTGTGACCTCAGATCGTGACAATAGCTCATGCCACACTCATTGTGTGCTCATACTATCATGATGTGAGGTCACGCCACACTTACTGTGTGCTCATATCATGGTCACAATTTGAAGTCATAGTACACTCACAGTGAGCTCATACTATAGTCAGAATGTGAGGTCATGGTACACTCACAGTGAGATCATACGATGGTCATAATTTTAGGGGAACGGCACACTCATCTGTTAGGGGGCGTGCACACCAAAGCTTTTACGCCCGCGTTACGAACACCACAAACCACTTGGTGAGTAGCACAGTTTTGAAAATGAACGTTAAGTGTTGTTTTAATGACATGTTTGGGCATGGTCATTGACTTCCATTCTGAAGCAGTCAAGAGACGCTTCTAAACGAGTCAAAAACTCAAGACACGACCCACTGTCAAAATTTCTGTGTCCATCACTGTAGTTCATCCAATACAAACCAGAAATGAGGCTCAAAGTGTTAAATACCGGAATTATCCTTTAAATAAAGGTTTAAGAAAGCTCACACAGATTGGAGGTAAAAGTCACCACGATTCACAGATTTGTTTTGTCCAGGCATTGTGGCCTAGTGGTTAGCGAGTCAGATATGTGTGTGTAACCCAGAGGTTGATGGTTCGATTCCCGCAGATGCAAAAAAATCCTTTATAAAGAAACTAGCATAGCATTTGGAGACTATTATAAACGATGGAAATCCTCTCCATTTTGAACCGCACTTTCATCCCCCTTTGAAATTCAATCTCTGGACTCAAACATTGTCTGTCACGCCCGGGTGTGCCTCATAAGCCTTAAAAAGTGAAGCCTCTGGCTCTTTGATCGCCCCCTGGTGGCTGGCTGCAGTACAAGTCATAAACCCCGCCCTCTCCATTCAAACGAATGGGACTCTGCTCTAAATAAAAAAAAATATTTACACTTCCAATAAAAGTTTCCGAAAGATGGTTTTGGTCCTTTCAAGTAGTTGTTCTCACGCTAATATATGTTCCAGTGTTCATTATTGTGGTAAGTTTCATTTTAGCTTGTAATTTGATGCAATAGAAACGGGGCGTGACGTTATGATTGGCGTGGTTGATTGGTCGCGCGGGCGATTGGGCGGAAGTTTGATACCGCAGCTCCGCCTCTGGCTCCACGGACGATTCCTTCTGCGCATTCCTTGGCTCCTAACTGACGTTTTTACGTAACATGGCGGCGACCGTGATCGGACATTTTTGGCTTCAATTCATTACAATGGTGGGAGGCGACGTCGCGTCGTCCATCTTTTTTTACAGTCTATGGTCACGCCACATGAGTCACTATAGGCTATGAAAAGACCAGATGCAAAATATTATAAATATATATTAGAGCCCGACCGATAAAGGATTTTGAAGGCCGATACTGATACAAATGTTTGTTGGTTCTAAAATCCGATATTCCGATATAGCTGCCGGTATTTTTCCCAGAAACGCGCAACAAAACATTAACAGATTTCCCTAATATTAGTTATTTGCAGTTATTTATGAGTTTTAACTAAAATAATATGATAATGCACTTTATAAAGACACTTGTTTCTTTTATTTTCTCGTGACCAACTCACCATGAACTCACTTAACCGTTGTTCTCTCTGCCCGACCCTGGCTGGGAGAGAGAGGGAGGTTGTAGAGTGCCCTCTGGTGGACAAACTATACAACGGCAACACTCATGACATGCTTGAAGGCTATTTCATCCGTTTTTTTAAATATTCATTTATCGGCCATTATGAATGCCGATACCGATAGTTTGGAAAATGCCTAATAGCGGCCTGCCGATATATCGGTCGGGCTCTAATATATATATGTGTGTGTGTGTGTGTGTGTGTGTGTGTGTGTGTGTGTGTGTGTGTGTGTGTGTGTGTGTGGAATTACTGACAATGTGCCGTTGAGTTATTCAAAAATAATGCACGCCTAAGGTAGTAATGCATCACGGCATATTATGTTTAGTGTGTATTTACAAAAAAACAAACATTTTCACAACTCTCAATCTCACTTCTGCATTCAAACGTGGCACATTCACGACACAGAAGAAATAATGTTGTGGCTTGTGTTCATTTCTCTGTGACTAACACTGACGTCATCGGTTATCGGTTAACTTCCTTTCATTGTTTTGAGTGACCAGTTGGGCGAGACAGTGGTGTTCAATCTTATTTTCTATGTCCAGTAAGTTAGGTCAGCCGATAACTCCGCAATGAGAGCATACAGGCATTAAAGAAAAAATGTGTATACATTTGTGCTTCCTGTCTGCTTCATCAACAAGCATACGTCATCTTTATTCACCCTGCATGGCCATTAGAAAAACACCAGCACGGCTCAGACAGACCTTAAACAACCTCTCTCAGTAAGCTGTATGATCTAAATGCTGCGAGTGGGACCCAGACACCGAATGACACCAGGCCTTTGGAGACACGCACTTACCGCCTCCTCCGCAAATCGAGGAGAAAGGCAGGCAGTTGCTAAGAGACGCAGCCCCCAATGCAAACACAGAGCCATCTGTCCGTGTAAAGAGGAGATGCTCGGGTATCTGAAAGCCTGGCACAGTCCCTGGAACAACACACTGACACATCTTGTTTTTTAAGCTCCTCCATATTGAAAGAATGCTTGTTTTGTCCACACCTGGATTTTTACCTCATTTTCCATGTCTGCGTTATCAACTCGAGAGTGTTTGAAAAGTTTGAGCAATACATCTCTAACATATAGCTACAATGTGAACCTGTTCTATGAAATGACTCCAACAAGTTATACATCACAAATTTTAAGAATTATGAAGTTGTATGTGTTTACTAGAACTATAAATGCCGAATTTTGACTTCAAACTTTATAAAAGTTGTGTTCATCAGTGAAGACTAACTTGGACAAAACGTGTAAATGTCATACAATTCTGTTAAACACAATGCTTATTTTTTATAATAACACAAAAGTCTGGGGAAAATTAATAGGCTGTTTTGCAAGGGAACCAGCGTCCCGCTAACTTCCGGGTTAGCCTACAAAATACATCATCCCTACAGCACTAGCTTTAGATAAAACCATCTGCTAAATCAACATGATCTCATGGCAAGTCGTGTTATAGTAACAAAAAATTTGATTAATTTATTTGTGTCCATGGCATGAAATTCAGCTTTTTTTGTGCATTGAGCACAACTTTCTTTTTCGTGTCATTTTATGTATTGTTTTCTCACCCCCTTTTAAATCGGTGTCACTTGGGGTTGGGGTTAGGATGTCTTAAAATGTAACAGAAAGTGATTCTAACACCAACCCAAAGCGACAATGGTAAGAAAATAGGAAAAACTATAAGAAAACATTACATAAAATAACACAAAAAAGAAAGTCGTACCACAAACACAAAAACTTATTAATAGAAATTTGTGCGAGTGACAAGAAAAAGAAATGGTCAATGCAAAAAAAAATATATTTCATGCCATGGAAAAAAATTCTGAAACTTGTGCAGTCGTCACAGAAATACTTTGTAACACATCCAACTGCTTTTTTGACACTTTGCATATGTTTAGCATGAGGAAACAACACTTAACGGTGTTTAAAAGTCAGAATGCATGAAATACCGTTAAACCACCCCTTTAACAATCTCCAACAATAAATTATTACTTAAATTCTATATCTTCGTCTGATACAGGCTCAAACATAAGATCTGTTTACACACACACACACAGAGCTACTGAAATGAGCCGCTCTAAGAAACAGCCAATCAGAGCAGAGCTCAACATTATTATTCATGACCTTTTAAAATAAGGTAAAAATAGACCATTTCATTTTGGGGATAAATTCTAGAGTTGTATATGGACATGTAAAACTGTTTCTGGATCATTTTTGCACTTATTAAAGTCACATACCTTCTATGCAGATATATTATTTCAATGCTTTCTTTGGCACCTTTAAAGATGCACAAAGGTATATTATGGCTTTAGAAGACTTTTTGTTGAATAGACTCCCTCCACAGTACATTTTGGTTTGAGCTATCATTGCAAAAAAAAGCAATTATTTCTTCAGCATTCAGAATTACCAACAAAAATAAAACAATCACACAAACCAGTCAACATTTCAACTTTATTGATATTTTATATCAATATCGATCAGTGCCAATAACATCATTATCCTCTCCACCTCCATTTATAAAACGCACTACAGTTAAAACGTCTTACAGGAGTACAAAAGTAGTAAATTTGGTGTCAAGACATGAATTGTGATAATGCTAGGATGACAGTCATAATAATTTAAAACAAACGCAACAATTTAGTCCCTGACACAGATGAAAATCAGCTGTGAATAAATAGCTGTATACACACACAAACATATATTCATTATATAGTCATTTCAACAAGTAAATAATACATTTTAGAGAGAAAAATGTCAATAAGCTTGCTTTCTGACTATACAACTCCACACCCCACCATTGTCTGCCCCAAGCAAAGAATTAAAAAGCAATTTTTTGTGTTGGTCAACTAATTTGAGGTTGGGTCTTTGGTTAATGATGTCGACACTGAAGTGAATTGTATATCAGTTGTCTTGGGCACACAGGAGCTTTCAAGAGTGGATTGATTTTTATTATACAAATCTAATGGAGAGGCAGTGTACAGTGTCTTACCTAATTTCATTAGTCCCAAAAGAGTCCACTAACAGCAAGAACACTCGCTACAAATACACACCTTGAAACTGGGACCGGCACAAACTGTTAACATGGTACACAGACACAAAAATGTCCAGATACAACACGTTGTAAACTGCTATACACAAAGGTTTACATTCATGTTAATGTGGGCTGCATGTTTTTAAAGTCGATGAGATCCATATCTTTTCTTAAAGAGACAGTACGCCAAAAAATGAAAATGCTGTCATTATACAGCTTACAAGATTTCATCTTGGAATACTTAAATGTTGGTCTTTTTCCCACATAGAGCTGGATTCAAAATATTTCAAATGAGAAGTTCAGATGCAAAACCCTCTGATGTGCGGCTGAAATGTTTTCTTGTAAATGAGATTTTTATCACTCTCTTATGTTTAGGTTCAGTAATTTCACTTTGATGGCAATAAAAAGGTTATTACTGTACACTCACACTGCCACCGGCGAGAGCGTCAAAGTGTCCGGAAGTCATTCATTTTTAATGAGAGCCGACGGGGAGCAGTGGCGCGGCGCCTCATGGACGGAGTTGAAATCAGCTCAACTTAATGGTAATGAGCTATGACGCGGTTCGCAGGCAACCAATCGGAAGACGGAAAAGTTTGACGGCAACCAATCGGAAGACGCAAAAGTTTGGCGGCAACCAATCGGAAGACGCAAAAGTTTGGCGGCAACCAATCGGAAGACGGAAACGTTTGACGGCAACCAATTGGAAGGCGGAAACCTCCAGGAGTCCAAAGAGTGAATTTGCGCATCAGAGACACTTTTTCTATAGCGTTGTTGGCAGGGCAGCCAGAGCATTTTTTTACGCTCTCGTCGGTGGTGGTGTGAACGCACTTTGATCACTTGAAAAAGAGCAGTGCAGCGCGGCTTTTTGTATTGCTAGGCAACCGCAGAGTCACCTGTATTGTCAGTCAAATATTGAAGCGTAAGCGCTCTTTTGCTCTTAACTTGATTTATTAGAAGAAACTTTAAAAAGAGGACGCTTGCTCTGATCTTGTTTGAGGTTGAAAGGTGCACAAACACACAGGAGTGAGTGAGTGGAGTTCAAGCAACTGTAAACCCCCTGTAACCACAACGTAAGGCCCGCCTCTCGCTTAATTCAAGTGGACAATGGAAAGACGCAACTGACGTTGGATGCTATTCCGCTCTCAGCGCTCCTTCAAAAGCGCGTGCTTCGGACAGTTGCAAACAACGCAAGGCCTTGGGCTCATGTAAACAGTGTGCATAATGCTCTCTGTTAGGGGTGTCACGATTCTCCAAATCCTCGATTCGATTAAATTTTCAATTCTGAGGCCACGGTTCGATTCTTACCTTTTTTTTTGAAAGCACAAAAAATACTATGGCATTTTTAGACTAAACTTTTATGAAATATAATATCTGACCTTAAACCCAGTGATGCCCTGCCATGTTAATCGTGCTGTCAATGGAAAAATATGGTACACGCATATACCTGATAAAACAAAACTTCCTGTCAGATGAACATTTCTCTACTTTGCAACTTGTTTTTTAAACGCGAGCGGGAGTAATGACGAGTTTATATGGACGCAAACTAATATTATGTCTGAGTCCACTGCTTGTGTAGTAAGTAAATATGCTGCACAGTGTTTTGTACATGCATATGTTAGAGCTTTCTCTGATATTTCAGCGCAATTGATGAAATAAGATCATGCAACTTTCACACGCTTGTAAAATGAAACTGCGGAGATCAGCCGCTTTAGTTTTATCAATGAAAGGCTAAACATAGCGCTGTACACTGTGTGTTCGTGCCAGAAGTCAAAAAAGACGTAAAACATTGTGTTCAGTACCTCAGATTAGATAAATGGGCGGAGAGAAGGCGCTCGCGTGTGGCTGTTCAAACACATTCAACCACATGTGCGTTTACACTACAAAAGCTTGGCAAGCCGACCAGACGTGACATGTAGGCGTGGCAGCATCGCCGAATCAATTTTTTAATGTCTTGGTTGTGAATTGCCCTCTGGCCAAAGTCATTCAAAAAGGCGCCTGCAATTGCCATAAACGCGTTTGGTGTGATCAGCACCTTAGTCAGTGACTTAAATGCCTTAAGACATTTTTTATTGGTTTTTAACAAATTTGACTGTGTTTCGCTGAAAAACCCTCTATGTGCACACAAGCTTTTTGTATCAAATAAAATCCACTTTTTTGGATATTGACATAGTAACCAGTTGCAAAATCACTAAAGATGTAACTGCAAACATTGCAAATGATGAAAGTCAGAATGTAAAAATGAAGAAACTGAACCACATATCAGGGGGGCGCTGTGATCCATGTGACTGCCATGTTCGGGTTGTTTCAGGTTTAAGTTTGAATGTGAAACACGGTCGTTTCACACGCCGATGTTCATCCAATTTATCTTTATTGCACTTAAGAGGACTTTGCTAAAAAAATCGACATAGCGTTTAGCGAGTTCTTTGTCTCCAACAAAGCAGTTTTTTAATGGCCCGAGGCAGGGATTTTATTTGATGAAAATGACAGAGAGCATAACATCTCATTTTTGACAGAGGTGACGCTAAGCAGCTTTTGCATCTGAGCTCCTCATATATTAGTTAACAAAATGTACAGACCACTATCATGATACATTTATTGTCATTTATGGTGCCAGTCCCCATTTACCTTCATTATTAAGTGAAGACTAGCCTATATATTTTTCTTTAAATTGCCATTTGCCTTTAAAACAACTTTTTATTTCATGTGCATTATCTCTTTAAAAGCAGGAGGGGTAAACTTCATTTGAATCATTGGTTTAAGAGCCTCATTCACTGATCTCTCCAGACCTCTCTGCTATCTGCGTGCGCCAGGCCTCCACGATTGTACAGATGGTGCTATCCTCAGCTGAATGGGAAAAACCCTGGTAGTTTCTTACAAACAGAATGTGGAGAGACCCCCATCAGTTCTGTCAACGCATGACCCCGATCCTGCCAAGCGCAGCGTGCCCTCAGAGCCCTGCCTTATGTCACACGTATGAATAGAGCTGCGTACAGTACAAACAAGCATGACATGCTTTGGCGTATGTGTGTGCATGTACGTCTGTACACCTTGTGTATGCATTCATGTATCTCAGTGTGCTCCCACGCATCGGGGAGGACACACACACACGCACGCGCTCTCCTCCAGGCACACAACGCCCACCCGGGGCGGCCCTCTCTCCCGATACCGGTCCGGGTGGGCACCCGGGGACGAGGTGCGTGTGTGTCAGCAGGAGATGGAGGAATTTTAGGTTTTAAGAGGGTAATGGCAAACCAAAGTCAGTCATCCACCCACGCATTCACCCGTCATCCACTTCGACTCTCCCAGGCGTCTGTTCATTCCCAGCCATTGTCTTTGATCATGTGGGCGAGTTCGATGATGAACTTGCCCTCCTTGTACTTCTGACTGCTTTCAAATGCATGTTCCTGTAACAGGAGGCGAATGGAACACAAGAACAGAGGTGATATTGAAAGGTTCGTGCAAAAGTATAAAAAGAGTTCAGATGCAAAATCCTCTAACATGTTTAAGCATCTTTATTCGACTATTCAACATTCAATATCCTGTCTGTCTTTTCTTTAAATAGCTGAAGGTGCTGAGAGGAGCTCATCAGATATCTGTAGAAGGTCACTGTGTCAAACATCTCTGCTCCCGTGTGTATAAATAACAGGGCCTCTACGGGTGGTAACCTATATCCTTGTGTGTAGGTTTATCACATGCTTACGTTTAAATC
Source organism: Paramisgurnus dabryanus (assembly GCF_030506205.2). Taxonomy (NCBI): domain Eukaryota; kingdom Metazoa; phylum Chordata; class Actinopteri; order Cypriniformes; family Cobitidae; genus Paramisgurnus; species Paramisgurnus dabryanus. The sequence goes on from NC_133344.1 coordinate 29,169,911, forward strand.
GGTCAACACTGCTTATAATCCCGCTGTCAAGGGCGACCGGAAATCCAGTTGCGCTGATATGTGGAAAAAACAATCGGCATGCGGCAAAGCTGCCAATTAAAAACGGACGCCACGCGAGGAATGTGTCCTGCTTAGACAAGCCTCTATGAGCATGCTTACACTCGCATCACATTGGTGATTATGAATTGCATAATGTCCATGTGATTGACTTGCATGCCATATAAACATGCAAACATTCATTTTCTTCTTTACCGTTTGAAAATAAGCAGCTAGCTAGAAGATCATTACTTTAAAAGAGCTGTTATACTGTCTGGTAATGTTTTCTTACATATTTCCAGCCCAATGTGGTTTTGCAGTTTTCACAGTAGATGTCTGCAACTGCATGAAGTCCAGTCAGCAGAACTCTCTCCTCTGCAGGGCCACATCCCACATTCACCCTGAGATACAATCAGACACAACATTACCAAAGTACAATCAGGTTAGAGGACATGACAGTGTTATGCATGAACTGTTTACTAGACTTTCTGGAATACTCAAATCTGATTGGTCAATAATCATAATATCTTAATAACAGCAACACACATGGATACTGGACTACTGATCTGGTGCAATTTAAATATTTAATGCAATAAAACATACCATTTTTATTATAAGTAGGGTTACCTAACAATTAGTTGCGACTAATCGTTTGCAGAATAAAAAGTTTTGTTTACATAACATATGTGGGTGTACTGTGTATAATAATTATGTCTATATAAATACACACACGTGCATGTAAGAAATACTTGCATGTGTATATACACTTTATATTTAATTATTATACACAGTACACCCACATATATTAATGTAAACAAAACTTTTATTCTGCAAACGATTAGTCGCAACTAATAATCAGGCAGCTCACAATTTGTATTAAACGGCTTAACAGTAGTGAAAGGCGATTTCGAAGCACGCTTCTTGACATTTACATTTACGAATCTTTTGTTTCGAATCATTGGTTCGGAGCTTATTTCAAACTGGCAAAAGTCACGTGATTTTAGCAAACGAGGCTTCATTATGTCATAACTGTTTCGAAAATCCGACGATTCACCACTAGGGGGAGTTGATCACAAATGACCAGTGTAGGTAACTCGAGTCAGTTTTATTATAAAAGTTTATAAAACATTCATCCTTCTGACTAATAACACTACCATTTGGTCTACTTTTTGTTTATGGACAGATTTAATGACAAAAATGTGCATAATTAAAAAGGGAGTTCGTTTTAATGATTTGTTTTTCATAAATAAAACTAAAAACACAGAATACACTTTTAATTATGTCTTAATTAAATCAAATAATTTATTTTTCTTAAAAACTTATTTTAAGAACAATCTTGCTATTGTTTTGTAAAAAGTGTAAAATGTTTGGACAGATCTTGCTGCTTTTACACTATTTTGACCAGCAGGTGTCGCCAGCTTGTATGGTGTTTCGAATGCTTCGAAAAACTGAATCAATTTGCGAAGCAATTGGTTCAATTGATTCAAATCTTCGAAAAGCTTTGTTTCTCCCATCACTACTTAACAGTAAATATAGGACAGTATCCAATGGTTACTTTACAGTAAATACAAAAGTACATTCAAATAAAAAAATACATAAGAAATATCGGATGAACGGTATCATTACAAAACACAAACACCTTAGCCTTACCACTTGTGAAAACAATATGACCATTAAATTTACAGTGCTATTAAAGGCGGGGTACATGATCTCTGAAAGCCAACGTTGACATTTGAAATTACCTAAGCAAACACTCCCCTACCCCAATAGAATCTGGACCTTCTTTTGATAGACCCACCCCACACATAAACAACCCAGGCCACGATGTAGGTTAGTAGACACACCCCTTACTGCTGATTGGCTACAAGTGTGTTTTGGTAGTCTGCCCGACAAAAATCATGCACCCCGCCTTTAAACAAGCCCATATATTTACATATATACATAAGCATAGTTTATTTGACTGATACGTGTACAAAGACGTTCAACGCATGCACATTGCGACAAAATGCAATGCATCTCCTGGGCTACATGCTACATTCTCCTGTACGCACATATGTGACCCATGTGTACTAAGTACGTGCCGTTACAAAAATTCGCAGTGCGCATACAGCGTGTGCGGAATTTGCGAGACCCTTACGTATGCTTAACTCTTTCGCCACCATTGACGAGATATCTCGTCAATCAAGAGAAAACACTTCCCTGCCAATGACAAGTATTTCCAGCTTTCCGCAATACCGCTATTATCCACCAGGTTCCGCAACTTTTTAAACCCGGAAGTATTGCCCTATGGCAAGCAGCTGCATGTCCGTGTCTGTTTTAAAGATCGCTCTGAATGGGATCTCTATGAAAAGTCCGTCACAAAAATTGAATTATCTCTGCTTTTTGCTCAAAATGTGTTTTTTTTTTTGCAGAAACCTACTCATATTCAAAAGCTGATTACAAAAGAACCACTGAAGGTAGGATGAAACAGTTTTTTTGTTTGAAAGCAGAGGGTTTGTTCTTTCATTTGATATATTGCATGTTTACATATTTAAAGAAGAACATTTTCTGAAAGGCATTAAACTTTTGTGAAAATCATGAAAAACGCTGTAGCTGGCTGGCAACTTTTTTTAAAAACGCTGGCGGCGAAAGAGTTAAAAGTGGAACTATACTTTTACTTTAAACATTAATATTATAGTTATAGCAAGCAAATATGCATATCTAAAATTGTATTTAAAAATCTAAAAAAATCTAACATTTTTAAGGTATTTAAAAATATTAGTAATGCTTTATGTAAAAATAAAGTGCTATAAAAAATTGTGCATATCAACTTTTTATACAATGTCAATTTAAAGGTGCAGTGTGTAACTTTTAGAAGGATCTCTTGAATAATATACATAATTATATTATCAGTGGTGTATAAAGACCTTACATAATGAACTGTATTGTTTTTATTATCTTAGAATGAGGCGTTTTTATCTACATACACTGTGGGTCTCCTTACATGGAAGTCGCCGTCATGTTTTTACAGTAGTCATAAACGGACAAATCTTTCTAGAGAGAGCGGTTCGTCCCTACATGGAGCACCCACAGAAGTGTTTGTTAAGCGTCCTTGGGTTTTTGAAAGGCGCTATATAAATTAAAGTTATTATTATTAAAGTTATTATTATTATTATTACTACATTGTCTCAGACGACATGTTTGTCCAGTGGCAGCTATCGTATCTTCTCATTGCATTTTGAAATTGAGGTTGATTGCAATTCAAAATCTAACCACTAGATGTCGCTAAAAACCCATACAGTACCTTTGAGCTAAAATTTATATGACAACTTTTGCAACAAAACCATAAAATATAGATAAAATGTTCATATTTTAGTGTTTTTTATGTACAACATTCAACAGTTTTAGGGTGATATGAAACACATCTGGGTGATTCTCGTGAAATAAGACTTATGAGACATTTAGATAAAAAAAGTAAATGCAAAGTAAGAGTATCAAAATAAGATTTTGCACATGTACTATTTTGCACATGATTTCAAATGACATCATACAAACCGATTTTGTTGTTTTTTCCACATTTAAGGGGAACATTTTCATTACTGCAACGTATCCATGACTAGATTTGGGTTCTTTGACATGGAAATATTTATAATTAACAAAATTAAAAGCTTTTTACAGTACAGAAACATGTGGTATTTGGTGATCATTGGTAAATGTAGAGACAATAATAAGGAATATAAATGTGTTCAAGACCAATTTTCTCATCCTCTGCAACAATTTTCAATCAATGTTTAAGTCCTAAAGGAACTAACATTTTCAAAAAAATAAATTGTTGGAAGGGACATAATTGACTGTGACACTCAAGTTGGCTAACAGGTAAGCAGTTCTTATTTTTTCTCTCCAGATAAAAGTTAATATTTTGTTTGTCATAGTACCTAGACAACTTTTTAGTTCTCATTACCGAAACATGAGTTTGTTAATGCATATATTTAATGTAATATCATGCGGTACAATGACAATTTTTGATAATGATATATCATATCTAAAAAATGTAAATAATTCTATAGGAAATATTTTTTAAATCCTCTAAAAATAAATGGTTATAGTAAGTTTAGACCTTAGTCTTATATGTGCAAAAAAATGGACTTCAAGGGCTTTTTAAAAAATCTGATGCTGCACACTTAAATCTGGATTTCGTGAGAATCACCCATCCGCACTGCATGTGGTCTTGATCACCCTGTCAGCATCTATTTTTTACGATAGCGTCTGACGTTATCCTTTTCTTGTTTATACGGCATAAACGCTTAATTAATGTACCAGCAGAAGCAGTTAAGTGAAAATGAGATTTTCTTAAACAAAAATAAACTTACACAGAGTTGAACAGATATGCTCTGCCCTGACTTCCTTGAAAGGACTAAAAGACAGAAAGAGAACACATGAGGTCACTTTCATATATAAATGAGCTTTTCATCTTCATCTAGGCAGACCTGACTCATGACATCAAACAGGAAGTTCACACTGCATGTCAATATGTTTGTGTTGTACGGTTAACAAACATGTTTGTTCCTGCCCTGTACCTACACCTGTTATTGGGTTATTCATTCGCAGCTTGCTATTTACCTTGGAGATGAGTTCATCATGGTTGGCGAGGTGTGCTCTGCAGTGGATGCAGCTGTAGGTACGGTGGCAACTGGGAAGGTACGCCTGGAAGGTTTTGGAGCGCGTCATGGTAACCATGGACCGGGTCGGCGGGCGGTGCAAGAAGGGGCTGCCGGCCCAGGTCGGCTCACAAGGGAAGCACCGCAACACACAGGTGAGGGCCGTGGTGGGGCGGGGTGGGAGGTATACACCTGCGTACACACATGGGGATACCTCGGGATGACTATCACAGCTATATGTTTCTCCCTTTAAAAAAGCAGCAGTCTGATGCTGTCTTGTACTCCTTTCATTTGTAAGGCTTTGTTGAGGCAGGGGAGAGCATATTTTAAAAGTCTGTAGAGAAAAGCAGCTTTTATGTACTTTGTATTGTTTCCAAGCCAAAGCGTGGGGTCGGAGCATAAAGAATCCACTGATAGGCCGAAGCCATTACCCACACAAACACACGGCAGTGGAAAGGGGCAAACACACGCTCCTACTGTCATACGTCTACAAATAAACTCTTTTGCATTCTGGTGACTTCAGTATGCACACAATGGCCGTAAGGATATTTAAGGGCCCAGTGAAGATGTAATGCTGAAAAGTCAGAGACCAAACAATGCATTTAGTGATACGCCAATGATAACATGCATTATAGATGAGATAATGGATGTTTTGGTTTCTTGCACACACACACACGCACACACAGTATTTAGACCGAGGGCTTTTTTCAAAGCTAATACAGGTTTCTTCTCAATGTTGTATTTAAACTTAAATCTAAGGCTGATTCTTAAGGTTAAATCAATTTGTGGTAAGAGTGGATTACTAATGGTTTAGTAATAGTGAATGCTTATTTAATGGACATGTACTGTAAATCATTTCAGCTAAAGGATCCACTCACTGGTCTTGACTTGTGCTGAGAAGACCAGCATAGACCGGAATGATGTTCCATACTGGTCCAGACTGGTGGACCAGCATAGCCATTATGTTAACCAGCATAATCAGCTGATTTTGGTTATGCTATTCAGAGCTGTGCAGTGTTGATCCTTTCAACAGGATGTACATAGAAATAAACACAGTGAAAAACAAATGGTCCCTAGCTGTCACTGGGGCGATACCCTTTCAAAAAGTACACCTTTGCACCCAAAGAGTGAATATTAGTACCTCAGAGACCATTGGTACCAAATGTGTACATTTTTTTCTTGAAGCTTGTCTTCTTCCATTTACTTCTTTATAATGCACTATATTGTTTAAACCATGCATGCATTTGGCAGAAAAATGAATGTTTACATCCCTCCTTAGTCAGCTACAAATTAGCTTCAAATTCAAACCAGGTTTCGCATTGCCATAACAGAATCGATAAAAGCAAAGAGAGCCTCAGAATGGTTTCAACGTGCAGGCCGAACACATCAGCCAAGCTCTGATCCGTGACCCATCGTGCACCGGTTTGACCACTGATCCGAAACATGACTGTACCACAGATCATGAAAGGGCACAGGTGCCAAAAACAAGCGATTGAGTGACTTTTCAACAACAGAGAAATAACATTTACATCAATTTTCAATTGGATTATAGGAGGGACCTTAGTCATAAAAGGGATCAATTTTAAGGACTTGGTGATGAACTCTTCTAACTTGGGCCAGTAAAAAACACCCAATGCACTAAATAAGTTAATAACTGCAGAGTAACACTCCACAAGAGTGGTCAAAATACCCTTTCAAAAAGTACAGCTTTGGACTGAAAGAGTTCATATATAAGTACATCGAAGGAACATATTGGTACCAAATGTATAAATATCTGTACCTAATGGTACATATTCTGACCCTTTTAAAAGGTAATGCCCCAGTGACAGACAGCTGGGGTACTTTTTTATATATTTATATATAAAGCATACAGTGGGAGAAATAAGTATTGAACATGTCAACATTTTTTTCAGAACATATATTACCAATGAAACAATTTTCACCAGACATCAATATTAACTCAAGAAATCCACAAATATAAAGAATTCACAACTTTAATAAAGACGAATGGCACAGGAAAAGATATTGAACATGTTAAGAAAAAGGTAAACACCAAGCTGAATTCCATAAGTACAGGTGAACTATTTCTTAAAGGGGACATATCATGAAAATTTGACTTTTTCCATCTTTAAGAGTGCTGTTATTGGGTCCCAGTGCTTCTATATCAACCTAGAAAATGTGAAAAAGATCAACCCAGTTACTTAGTTTTGGTAAACCATTCTTTACAAGCATGTGAAAAGAGAGTTAATTGACATTTGACTCCCCTTGTGATGTCATAAGGGGATAATACCACCCCTTAATCTGCACTATTCAACCACAGCATTGCCATTTAGACTCATTTGCATTTTAAAGGACACACCCAAAACTAGAGCCCGACCGATAAAGGATTTTGAAGGCCGATACCGATACAAATGTTTGTTGCTTTTAAAATCCGATATTCCGATATATCGGGTGGGGTTTTTTCCCAGAAAGCGCAACAAAACATTAACAGATTTCCCTAACATTAGTTATTTGTAGTGATGCACCGATGTATCGGCCGCCGATATTTATCGGCCGATTTTTGATGAATTTGAAACCATCGGCATATCGGCAATAGCACGAGAAAGGCCGATACCGATTGTTTATTAATTAACTGCATAAAGAAATCCATTATATGTAAAAAATAAGTTAATGTCGTTAATAAAATAAATGCTGAATAGCAAAAACCACCTTTGAAGGTTGTCATGTTGTCTTATTATATTTGTTTTAGCTTAATTTGTGCCTCTCTTATTATGTTGGTCAGTTGAATGTTTATTAGATCCAATCCGTGTTCAGGTAAAAATAATTTGATGCAGAAATAAACTAGCTAAAAGACCAACTGTATAGTATTGTATACATCTGTTTAATATCGGTATCGGCATCGGCCAGAAGTTGTCTGTTTAAATCGGTATCGGCCCAAAAAAATCCTATCGGTGCATCCCTAGTTATTTGTAGTTATTTATTATTTATATTATTGTCACAACAGAACAGAGGAACATCAAAATATATTAAAGTTCTGATAAATAAAATGTATAAAAATACAAACTTAAGATATGAAACGTAAAGGCCTTTGAACAAAAACACAAAAACAACAACAACCAAATCAGTTACCAGTTTTAAAAGACTTGGTTCATAAATATAACTTTGAAAAGGACTGGAGACAAATTATTTTAAGTTTTGATAAATAACAACAACAGCAAAATATAAATTGCTGATCACTTGACTCAGGCAGTGGTTAGACGCCTAAATCTGGACCCCACCAGCACCTACTGGTTCAGAGCGCTCTGTCAAAAACACCAACAGTGAGGAAATCTAATGAAGGCTGTTTCGTCCGTTTTTTTTCATTAAATATTCATTTATCGGCCATTATGAATGCCAATACCGATAGTTTGGAAAATGCCTAATATCGGCCTGCCGATATATCGATCGGGCTCTACCCAAAACCGGCACATTTTTGCTCACACCTACAAAGTGGCAATTTGAACATGTTATAATAAATTATCTGTGCGGTATTTTGAGCTAAAACTTACTCTAGGGACACCAAAGATTTATTTGAGATCTTCAAAAAGTTTGTGAAATGTTTTTTGTGAATGAAGCATCTTTGAAGATACACACAACTCAACATTTTCTCTATTGTGTGTCAGTGATAAATTCATATCTTCATGAAGGTCTGGGATGATCAACACAGGCCAAATACCGCCAAAAACATAAATACCACATTCATTCTCCAGACCCCTCTAATGTCTTTGCTACAAGGGCTACTACTGTAAATGATCTGATGCATTTGTTGTGATAGAGGGGCTGTACTCACCATTTTAAAGCCTATGCACCACAGGAACCTTCCTTATATAACTGGAGCATCACTGATGGGGATAACAGCAGAAATGAGAGGAAAATGTCCTCGTGTTGCATCTCATCCTTAACCGGTTGTCTAGACACAATGGTGCATTAGTGGTAATAACAGTGAGACTGGTTTTCTAATCTGCCTGTAAATGGTGATTTTAGCACAAATCTCTTAAATTATAATTAGGAAAACTGTTGAATGAGTTTTTGTCCCGGCATATGCTTAAACAGCCGCATTTAATTTTCTGAGTGGTCTGAGTCAGCTTTTTGTACTTTCCGACTGTGTTTGCATTTATAAATGCAGGGCATTACTTAATATAATGCAACAAGAATTAGCTCTGTCAATTTTCACTTCCTGAATTTGTTCAAAGGACATGTGAAAGACAAGACTGTTGAATTGAAAAGATGATTGAATTTAAAACAATAATCAATCTTATAATTGCTTTATAAAGTAACTCAAGAAGTGCGTTGCTGGTCTTGATAGCCTACCTGATGATGCATGGATAGAAGATATGTAGGGCACAACCTATACTGCCCTCATTTCTAATGACATCACAACCACTAACACACATTTGAGACTTTCACACTACTAGAGAGAGCACTACTCTTCAAGTCTCAGTAATATATAGGCAAACTGAAACCTTATCAGCATTACACTTTTAACAGGTTAATACCAAACCCAATGGTGCAGTCTCACCAAGTTTCAGAAACTCGAGCCCAAAAATGCAGTGTACTACTAGTACTGAGTGTTCACTTGGTTTAACGACACGTCCACGACAAATTATTTAAAACACAATCATATATTTAAATAAACACTGCAATGCTGTTGTTCCTCTAAAGTACTAACAAGTATGACGCAGGTTAAACTGCAGTAAACAATAATGCATGCATTACGCATATAGGTCTTTATTTAAGACTGACAGCACTTATCGCACGTAACAGAAGGATTTGGTCAAAGATTATACACATGTCACTCTTAAAGCGCTTTGATGCTGCAGTAAAGCTGATGATGCTGCTGCTGTCGCGGGCACGCGCGTGGATGTCATAGTGGAGGTGTGAGATAAACAAGCACCACTGCGGTCCTGCATCACATCACGCTGTCCAAAAACAGATACCATACAGCATCTCCAAAGCCTGCATCGGGTCAACAGCCTAATCCCAATGCAAGTTTGCACATTATTTACATTTAGCCGATGACAACACAAAAGTTTAATATTTGTCTACTTTTGTAAACATCGCTCGCATTTACCTTTGAAAAGAAGAAAACGAGGTTATGAAATAATGGCACGTCCACCTCCTGCGTTGAAGTAATTCAGTATTCACAGCAAAGTTTTCATGCGCATTCCTATCACGGATAATTTCCGCTCCTGTTTCGCGGCCAGTGTTGACGACGTGGTTTATATTAAACCAGCGCGTGAGGCAAGTTTTGTCTGGGCACGATTACAGTGTGCATCACCTACACGATGAATGACAGCTGCTTCCACCAATCACTGAGTCGGACGGACATGGCAACAATACGCTGATTGGTCAGAGTGTGAAAAATCAACCAATTATATTGTGTGGCTGTTGTCTACCTGCAGCTCCAACTAGTTGAGGAGCTTACAAATTTAACGCAATAACCCTCTTTGTTGGATCAGTGCTTGTTCGGTGAGGTAAGTGTAAAGCTTTAATATCCAGCGATTGTATTTTTAAATGTAGTTGACACTTAATATCAAGATATGTGCACATTTTAAAGAACTTCCAAAAGTAATATTATGTACAATATATAGTTTAGGTCCTAATTTAAGTACATGCATGTGTACATCACCATTGTATTTGTATATATATATTTATAATTCGCAAATACATGTGTAAATTGATAGTAACGCACATATTTTACAAATTATATATTGCCTTGGTTATTATTAAACATTTTATGCATTATCGTAGATCGCCCTCTTGTGGTCAAGCCTAATATATTTGTGATTTCTGAAGGGTTTCACCACGGCCCTTTAAAATGTATGTTCGACTTTATGCAGCGCTTGAAGAACTGTTAGCCGAATGACGTCAAAGTACCGCGAGAACGAGTCGAAATTAGCCTTCTCCGTACAGTTTCTCGAATTGCTCTCGCGGTACTTTGACGTCATCCGCCTGTCGTTTCCTGTGTTGCCGTATGAGGTCGCACAATCCGACTATCTTTGAGATCACATGAACACAAAATAACAACACAAAGAAGCAAATGAATCTAGTTTCACTCTTAATATATTTTATGGCAGCATATTTACAAATTCAAACAGAACTGTGCTGCTTAAATTCAGAGGCAAAACCATATCACTTTTGTCATAACTGAATAACAGTACAATCAAACAAAACACTGGGTTCATACACAACCAGTGAAGCTTCTCTAGATATAAATAATAGTGATTTATAAAAAAAATGAATAAAATTGCAAAATTACACACAAAAAAGTTCCAATGAGTTTCACCATACACAAAGTTCACAAACATTTTATAATTTCAATAAGTTGCTATCATGTCCAGCATTCTACAGCAATTCTTCAAGAATTAAGCAAATTCACGCCTTTCTTTCAGATATGGCAACACAACAGCTGAACACTCAACATTGATTGATTATCCAGAGTGCCAGTATTTGTGACCCAGACAAACTGCAATGTTACATCCTTCCTCAAAGTGTCAAACATACTAAAATATATACTACCAGTAGCAAATTTGGATACACTTTACTAAATATGCATTTCTTGTGATTATAAATGCTTATATTTGTAGACATTGATTGTGCTTACAAATGAATTTCATTCATTTTTAAATAATTGGAAAGTTGTCTGATTTTCTTGCACTCCAGTTTATGGAAACTTCATCGATAGTTTAGATTTAGGATGGCTATTTTGAATAGGCTAAAATAAAAGAATATAAGTTTAGTTGTGGTTAACATTTTTTGGTCACAGTTCTTATGCTTTTCTTTTGTTTTTAAAAGTTTTGATACAAAATGAGTGTCTGAACTTGCAACTGGCATTAAAAACAACATAACTGTCTGAAGTTTGTAGTCACAACATACATTGAGATACAATGATAATAACACAGTTTGTTGATTTGGAAAACAGCAAAAACAAAATACACGTGTCAAATAAAACCAGATTATTGCAGTAAACATTAACAATCTGTTTTACTGCTGTCTGAATATTGGTCTCTTGAATGATCCCACAATATTTTCACTGCTTTGGTAAAACATCAGTAGCTTCAGTCTTGACAATTAACTCAAACAGTCATTCACGTGTAAACTTCACAGAAATGTCATCATAACATTCACAATATCACACTAAGATTTATAACTTATCACAACCATAAAACTTCAACTTTTGTGGACCATCTGTATCACTACAGACAAGTTAAAGATACAATCAGATTTCATGATGTGCTTTACAGGAATTCCAAAAATGAAAATGTTGTAATGATTTACATACACTTGTGTCATTTCAAACCTATTTCTTTTAATATAAATCTTTTAAAAATATACTTGTTGCCTTTATTCTTGCAATTACAACAAATTGGGAGTTCACAGGGACTTGAAAAGGATGCACAAACACAATAAAAGTATCATAAAAGTATCATAACTTCAAGAGTGACTAGTACATAACTTAAAATCTATTTTACTTTATACAGGTTTGAAATGACATGACGGTGAGTAAATGATGACAATTTTCATTTTTGGGTGAACTATCCCTTTACAGTTGCTCTTATTGCTGAAGAAAGCAGAACTTATAGCTGCCACTACTTCTACACTCATTCACATAAACAACGCAATGTTTTCAGTACTTATGAGGCCAAAGATCAGCGAAAAACATATTGATCAAGTCTTATTTAAAGTTGGTACAGTAGTTGTTTTTCTCCATGAACTCCTTCAGCTTGGTGGGATAGTCTGTCATAATTCCTGTAGCTCCAAGGTCAAAGGCACGTTTAAAGTCCTCCTCGTCGTTCAACACCCAAACATACACCTGTGGTTTGGATGGGGAAAAAACAACAGCAATGACACACGATGACATTCCGGTCAAGAGTGAAATTCCATACAAAGCTCCTGGCATCTGCTCAATCACATCATACGGTTACCCATAAAGCATATTGTGTGTGAGTTAAATCTACCTGTATTCCTCTGCTTGTCAGATGATCAAACAGAGCTTTTCTCATGAGAAGCCTGAAAATACATCCACATTTTCAATTATAACATTATGGCAAGTCATATTTTTTATGTCAACACATCTGAATATGATGAGGGTTGAGCTTCAAGCGATCATTTACTCTTGTGTAAATACAATTATGCCTGTTTGCATATATATCTTAGTCAAGGGTCACACCAAGCAAACAACATTTCCAACATTCCTATAAGAAACACAAACTGTGAAAGTAAACATTTGGGTGAAAGGTGTGCGAGACCTGTGTGTGCATTTACATATACTCACGTGTCTGCCAGCCATGTTATGAAACGTTGGCTTCTTGTCTGGAGCTCAGGGTCTCGAAGTCTACAAGACATGCAAAAATCATTTTAACTTTTCAGATGTTTAACAAAATAGCTATTGGAATAGCTGAGATTATTACAAGTTCATTTAACATATTGTTAGCAGAGATGAAAACCGTAACTTTGATGATTTTGATGATTCTGATATCAGTTGCACTAAACAAGTATTGTTCCTTAATAAACAAGCATATTATAGTCATTTTCTCGCAAATGAATCTACCCTGTCTCACTGCATGTTTGGAAAAAGAGCTGTAGGATATCCAACTACTTTAAGGCCATATGGAATATTATACACTTTGAACAAGTATTCCTCACTTGGAAATGATGGACGGCATGGGGATCTCCAGGAACTGCTCTTTGAGTGGGACGAAGGGCAAAAGTCCCGTGTAGAAAAGTCCCAATAACAGCAGCACTCTTTGCAAACTGAACAAGACTGGGATTTGTGGATTCTAAATAGGAAAAACAAAACATTGTATAAACAATTATTTGCAATGTAGTTCACAATGGCTTGCGAATCAATATTGATTTTACCTCTTTGTAACATTTCTTTACAATTTCATTGCTGGAGTTTCCCCAAACGGTCAGATGCTCCCTGTTGTACTGAATGACCATCTCAGACACCTGACGGAAAAGGTAAAACTCAATCAGCTGAACGATCTGCTTCTGGCAGACACGTCCTGCTGACTGTGAATAATTTTAGCATTGAGAAACAGCTGCACAGACAGGAATCAAGGGAGTGAAACAAGAGTGGGACAACAGGACCCACATATCTCTCACATACACACACATACCTTCTTGATAAGCGTGTCATTGTTGACCTTGATGTCAATGTTTACAGGGGTGTTTGGGAAAGAATCAAACACGTCTTTTAGCAAAGGGATGCATTTGTCATCTCCACCTTCACAGAAGCACTCTGAAATATATGAATGTAAAACATTTGTACAAACTTACCTTTAAATGCATACATTAGTATCACATTAGAAATCAGTTTGATTATTAATACAATCATATTTGTTGTTGAACATTAACACTCACCTCGCTTGAAAGTCACACCAAGCTTACAAAGGTAAGGTGGAAGATCCTAAAAAAAAAAAAAACAGACGTTCTTCACACAAACAGGTTTTTGTAACACTGACTTTACTTTCACACTGGCATTTTGGTTATATGCCAACTACTAGAGGTGTGACGAGATCTCGTACCACAAAATCTCTCAATATTTTAAGACAAATGTTAAAGATGAAGTGGATTTAAACGCTGTTTGTAAGCAAGCGTGTTTTTAATGTAAAGTGAAAGTAAAATAACAATCGCCAGGATGTCGGCGCCCTCTTTAGACATTTGTTATAATGCATAATGTTGGTTTTTATGTTGGACATTTCACAAGACTTTTTAATGAGCAAAATAAATCTTTAGTACATTATATGAAGTTCTAGTTCAAAATACCATATAGAAAATGTATTATATCATGTTAAAATTGCCACTTTGTAGGTGTGAGCAAAAATGTGCCAGCTTTGGGTGTGTGTCCTTTAAAATGCAAATGAGCTGATCTCTGCACTAAATGACAGTGCCATGGTTGGATTAAGTGCAGATTAAGGGGCGGTATTATCCCCTTCTGACATCACAAGGGGAGCCAAATTTCAATGACCTATTTTTTCACATGCTTGAAGAGAATGGTTTATCAAAACTAAGTTACTGGGTTGATCTTTTACACATTTTCTAGGTTGATAGAAGCACTGGGGACCCAATTATAGAACTTAAACATGGAAAAAGTCAGATTTTTATGATATGTCCCCTTTAATGTTTTTGTTGAATTAAACCATGTGTTAACTTGGTTTTGATACTGTAGCTGAACCAATTATTATTGCCTCAGCATTATGTGTCATTTTAAAGGTTATTGCTCAAAAATATAAAATTACTTCATTACCAATTTCCAAAATAATAAAACAGTCCTAGATTTGTTAAAACATTTCAAAATTATGTGTTTTTAGTTGAATAAAAGAGTATTTTCCATTCCAGCCTGATCTCACGAGAATTGATAGATATTTTGCAATAATTTAAAGTTTGTATAATTCGTATGAAGTTAATCGTGCACAAATAAACGTTTATCATAAAAACCATAACAAAACCCCACCCTTTACCCAAACGTCACAAGGGCAAAGGCAAATCATACAAAAATGTATGAATGTGCATGTACAAATTAATATGAATTAGCCACCACGTAAAATATGTACGAATTGCCATGAGATAGCATTGTCCATTCATATATTTTATAAATGAAGATTTCTAAAAATCTTGTTCTCGTGAATTCAATCTCATGTCTCATGGAGTAAATGTCTCATCACACCCGTACCAACTACAAATATTTGAAAGTGTTCGATGATGTTTGAAGTCGCTCCACTCACAGCATAAGCCACATCAGAGATGTATGCATTCATCCCAGTCGACCTCTTCAGGTTGGAATCATGTAGTACAACCACCTGCTCATCTCTGGTCAAATGACAGTCCAATTCCAACATGTCAGTGCCTAGTTTGACAGCGCTGAGTGGGGTGAAGGCAAATGAGTTAAGATGAGTTAATACAGTGTCTGTTTAATTGTCTCATTAACTTGTTAAGACGATGTTCTTAGTATGTGCTTAAGAAAAGGTGTGTGACCCGCAAATCAGATGCAGTGATCAAATCAACAGAAAATGGCCTGAGATTATTTATGATTAATTTATGATTCAACACAGTTACATATTTAATGTGAATATCACTTAATAATGGGATGATTTCACTAGTTCCAGATTAAAATTTGATCTGTCGTAACTGAAAACCTAAAATATCTCAGTGCCATTTTTTTGTGTCAAGATGATGCACACCAGTAATGCATTTTGTAAGGCAAGTCCACTTGCAGTTCTCACGGACACGCGTTTTATCAACTGGCTATCCTCCAGACATGAGGAACCACGTCTTATTTCATTTCGGTCATGTGGTGTGTGTGTCCGCTCGCGGTGTGAAGCGCGTCTGCGCTATAATCAGAGATGTTTTATCAACTGGCTAGTTACCTCCAGACAGTGACGGTCCGGACCACGTCTTTCTCATTTTGGCTGTGAGGCGCGTATCCCCGCTCGCAGTGTGATTCGCGTACGCGCTATTCTCCGAGATGCACTTGACGGCCTTTTGTGCAGCAATCTTTTTTTTGATGACCTAGTTAAGGCGGTAGGGTTTCCAAGCTTAGGCGGGCCACCTTAACTGAAATATGTTGCGGGAATCCCTGAAATTCTTTCAAAAATAACTTCGAGCACACATGTCAGTTTTCTGAAAAGTGTTCATTGACACGTACACGTGTATATATGGTGTAAAGAGAAGCTCAAGCCCACGTAAGCCAATCACAATCCCGAAAACAGCAACGAATCACTTCCTGTTCCTCTTTTGAACAAGGTCGCACTTTTGACGTAGGTGCGAGCTCTGGCGCATACTTTGACGTTGGCTGCCTAAACATCAGTTTCTCTCAGTTTACATGCAACCGTGTAACCAAAGATTTTCCAAATCTCCACTCTGGCCGGAGTTTTTAGAAAGAATCTGTTTTAGAGGCGAGTTCTCCGTTTGCGTGTAAACGAAGGGAAATGTCTCCGTTTTTCAAAATAACGATGTACGTGTAAACAGGGCCTCAGCTTTTCAAGCACCAATGTGTGCTTCAGCCAATCAGATCGCCTTCTGCAAATAACCTAGTACGAGCATGTGTTGCGGCCCCAGTGATTGGCTGTTGGCTACGCTTCAGACAAGCCTTCCGTCAACTGGGGCACGTTCAATCTCACACCGGTGTGCAACGTTTTGCTACGGTTTCCGGGTCTAACGACATGTTTCCTGGAAACGGTGTGCAACGGAATGCAACAGGTTTTAGAGGCGTTTTCTCTTGTTTGGTGGGTGTGTCAAAAATGTCTGGCCAATCAGCGGCAAGATGTAAATAAACCACGCGGTACTAAAGGGACAGCTCGCTCAAGGGTTCAAGTTGGAATGTTGTCTTTCATTCTGAAGGTCAGTGACTGTAACATCGAGGGTATTTACAGTATTAAACACACATTTATAATGATTTCATCAGGCTTCAGAAACATTTAAAAAAGAAAACAAAGCATGGCCTCTCAGCTACCGTAGTTGCAACTCTTGCGTCATCACAACAGGGTGTTCAACGCATCACTGTTTCTGTTTAATCAACGTTTTGTCGGGGCTGAACGCAGCCCTGTTAAAGCTTTTGCCCCATCAAGTCATGAG
This sequence comes from Paramisgurnus dabryanus, assembly GCF_030506205.2. Classification (NCBI taxonomy): domain Eukaryota; kingdom Metazoa; phylum Chordata; class Actinopteri; order Cypriniformes; family Cobitidae; genus Paramisgurnus; species Paramisgurnus dabryanus. Next base: position 29,187,202 of record NC_133344.1, read on the forward strand.
ATATGCGAGAACCAATGAGATTCAACGTTATCGACGTGCTTCCATGTTTGAATCTACAATGCTGATTTTACAATAACCTCTACAATGATATGCAACTTATATTTATGAAGCATTTTCTCTCCCAAATTGATTGCTCTTTTTCCAGTAGTGTCATTTGGATTACTTTAATGATGGATGTACAGTTATGTGCTTTTTAGAGCTTCACAACACTGACCACCATTCAACATCTCAGGTGTGCAAAGAATGTGTCTGTGAAGTTTCAGCTGAAAATAACCAACAGATCATTTATTATAGCATGTCCAAAATGCCCCTATTTGGGTGGGAGCAAAAACGTGTACCGGTACCTTTAAGCTACTGCCCTCACTCCTACCAACAGACTAGGCATGGGCCGGTTACCGGTTTCAAGGTATACCGAGGTTTAAAACAGTCAAGGTTTCAAAACCACTAAAATGTTCTGTGATACCGTCTCCAAGGTATGAGCTGTGTTTATACAAAATTCATTAAATCATGAAGTCATGTGATTGATTTGATGTTTACATTTAATATATATTACGAAAATATTATATATGTTTTGAAAGCATATTATAATTTAAAGACTTTATTGTACCTGGCATTTGAAAATAACACATTTTAGTGTTGCAATGGCAATACCGCAACACCGTGAAACCGTGGTATTTTTGCTAAAGGTTATCATACCGCCAGAATCTTATACCGGCCCATGCCTACAACAGACAGCGAGCGCTTTCGGGTTAAAATAGATTGGATTCCTGTAAATACAGCCCGAGACAATAGTATATTTAGCCGCATTAACGATACAACATGCTAACAAACGCATTTTTGGGTAAAATTAACCAGTCAGTCAGTCAGTCAGTGGCTGTGGGCGGGGCTTTGTTAGTGTGACATCACATTGCTAAGAGAATCAAAACAGCAATGTCCAATGAGACTGCTTTGGTTTAATGGGGGTTAAAAAAGAAGGAGTGGGTAGATTTGTTTCATTGTAGGGTGGTTTTGTGATATATATATATGGGATGGGATAATCATGTAAAAATTATGGGATAGTTTCATTTTACAGTAATCTGTTTCTCAAATACAGTGAAACTCACTGCTTGAAAGCTGCCATTGTGTTCTCCAAGTTTTCACCAGCACCTGTAGATGAAGAAAAATGTTTAAGGAAAGAAAGTATATTTTTGTCATTTCAAACAGTACTTTCATACACTCATAAGAACACCAGTCAATTACATTTATACGGTGAAAATCTGTATAATATAACACTCTGCTATATCGTAGGGTTCACAGTCCACACACCAATATATCTAGTCAATTATCCGAAGTATTTGAACTTTGACCAAAGTGAAACAGAGATATTGCTGTCTTGTAAATAAAATCTATTATTACAATAAGGAAAACCACTGATTATGCAATATACAGGCCGCAAATTTGCAATCCAGTATTTTGTTCATTTCTAGCTGACAGCATTGCTGGGTGCCAATGACAGCCATTCATTAATTTGACGTACACACCCCACATAAAGAAAGACTGACGGAACACACCCTGAATTCAACACGAGACAACCGTGAAGGTAAGTGAATAGGATTGAAAGAAAAGCACGTTACCTCCGCGGTGTGAGATGTGTTTGCTGCAGAAAGCCGTTCTTTTTCTCCGATGAAGCAGAGACGGACACTTCAGCAATAACGCGGAGGTAAGCACGTACCCGGTCACGGTGGATAAAACATAAACCACAGTGCTCATTTTTACACGTATGTGCCGGATAAATCCAGAACAAAGCAACGGAGTCCGGTAAAATGACTAAATAACTACAAGTTCATTGACAAGTGGCATCAAATGCGACAGTCTCTGGGTGCTGGAGTAAACACACCGGCCGGTTTCTTCATCGAGCACCGCTGGCCATCCACAGCACTGTATCGGCGATCAGAAAACAAACGAGGGAATCTTAAAAAGCTTTGAATGCAATATCCATGGAATTAAATCCTGCTTTTGTTGCACCGTCATGATTTTCACTGAAAACCCACCCATGGGCTTGCAGTCCAATGTTTCTTGACAGGCCATCCCCCCGCGGACAAAGTATGGTTACCGCTCCAGTCAATATTATTACCGCGGTCGCAAAAATGCGCATGCGTTAAATAAAAATAACCTGCAAGTGAACGCAAGAGGATGCTGGTGGACAAATTTCTTGAACGTGTCAGATCCATTGAAATAAAAGGACAGAAACCAAAATAAATACAATTCGCTGGCTTTTATGTATAAAATTAGATGCATGTTTGAGGTGCTTTAATTTAAAAACACCTTGTCCTGTTTCATTTAAACATATATTGGTGACATTGTTTTGTCTTAAGATGCACACCTGTAGTGGTTTTTGTAAGGTGTGTTTGTAAAAATAATTAATTAATTTATAAGTCAGGATTCTTAGGGCAGCTGTAAATATGTGGCCCTTCCTATAAAGTTTTTGCAATCAAGTGTGTCATAGGTCAGCCAGGTTGGTCTGTCAAAGTTCACTACAAAGTTCAATTCTGTCTATTGCAATTCTTTAGTAAGATATACATAGAAGATTGACAAGCGAAATGCCTCAAAAGTAAAGCTTTTTTAAGTAAGCTGTTTTTATTTGCAATACTTATTAAGATATTCTTGTGATTGCATTTCTCCTGCATTCAGGTGTTGGTATCTAAGAAAGAGGAACCCGATTAGTTGACACTTATAAAGTTATTGTATAGATGTCGACAGCACTTGCAACAGCTCTTCAAGAATGGGATATTCGGGAGAAAGAACTGCAGCAGATTCAGGTAGGATCTTATCGTTTGTAGACGTGACTTTATCGTGCATCTATTAAAAGTGGATTTGTGACCTTATATTTAAATGATCTTACACGTTGGGCCAAAAAGAGACGAACTCAGCCGTTGGGCTAAATTTACCCAGGAAATTTACAGCTGACCCAACAATGGATTAAAACAACACAGCATTTTGGGTTGAAACAACCCAGTATATAGGTTAAAGGTCACCTAATGTGAGAAATAGACTTTTATATGTTGTTTGAACATAATTGTGTATCATCCGTGTACACAACCCTCCTGTAAACCTGTCCACTCCTTTTATTTTTTAAATCCCCATAAAACCTCAAAAGTCTCATGAGACAAGTGTTGCAGTTTTCGGAGCAAACTGATGTCACTTTGCAAAGGCTCCGCCCACAACCGTCCAGAGACCAGAGTTAGGTCATAATTTCTATTTTAAATCTTCTTTACATGAGTAATTATCTCATGTTCATTATGAACAATTAAGCAAGATAATTGTATTATTAAAAACAATGTATGTGTTTGGTATAGATAACAAGGGAGGAAAGCAGCTCATTTAAAGAGACAGACCCAAAAATGGTCCCTTCCAACATGGTATAATAAATTACCTATAGGGTATTGGACATGAAACGTCACAGGGACATTTTAGGGACACGTGAGACTGATAATACATATTGAAAAATTTACATATTGGGTGACGTTTAAATTACAACCAAACAAGTTGGGATTGTCTCTTTTCGACCCAGCGTTGAGGTTGAAAATAACCCAGCATTTTTGTATGTGTATAAGCAGAATATCCAATAACTTTTCTTTTGAAACGAAACATTGCTGTGTCCAGGAGACCCATCGACTTTACATACAGAAGTTAGATGAAGTCTCTAAACTTCAAAAGAACTTTGCTGCCTCCATCGCTCGACAGAGGAAAAATATAAAGGACTTATCCAAGACATTGAAAAAGTGGGTAACTTGTTTTTCTAGTTTAAAGTACTCGTACTAGTTTGTTTTAGGCTTTACCAACTGCAATGTTTACTTTTATCATGAATGCTTTTTGTCACTTAATTATAGAGTCAATAAAGGTCTGACAGAAGAGGAGAAGAATGCTGTGGAAAAGGTCAAAAGTCACATTCAGGATATGCCGACCATTTTAAATCAAATGGAAGCATTTCTTCCAAAGGAAAATGGGTATTGGGAGATTACTATTTTTATATTTTAGGATGTGGATATAAGCTTTGTAATAAAATGGTATGTTTGTTATTTTTTCCTCTCTTTTCAAGGCTCTATCTTACCCTTGTCCTTGGAAACGTGAATGTCAACCTTCTGAGCAAAGAATCCAAGTAAGCATTTATAAAACATGAAAAGTATTTTACTGTATACTTTGCCCTATTCTGTACATGAAAATATGTTTGAAATAGGTTATAAAAATCGGTTATGTTTGGATAAATCTTGTTCTTTTTATTTCTCCATTACACTAAATATCTAAACGTCTAGTAAAAAAATAAAAGGAGTGTGGTTTTTAGAATATGGCATATAGATTTAAGTATAAACCTCAAAACATCTTGTTGTATTTTTGCTTAAATTGGAGCATTTTGTTTCTTACTCTTAGAGTGTAAGAAACAAACAAACAAAAAACTTGTTTTAAGGAAGTTTACATCTTAAATCTTAAATAAAAATGGTACAAAAGCTTATTTTAAGAATATTTTTCCCTTATATAAACCTAATATGTACAATGGGTCTGTGAAGTACTAATGTATACATTTGAGAAACTAATATGCACGTGTATTTTTTTTTTTTTTAATTGTACATTATGGAATAACAAGAACTTGCTAACCCTTCTCTTTTAGTTTATATTTTATACTGCATATTTAATACTTTTAATATTTTTTTACTGCAGAGCTGAGTACAAAGATGAGTATGAAAAGTTCAAACTATGTGTGACATTGATTATGTTCCTGTTGACCTTCTTGTGTCGCTTCTTCATCAACTACAGGTAAGACTGAATTCATGCAGGGCTGTCTGGCAGGGCTCGCATTGTCAGATTTTATGTGTCTGCTTCTGTTGTTTGACTGCAGAGTTGTGGATGCGCTTCTGAACTTCGTGTTGGTGTGGTACTATTGCACCCTAACAATTCGTGAGAGCATACTCATCAGCAATGGCTCCAGGTCAGATCTGTTAAAACGATATGACAATACAAGCTTGCGATCATAAAATTAATCTGCATACTTTTTCAGGATTAAGGGCTGGTGGGTTTTCCATCACTATATTTCCACCTTTCTATCTGGGGTAATGTTGACCTGGTAAGTAGTGTCAAACTATTTATTCCATATAAGTTATGTTTATATACAGTACAGCACAATATTGAATGGCTTATAAGCTCTGATATATACAGTCTTTTAAATGGCATTTGCTGAACTGAATTCTGGGAAACATCAATTGCTACAATTAGTTTACCCTCATACTAGAATTCCTATGTATTTAGGCCTGATGGTGAAATGTATCAGTCATACAGGAACCAGTTCCTGGCCTATTCTTTGTATCAGAGTAAGTAATAAACTTTATATGCTATCTTATGCATCTGCCATGGCAGAAAAAGCACAATGGCAGGACTGCACATGATATTTAATGGCTTTAGAGGCAATGTCTGATTTTTCACCCAGGCTTTGTGCAGCTTCTTCAGTACTACTATCAAAGTGGATGTCTCTACAGACTTAAAGCACTAGGAGAAAGACACAATTTGGATCTAACTGTCGGTGAGTATGTGAGTTACAAAAAAATTAAAAAGCATTTATACCAATAGGGTGTGCATAAACATTTTTATGGCAAATGACATTTATAATAAATAAAACCTGTTTTTGTTTACACAGAGGGATTTCAGTCGTGGATGTGGCGTGGATTGACCTTTCTCCTTCCGTTTCTCTTCCTGGGTCAAGTGAGTTTTCTCCTTTCTTGATACTTTCAATACAAGCATATATGTACTATTTGTCATGGGTGACTTTTTGAAGAATCAAGCTTTAACTTTTTACAGCATACATGCAATGGCATATGAATTTTATATGGTTAATATTTAAATGTTGAATGTGTTACAGTTTTGGCAGTTTTGGAATAGTATAACTTTGTTTAGAATGGCTCAGCTCCCAGAGTGTAAGGAGTGGCAGGTAAGTGTCGCTTTACTAGATCTTTTTATTGCATATAGGTAATACATTTTTTATTAAATATGTACGACTCAACGTTTGAAAGTAATAACATTTTTGCTTTTACCTCTGCACTACTTTCCAGGTGTCCATGTGTGGTTTTTGCTTTCTGGTTCTGTTTACTGGAAACTTTTTAACCACTCTTGCAGTTGTTCGTCACAAGCTCAAGAATGATGAGAAGATCAAGAGGCTGTGATTTTTTTCCCACTAGTTTTTAAACAGAGAATGTATTTCAGTTTAGTTCATTATGTTGTACTTTTATCGTGTTATATTTATAAATATTGCTAAATAAAAGTTGTAATTGCATTTTTAATAAGTAATCAAATAAAATTATTATTTTATATAATAATGTTATTTACATAGATTTAACACAATACAATACAAATTTAAAAACAATGTACGAACCCCTTTCATAAACTCATTATATTTCAAAACAAAGTGTGTGTTAATTTTTGTTCATTTATCGAACTCTTACTATTATTATTATTATTATACATATATTCAAACATTTAATTATTTAAGTACCCACGTGGAGCGTGACCTGAAGTGACCTCATTTTCCCAGCATTCCTATCATAACAACATGGCGGCGTCCATCGAGATGCACCCGTAAAGTTAGCTTGTTGTATAGTTCGCATAAGATCCATAACTTTCTATTGTTGTAGATTTATAAAAAAAGTGCTGGCATGTTTGATAAACTACAGACGATGTTGTTTTTAGCGACGTTGTCGAGTTTGATGTATTGTGCAGTCGGTTGTGAGGTCTCAGGTGAGTTTATTCCTGCACGCGTGACTGATCACTAGCAGATACCATAGCGAAGAGACACAATTATTTAGTAGTTATATTAAAATGATATACGATGGTATAAATCTATATTAACATTCACACATATTTGCACAACAACCGCGTAACACGAGACAGGTAATGAGGCTGCGTCTTGAAACCTAGTGAGCGCCCTATCTAGGCAGGTTTTTGGGGCATGAAAGGCGCCTCGTGCTTTATAGTTTAACGATATTTAAAGTAAAATGTACGTTACGGCCCTCTTTACAGCTACGATCGCTAGTTATTTAATATACCGCACATTTTCCTTCTGATAAAAATAACCATGCAAACTATTGTTTACCTATATTATTGTTTAGCTGTTTACCATAAGGACCAATACAAAATTCTCTAGTTCAGAAGGATTTTTAAAGGCGTTTAATTGGTTCCAATCTGCCAGATGACATCTCATTAATATAAGTTATATTACCAGCAGACCCTATAATAGTTTCCATTAAATCAATACAGTTCTTATTATATCACTGTTTCGTTTCTAATGTTTTTTTTTTTCATGTTTAGTTTGGGTTAACTGTATTATTTATTTTCACAGATGCTTTAAGTGACATTTGGGGCTACACTGAGCCTTACCTGCTGGCTGTATGGCAAAACAGGTTATATTTGTATACTGCTGCTGCTGTTCTCATAGGAGTCTGGTTTACTGTGAATGTAGCCTTCAAAAAGGTAGCGTGTCTGTTTAGTCTCTACGTTGTTCATTACATTCATAACTTACGTCTTTGCTCCTGACCTCTTTTTAGTGTCCAATGTCCATTATGAAATAATGCATTGTTGTTTTATAGAAGAAACCGATCCAGCCTGTAAATCCATTGCCTCAAAGATCTGAGAGAAAGAAGGAACTGTCATCTGAAACAGAGAAAGTTATTCATGTTGCTGGGGTCAGAATATTTTATGGATCCCAGACTGCGACAGCGAAGGTTGGATATTAAAATGTTACAGTGCCAAAACCTTAAACAACCCTTTGACACCTTTAGTAAAACCCTATGCAAATATCTGATGTGGTTGTAAATGTTACATTTCTAGGGGTTTGCAAGAGAGCTTGCTGAAGATGTCACGGGTCAAGGGTTTGAGTGTGAGATCACCGATATGAAAGATTATGATCCAGATGACCGTCTAGCAGAAGAGGTGAGCACAGCATGTTTTGGGAGGACCAGTTTTAGCATTACAATGTCAAGCACTGTATGTTGAGCAGCGGATGCATGCACAGTCAAGTGGCAGCAAGTTTGGCAGGAGCATGACAGAGGAAAAAGAGCTCAACAAAGTTGTATAACAAAAAGCTTGTTGTTAATAATCAGTTTATTTCTGATTTAATATAAGCGCGTTTGTTATTGTAGGACTTTTTTTAGGAAGTAAACGCTTTTCGTCGTACTATGAAGTGAGATGATAAGCTTAAGTCTCTGCTCGTTCTCCATCCTTGTGTATTCAGCAGCCAAATACCCAGAATTGCCACCGTGTCTTTCTCATAGCTGCATTGTTTTCAGGATGTCTTGATTTTAAATGATAAATAAAACTTGTAGGGGTGGTTTCCCGGACAGGAATTAGACTAGTCCTAGACTCAAATAAATATTAGAGCTGTCCAAACTGATAACAACTTGCACTGACATATCTTCAAATACACCAGTAGCCTCTGTTTTGCCTCAAAATGCACACAAGTAATGTTTTTAGTAAGACATGTCTGTTAAAACTATTTAAGGCCTAGTCCTGGTTTAATATAATCCCTGTCCGGGAAACCACCCCGTAGTGTTGTATGTTTTTGCATCGTTTTCGGGACATTTTAAAATGCTTACCATGTGCTGCATTTGCGCACTGACTCTGCTCTGGTTGCTATTTGATCACGACATCAAAGACCTCATTGTTCAGTAAAATGTATTTTATTTATAATAAATAGTCTTTTCACTTGTTTGGTTGCTGAAGAACCATTGCATCCATAGTGTCCTCATGAATGTAGAAATTGTTTAAATTTATAATGTAAACCGCTAGATCTGTTATTGTTTTTTGATGGGAAATGTCACTGGGATTACTGGGAGCACTGGAGGTTTTGGTTGTAAAACTTGCTATCAAGAAGTCTTAGACTTTTTGGGGATAATAACATTTCATCTTTCATCCACACTTTAGCTACTTAGACCAAAAGAACGTTGTTATTTCTAACAAATATAAAGAAATGCAGTTTAATTAATGAATAAATGCAACAAATAAACAATCATTGTTATAATACATTTAAAATATACTGATCTTAAGTAAATAACATGTTTCTGTCTGGTCAATTTTTTATTATTTAGCTTTTTTCTCCAAATATAACAAAACACAGACAAAAGACACCCAAAGTAAAATAACAATAAAAAAGTATAAATAAAAATAAACTAATAAATAACAATAGTTATAATACATAAAATGTATAGTCATTTCAAGTAGATGAAAACTATTCTGTTTGAACAATATTATTTTTATTACTGTATTATAGTTTTTTTTTTTTTTTGCAGTACAGTAATGAAAATTTAGAGGCAACAAGGGCTTAAAGGAATAGTCAATTTTCTTTAAAAAAAAAAAATCCAGATAATGTACTCACCACCATTTCATCCAAAATGTTGATGTCTTTCTTTGTTCAGTCAGAGGAAATAGTTTTTTTGAGGAAAACATTCCAGGATTTTTCTCATTTTAATGGACACAACACTTAACAGTTTTTTTCAACTGAGTTTCATATATGTAACACATGACCTTTCTACGTCACTACGCAATAACGTGAGGTCGTGCTGGTTCGTCACACAGCCGGAAGAAGAGAAGTTGTGGTTTAAAAGGGTTTTTTTTGTCAAAAATGACAATCGTTTTGCTAGATAAGACCCTCATGCCTCGTTTGGGATCGTTTAGAGTCCTTTGAAACTCCGTTGAAAAAACTGTTAAGTGTTAACTGTTGGTGTCCATTAAAATGAAAAAAAAATGGAATGTTTTCCTCAAAAAACATAATTTCTTCACGACTGAACAAAGAAAGACATCAACATTTTTTTAAGAAAATTGACTAATTCTTTAACTCCCATTAAAATAACATCACATTGCAAAAAATTATAAATGTCCAATTTTACAATTTAAAATTTCCTTTGGTGTGTAAGTGTGTATTAGTTATATGTTACCGATATGGAAAAGGTACAAGTTATTATTTCCAACATAAATTTATTTTCTTGGACTACAACAAACACAAGGATTGTAGGCAACATTTTAATTCCTAGGCTTGTTTACTGGGACAAGACCGACATTATCATCGTTCCTCCAGCTTCTGAAATACAGCTTGTAAGTTAACTCGGCATTGCACTTTTTCAAACATGGTAATGAGCGTCACATTTCTGGCTATCGTCAGAGGTATTCAGGCAATCACAATGTAGGTTAGCTGGCCAATGAGGGACACAGCGCTTTTCAATAATCGATAAACTTTGTAAAAAATCTGAGCATTTAAGGAAGACAGGAATATCTGGATCTACAGTAATGTATGGTATATGTAAAATAATGTGGTTTTTGAACCATAAACCACGCAAACATTGTATTATACCAAATACACAAAATAACATAAAAGGTGCTCTTTAAAAAAATCTATTATAAACCTATAAAACATCTTTACATGCTCACATATCAAAATCTTTTTCCTTTAGTGTTCAAGCAAGATGATCTGTGTGTTTCTGGTGGCCACATATACTGATGGACAGCCCACTGAGAGCGCTGAATGGTTTTGTAAATGGCTGGAGGAAGCGTCCACTGACTTTCGCTATGGCAAAACCTACCTGAAGGGAATGAGATATGCCGTTTTCGGCCTAGGCAACTCTGTTTACGTTGGCCATTATAACACGGTGAGGCATCGTTATTCTTTTATTAATTTCACTCCTCTTCTGTAGCATCACCATTACTCTTACTGTTTTGTGTATTCAGGTGAGTAAGAACATAGATAAGTGGTTATGGATGCTGAGCGCCGCCCGGATCATGACCAGAGGGGAAGGCGATTGCAACGTGGTGAAGAGTCGAAACGGCAGCATCCAGGCGGATTTCCAAGCCTGGAAAACGAAGTTCCTGAGCCGTCTGCTGGCCTTGGCTAGGGGTGAAAAGAAAGTTTGCTCAGGGAAGTGCAAGAAGGAAAAATGCAAAAATAAGAAGAAACATAAGGAGGAGGCAGAGGACGATCACTCGCTCGCCCAGAAGAACAGCTCAGAGGTAAGCCGGCTCCCTCTCTCTGATCTCTTTGAACACAGGTATTCATGGTTACCATTCTCAATGCACTAGCGGTGAGCAGATTGTTCTATGGTTCACTCATGTAAATGGGATCTGAACAGCAGGGGTGACATTATAGACCCAAGAATAAAATTTGTTCTTGTAGATGTGCTCTTTTATGAAAGATTTTTATGAGATTAAAATGAGCTATTTACTTGCACAAATGCATGGATTATTAAGCATAACTCATCAGTGCACAGTGTTTTATTCAATATTTTTATAATCAAATCGAAATGCATTTACATTAGCCTGGTTTTCTTTAAACATTTGCGCAAAACTTTTGCAGTATTTTCTAAATGTCGATGAAAACTGTTGTGAAATGATAGTGTTTCCTTTTACGTTTTAGTCAGATAACATTGGTTATTTTGTAAAAAGTAATTTCAAAACGCATAGCGTTGTAATGTTCGACTTCATTTGGCGCTGGAAGGAACAAGGGATGTAACAATTAATCATGTGTCCCATTAAAAATGCCTGTCTGAAATCGATTCTGAATCGCAAGGCTGAGATTCTTTGTTTCATTCACAGCTTGTGTGTGTACTATGGCATTTGGTCAGTAGGAAATCCTTATTCATCTAAAATCATTAGGAGTCGGAGTCGTTTATAACGTGCATTTAAAAAAGCAACACTCGTTTAATAAAAATCATTCAAAATTTTCTTTATTATCATGAAAATACCTGAAACAATTTGAAGAACAGCGATATAAATATTCCTGTAGACATTTCCTGTAATGCGTTTGTAATGCTACTTCTTCTGTGGCACAAAGGGAGTTTCTGCACGAGAGCGCCCCCTGGCTTTTGGATTTGCCGGGATTTCACCATAATTCATTAAAATTCATTCATTGAGAAAACGCGCATTTGCACGGTTACACTCCTACAAGGATTGACGTGCGGATGAAATCAAAATACTGCAAGAGCGATTTGAAATCATACTGAGCAGGTTTTTTTGTTGTTATGTGCTGTCCTCATACCAAACATACTGAACCATAAAGAGTGATCATGTGACTTCGAATTGCACTAAAGCCCACATCATCCAAACGTAAAAACGTTTTTTTGCGATATGCAGGTTTTTTTGTATTTCCTGTGGCTGCTTTTTTTATTTGCTCGTCAATAGAAGGGTCATGGAAAGGTGTCTTTATTTACCTATCTATGCTTTTATTCAAAGAGACTTACAAACTGAGAGAGCATTTGTAACTTTTCTCTGCCTGTAAAACACATTTTCTTATCTTCTGTTGTTATTAACTCTTTTCCCGCCATTGACGAGTTATTTTGTCAATTAAGAGAAAACAGTTCCCTGCCAATGACGTTTTCCTGACGTGATTTACCATAATGTGTATATCTGCACTGTAAAAAACTTTGCTGCCTTAAGATTTTTTGTTAAATCAACTCAGATTTTCAAGTCATGTCAACAGAAATTAGTTGTCACAACTTATAAAAATAGTTGAGAAAAGTCAACTTAAATTTATAAGTTATAACAACTCACCTGTAGTTATAACAACTCATCTCTAGTCAAGATAAATAATAGTAAGTTGAAATGACTTGTAAATCCGAGTTGATTCAACAAAAATTGAATTGAAAAGGCAGCAAGTATTTTTTTACAGTGTGGTGGGGTGAACAGATGATGGATATTTAGTAATAAATAATAATTAGTAAATGTAAGCTGTTATTAAGCAACATGTCATCTGTCAAACTGTCTTAACCTCCACAAACACAGCCAAATCATGATACAGAGATTGTAGAGTTCCAGTGCTGTGATAGTAAAACTCACTCCTGAAATGTTTTGGATCAAATTACAAGAATCAGACTTTGAGGCTTTATGTTTAATCGTCTTCTCTAGGCCTTTTCTTAGGTGAAACCCTAAAGCTTTGTCTACTCCTCAGGAGGAGCTGATGGAGTCCAGCAGTGATGATGAATCCTCAGGTGAAGAAGAGCATTCTCACGGCTCGGTCATTGACATGGAGGACCTTGGGAATGTGATGAACAGCATGAAGAAAGCCAAGGTAAAACTAGTAATCGCACATTCTGTGGTGGTTAAAAGTAGAAGTCCACTGTGTGCTTTTCTTTCAAAATATCTTCTTTTGTGTTCAACAAAATAAAGCAATGTGTGAATGCAATGTAAGTTGCTTTGCATAAAAGTGTCTGCCAAATACAAAACAATACAAATGCTGGAGTAGAAACTTGGAATATATTTGCAAGCTTTTGTTCCTTTTGCATTTATACAGACATTGTCACAATCAACCATCTAAAAGTTTACAAAAATGAAACAACAGCATATTAGTTTGTAATGACACAAGGTCAAGATTATGGCTGTGTAAATGGGTTGCAATGCATTCAATTTACTAATTCAATTGTATGGGTTGCGATACTGTGAATTGCAGCAATATTTTGGGATGTTTATTAATTTAGGAATATAATAGGATATTATTTTAGGAAAGTTGTCTTTGAGAACACACCACCATATGCAAACCTTAGCAAAATTTAGAGAAAAGTTTAGAGATGAGAAGAATGCCAACTAGTGGACGGGATGTAAACTCAAAATGAAATGACTGCCATGAATCTTGCATTACGATTATCGAATCGATACATTATTGCCCCCCAAATTTTTTTACATCCCTAGTCAGTATGATGAATGAATTCTCATTTTTTGTGTGAACTGTTCCTTTAAGAGGGCAGAGTTCTGTATAGACAGAAGTATTGTGTCCATTGAAAGAGACTGAGTGGCAGATGGTTTACTGCAGCAGACAGCAGCTCCAGCAGGCACTGCAAGGACTTGCGTAACCATGAACTGTGATCACTGACGCCCACTCTACAGGCCTGTGTGCAGGAGTGATTCATGAGACAAATCTCTACATACACACATGTACCCGCTATATCGCATCCTCATCTGAACAGTGAAGGCTGTGAGTGAAAAAACAGAGTGACAACCCATTTTAATCCAGTAAGAGCCCTTTATAAACAATTTCAGGATCAGATACGTGTTTAACTGGTTTTAAAAAATAGATTTGGAGCTCAAGCGATCAGCTATTTGCATCGTTTCAAATATGCAGATCAAAGAAGATCCCAGACAGTTACATTTTTTGTAAACCATCTGTTGAGAGCTCATTACAGGAGAGAGCAAGTTTGTGATCCTGCCCAGTCTGAAGTCGCATGGAAATATTTATAGCAATAGCCAAGACTAAATTGTAAGGGTCAAAATTATCTATTTTTCTTTAGTGCCTAAAATCATTAGAATATTAAAGGAATATTCAATTTTCTTAAAAGAAAAATCCAGATAATTTACTCACCACCATGTCATCCAAAATGTTGATGTCTTTCTTTGTTCAGTCGAGAAGAAATTATGTTTTTTGAGGAAAACATTGCAGGATTTTTCTCATTTTAATGGACTTTAATAGAGCCCAACTTTTAACACTTAAATCAACACGTAACAGTTTTTTTCAATGGAGCTCAAAGGACTCTAAACGATCCCAAACGAGGCATAAGGGTCTTATCTAGCGATTGTCATTTTTGTCAAGAAAAATAAAAAATATGCACTTTTAAACCACAACTTTTCGTCTAGGTCCGGTCCACCGTGACCTAACATAAATGCGTAGTGACGTAGGGAGGTCACGTGTTACATATATAAAACGCACATTTGCGGACCATTGTAAACAATAAACTGACACAAAGACATTAATTAGTATCATTCCACATACAACAACATAGGAACGGTCCTCTTTCAATACACTTGTAAACACTGGGGCGGAGTTTCGCGTTGGTCCTCTGTGACCTCTTGACTTCATGACGTATTACGTGGGGTCACGCTGGCGCATCACGACCGGATCTAGATAAGAAGTTGTGGTTTAAAAGTGCATATTTTTTATTTTTCTTGTCAAAAATGACAATCGTTTCGCTAGATAAGACCCTTATGCCTCTTTTGGGATCGTTTAGAGTCCTTTGAAACTCCGTTGAAAAAAACTGTTAAGTGTTGAGTTAAGTATTAAATGTTGGGCTCTATTAAAGTCCATTAAAATGTGAAAAATCCTGCAATGTTTTCCTCAAAAAACATAATTTCTTCTCGACTGAACAAAGAAAGACATTAACATTTTGGATGACATGGTGGTGAGTAAATTATCTGGATTTTTCTTTTAAGAAAATGGAATATTCCTTTTAGTAAAGATCAGATGTTCCATGAAGATGTATATTTTAAATTTCTTACCATAAATATATCAAAACTTTTTTTGTGAGTGGGTGCAGTTGCTTAGGACTTTATTTGGAAGACTTTAAATGCGATTTTCTCAATATTTTGATTTTTTTTGCACCCTCAGATTTCAGATTTTCAAAAAGTTGTATCTCGGCCAAATGTTGTCCTATTCTAACAAACCATACAGCAATGAGAAGATCTAAAGCCACATCAAAGTATATTGCTGTCACATAAATAATCTGATTGCTATAGAGAAACATGTAGTCTGACTGCATGTTTATACATATATTCATAGATATAGAAGAATGAGAGAAGCCCAGTAAGGCACTATATTTGTAAAACTGGGTTGAAACAACATAAGTTAAGGACTGTAGGTCTGACAGAGATGGATTTTATGCCTTTCAACAAGTACCCCAAAAGCTAATAAATGAACGGCCAAAAACACAACTGCTACAACACTAATGTTTCTAAATGAAAATCTAACTCTAAATTTTCCTGTATCATGATACGCATCGTACTGTGGGCTGGTATCGGTATAGGTATCATATACACAGCCCTACGTATCGTGCCATGATACACAGCCCTAATGAATAATACCTGTAAAAAGCTCAAACTTCTCTGCCAGGCGATATATTTTCTTTAACAGAACTCGCTTTTCAAAGCCTACAGCGAACGGCCGGTTTTACTGTTTTCTGCTTGCGTCATGTAAAGAACATTCTCTGAAAAGATAACCTTGATATCTTTAATATCTTTAATTAATATTTAATATTGAGTAAGGTCATGACAAAGATTGAAAGTCAATGTGAAATCAATGTTTAAAATCAAACTTTGATGTTCCCAATTTCATAATTAGATTGAGACTTTAGCCTGGATTTCAAAGACAGGGTCACATTTTATAACTTGGCTGTTTAAATAATATTCAAGGCTGCTATAGATGCATGCATAATTCATTTTTTATTCCTAGTGGAATATGAATAAATTATGAAACCAGTTAAATTGAAGACTTGAATAATGAAAACGTCTAAAATTCAAGGTTTACTTTGAGCAGACCTGCTGGTTTTATCTATTTTAGTTTGTGTAGAATTACTCCGCTTTGTCTCCAGGTGGCATCAGAGATATACTTAATATTGGCTTTGCTTGTACAGAAACCTGACCCTGTATCACTGCAGTATCTGCAATGCATAACATTCACTTTATTGTTGTTAAACATATGTGCGCACCTCTGAAAAACTTAATTAACACTCAATTCTGTATTGATCTATTTATTGATTTTTTGCATTGTAACTCAGATATACAGCACTGCTTTCTTATATTTACGAACAAGCATATCCCAGCATGCAGAGAAATTGATGCTTCTGGAAGTGCAGAATATACACCACACCTTTAACTCTTACACCGCTCGCGTTTTTAAAAAAAGTTGCCAGCCAGCGCCAGCGTTTTTCATGATTTTCACCAAAGTTTAATGCCTTCCAGAAAATGTTCTTCTTTAAAAATATAAACATACAATATACCAAATGAAAGAACAGACCCTCTGCTTTAAAAAAAAAAACCGTGTCATCCTACCTTCAGTGGGTCTTTTGTAATCAGCTTTTGAATATGGGTAGGTTTCTGCAAAAACACCACATTTTGAGCAAAAAGCAGAGATAATTCCATTTTTGTGACGGACTTTTCATAGAGATCCCATTCAGAGCGATTTTTAAAACAGACACGGACATGCAGCCGCTTGCCATAGGGCAATACTTCCGGGTTTAAAAAGTTGTGGAAGGGCGCCACCTGGTGGATAATAGCGGTATTGCGGAAAGATGGAAAATGGCGGGGAAGCGTTTTCTCTTAATTGACGAGATATCTCGTCAATGGCGGTGAAAGAGTTAAAATATCATTTTGTGTGGCTTTTATGCAAGCAATTTTAGTTCCTAGAAATTTGATAAGCCTTATTATTAGATTGTTTTTATGCTCTTATATCTCCTAGTTTCCTTAGTCTTCAAGCAGCATTGACGTTAATAAGGTTGGAAGTGACTAATCTATTCTTAACTATTTTTCAGTATCCTATTTGGCAGGAGTCCGTAAATAGACCTACCTAAGTCTATAAACAACTGGGCAAAATTCTCATGTTTTGACTATTGAAGCTCCTATATGAGATGTTTTTATAATCTGCTGCTGATTCACACTCAAGTTTATTATTCTGATTGAGATTTTTTTGTTTGTTTTTTTGTTTTGTTCGCTTTTTCCTATTTTTCCTGTGTAGATGTCTATTAAAATAGTGGGTTAAAGTGATAGAATTTTCATTTTTGGGTGAAGCATCATCATTTATCACCCTAATTTTGATCTAAACCAGTTTGTTAAACACAAATGAAGATATTATGATAAATGATGGTAACCACACGGTGGATGGCACGCTCTGAATTCCATAGTATGAAAAAAATAAAATGAAAGTCAACAGTAAAAATACTATGAAAGTCAAGGGGGGCCGTCGGTGTGTGAAAGACATGACCCTGAATCTCCCAAATAATACAGGGTTTCCTGAAACTCCATTTGTCCCATATGAAATGGCTGTGTCTGAAAGCTTAGGCTTTTTACTTGTTGCCTTGCTGTCCTGCTGTCTGTCAAGCAAGGACTCACATGTAGCATTTGCACAAAAAGGCATCTTTTGGACAGCTTCTACTATTAAGAAAAAATATATTTGAAATATTCATAGACAGTATGTTGGTGAAAACCAAAAAGAAGAGCTCTCAAAAGATTAACCGTGATTAATCGCGCCCAATCATGATCAATTGCGCCCAATCATGATCAATTGCGCCCAATCATGATCAATCGCGCCCAATCATGATCAATCGCGCCCAATCATGATCAATCGCGCCCAATCATGATCAATCGCGCCCAATCATGATCAATCGCGCCCAATCATGATCAATCGCGCCCAATCATGATCAATCGCGCTCAATCATGATCAATCGCGCTCAATCATGATCAATCGCGCTAGAAAATATTATTTACGTATAAATATCTTTAAATTTAAATATAAAATATATAAAAATTTAAATATGCATTTTTTTCCCTTTAATACATACATGCATGTGTGTGTTTATATATACAAAATAATTACACACAGTGCACATATATGTTATGCAAAAACAAACTTTGATTTTGTTTGCGATGAATCTTTTGACAGCCCTAAGAATAATACAAAAACAAGATACAAATTTATCGCTAGAAAAGCAGAAGATCAAAATTAACACAGAAACTCTTATAACATTTTCACTGAACCCATGTCAATATTTTGAGATCACCCTGCTCAACCAATCACCTTCCCTGTGGATGCACACAGGACTGTAGGAGATCAGAGGTAGTAAAGGTTAAATCCATGCTGCTTTCAAAAATCAATCAGATAAAGTATCTCAGGAGACAAGAACTGATGCAAACATTGGATTTGGACATGCCTTGATGCCTTCTTACCTTAAAATGGATTTTCCAAAGGCAGCATTTTTCAGCTTTTGTATGCAGTCAGTATATATTTAGCACACCCTAATCATGTATAGATTTACTGCATGTGTGTATTGAGGCTGAGTTTTCAGCATATGGTATTAGTAAGGTGAAATTCGAGATTAGAGCATTAACCCACAGCCGCTCCATCGAACATGGGACGGGCGGCAGCCGGAGCGACTCGTTGTCACTTTGGCTGTTTGTCATTCTGAATGTGTCAGCTGCTCAGCCTGAACTCTTCAGAACCACCACCAGCATCAATGCTGTCACTTGAATGAGTGGATTGTGGGAAATGGAGCATCCTCCAGCTGAAGATAGCTGCCTCGGTTCTGTCAGTCTGGAGGGGGGAAGCTTGAAGGACATAAGCATGGAGACAAGAGAGATGAATTCTAGGTGACAGATTGCAGCTATGTCAATTCTACGTTTGGCACAGCAGTTCCTCAGCAGATCTCGCTGTGATAGGGCATAGCTCCCACTTTCTGCTCTAACTTCACCCGATGACTTCCACCCGCACTGTTAGTTTTTGGAATTTGCTCAAGGGACACCGCATACTCTGAAACAAATGAACAAAGTCAAAACAGTAAAACACACACAGGGAGAAACCTACTGATTTAGTACCTGTCACAACTTCAAGAAAATGTTTGGATGAATGAGTTTTATTCTTAAACTTGAATCAAAGGTTGAATGAATGTTTTCACGTGGCCCTCTGAGAAACTATTTCAACCTTAAAATCCATATCATTGTCCTTAACAACTGAAGAGAGGTACCAATAATATTGCATGTATCAAAAAACTTCTTAAGAATCTTTACTCGGATATGCTTGTGTGGATTTCTGTCATTCTGACACCCGTGGGTTTCAGATACTGTGCGTTGCTTACAAATCCTTTGAATAAGCTGTGACATGCCGTCAGGCTCAGACCATCTAGTGTGACCTAAGGAGTCCAGCCACATGTACCCCGAGTCGGATTATTCACTTCAGCTGCTATGCACAGCACTGAACCTTTTGACTCATAGTGTCTGAATCTGAAAAGCCAGACTGTCTCTGACCTTTTAATACGGAAAAAATAGCAAATACGGAATGATAACATTCAGGGAACTGAAACCGGAACTATCATGTCAGAATTGATTTAGCTTTGATTTCTATATTCAGGTTTCTCACTGCAGGCTGGAATTGCAATAAAATTGAATTGAAACTGTTAAGTATAAGATTAGGTTCACTATGAAGGTCAGTGATGGAAGTCTAAGACCTTCATCAGGTTGGCGCAACAGAAAGGTATGGTCATATTTCAGTTTAAGTGTGTTAAAGTGTCAGGTCTTTTGTCACTTGTGGGTGCCATTATTTTCAAAGCAGGGTACAGTGAAATTCTGGGGTCAGCAACCTTTTGTATTAGTATTTTTTCCAGCTCAATCTATTTGCTGGCCACACTGGTGCTTTTTATTTCTATCTATAGTTTTTTTTCAGTCATTTAATATGTAGAAAATGTGGAAACCTACATTTAATTTGGGTATATATATCATATATCATTTTGTTCAAAGAGGGTATTTTGTATGTACATGTATTGTAAACCCCCCCCCATTTACACTTATCACCTCTTCTTCTTCGTTGCATAACTCTGGTTCTGGTGCATTATGGGATAATGAAGTGTCCATCGTATGCACGCTGCAAAATCTAGCCGAAAGTAGTAGGTCATCCTGCTTTTCACCTACTATATAGTATGGAAGCCATAGATATATACACTAGATGTCGTTTTTGGGTTCTAAGCATGTGTCAAAACCACCACCATCTAAGAACAGAGGTCTTGTCATAGGAAGTAGCTAGGTAAAGCTGCTATCTCCGCCTGTACTCCGAATTCATGGATGATGCCGGACTTTTGTGCTGCATATGGATGTTAGGCCTACTAGCACTATGCATTATAGTTAGAAAAAGTAGATTTTTAAAATATCAAAACTTAATTTTTTTTCTGGACTCAATGCTAAATACATGTCTGACTGTTGAAACCAACCAAAAGAAAACCAAGAAAATTGCATTAATGGTGATTTTATTTCTGTTACACCATTGCCTACAATGACGCTGATGCGGGGCTCCCGTTTCAAGATGCCGGCTTGAAACATTTGACGCATTCGGTCCAATGAACTGCCGTAGCCAAGGCGATATCTAGTGTACATATCTATGGGACGCAGCAATAGCTGTGTGTGTACGGTTCTTCGTCTGCAGCGCATATTGAGTTTCTGCATGCGAGCGCCCTCTGGCTTTTGGATGTAGCGGCATTTCACCGTAATTCATTGAGAAGCATAGCAAGCATCATCAGCCAATTTATCGGTGCATCCCTACAATTAATTTTTAACTTTCTTGACTAGTTAGGAGTTGCTTTAAATTATAAAAAAAAGTTGAATTAGGTTAAGTTATTTCAATGTTTTGATTTTTATAATTTATAACAAATCCTCACTAGTCAAGAAAGTTGAAATGAATTGTAATTTTAATTGATTAAACTTAGGGATTTTTTTTTTTTTAACTTGCAGATTTAAAACCTGGTAAAAATCTGACACCAAATGTCATAAAAATTTTGCAGATAGGGGCAACTTATTAGTGAAGCATCTTGCACTATAAATGTTGAATTGGGGAAATGTGTCCAATGAACTATGGTTAAATTGTGTTAAATGGTGTAAGTTAAGTATTATTTTAACAAGTCTTATTTCTTTTGCAGAGGATGGAGGCAGACGAGGTGAACTCCCAGCGGGTGAAGCTGTCAAAGCAGAATGGAGTGAGGAAGAGCGAGGCAGAGGAAGAGAGCAGAGAAATGATCACTCCAGCCTTGAGAGATTCACTCACTAAACAAGGTACACTGACGCATTAACCTTCCTGTGTTATTCACTCTCTCAATGAAAGATGTGTGTGATGGGAATAAAGCTGTTATAACAGATATGTGACCCACTCTGTGAAAGCTGTGATTTGCTGTTTTCTACATGGAAACATGGTACATCATGTAAAGAACATTGTGAAAAATATAACCTTGATATCTTCAATATTGAGTAATGCTGTATAAAAGATTGAAATGAGTGTTTATGACTACCTTCATGATCCTAATCTAAAAATTAGGTTATGAGACCATATCCTGAATTTCACAGACTGGGTTGCATATCTGTTCAAATACACGGACGCATACAAACACATTTTCTTTTCTTTCTTTTGCATGGTAAAATTTCAGGTGTGCTTTCATGTGCTAGGTTCTGTGACTAGTTTTGTACGTTGTCTAAAAGAAAATTGTTGTTGTCGTTTTTCATTGTTTGCCCGGATGTTGATATAGGGTTCAAATGAGCATTTAAAAATTGTTCACCCAATAATATACAATTTTATAATTTACAATTGCACACCCTTATGCCATCCCAGATGTATATGATTTCCTACAGTTAAACACAAATAAAATCATACTGTGAAATGCCATCACGATATTTTCTTATGCTGCGCTCAGACCAGCTGCGGTAGAGGCGTCAAGCGCAGGTGATTTCAATGTTAAGTCAATGTGAAGACGAGTTGACGCGCGTCTGGAGGTGTCGTGGCGCGAATGAGTTGCGGTAGACGTGATTCCGCCTCATTCGCGCGTCGAGCGTTGCCGTGGGAAACGCGCGAGTTGAAAAATTTGAACTTTGGTGGAAAACCATTCAGGAGGTTACTCTAGTAGTGACGTAATTACAGAAAGTGAGCCGAGTCGCAGAAGCCACTCCCATGACATGAATTTCCGCCTGAATGTCTCAATGACTAGAATTTTACGCACGGCTTTCACACGCGAATGAAGAGAGTAAACTCTAAATGTTCAAGCGGCAAACTAGACGTAAATTTGACCCCTCAAACTCGGCTGGTGTGAACCCACAGTTATATGAGATTTTAAAATGTTCAAAATCCAAAAGCACATTTTGTACATCCATCATTAAAGTAATCGATATGATTCCAAGTGTGTTGATAAATGTGAAACTAGATCACAAAACAAGTCTTAAAGAAAAACCATTTTTCAATATTTTACTATGTTCTAACCTCAACTTGGACAAATTAATACATACTTATCTTTTTTTCAATGCGTGCACTTTTAATCTTTGTACAGTGGGTTGTGAATGTGTTAGCATTTAGCCTAGCCCCATTCATTCCTTAGGATCCAAACAGTGATGAATTAAGAAGCCACCAAACACTTCCATGTTTTCCCTATTTAATGACTGTTACATGAGTAGTTAAACGAGTAAGTATGGTGCCAAAAATAGTTTTTTTAAAGCGGATAAAAAATGAGAACTATTTTGCATGGCGGAAGAGCACTTAGTTTGCAGCACTTTGACCTTGGCGCGCAGTAACATCATCACTCCTGACTACTTCTCTACAATTTAGTTCTCATTTTTTATCAGCTTAAAAAATTGCCACATTTTATTTTGTGCCACTATACTTGTGTTACTACTAAAAGATAGATGAGATATAGGGGTTGTTTACACTTGTTATTAAGATGTATTTTCATCAATCGGATCACAAGTGGACGAGAGAGACACATCACGTTTACACCTGGTATTTTAATCCGTCTTTTTTGTCCACTTTTGACCGCTTCTGTCCTGAATACTGAGGGGTTGGTCTGTCGAGACGGTGGGCGAGTCTCCCTGCTGTCATTCAAACGCGAGCGGGAGTAATGATGAATAGTTTATATGGACGTGAACTGATATTATGTCGGAGTCCACTGCTTGTGTTGTAAGTAAACAAAATGAAACTACGGAGATCAGCCGCTTAAGTTTTATCAATGAAAGGCTAAAAATAACACTGTTCACTGTGTGTTCGCGGCAGAAGTCAGAAAAGACGTAAAACTTGTGTTTAAAACCTCAGATTAGATAAATGGGCGGAGAGAAGGCGGTCGCGTGTGGCTGTTCGAACACATTCAACCACATGTGTGTTTAAACTACAAAAGCAATCCGATCGAAAGGGTTTTCGACTACCTCTGAATGTGGTTGAAAGGGGGCGAGCTCAAAACGTTTTGAACACCGTTTACACCTGGCATTAACGTTGTTCACTTGTGATCCGATCGATGAAAACGCATGTTAATGCCAAGTGTAAACAGACTCGTAAATGCGGTCAATAAGTATTTTTTTGGAAAAGATGGGTTTTAATTGTGTTTTGAATGTTGCAAGGGATGTGGCTGACTGGATTGCAATAGGAATGTCATTTCACCAGCAGGGACAAGTGAAGAAAATTGAGTGGGAACGTAATTTAGTGCCCCTTTGTGATAAAACACAAGGGGCAGCTCATTTGCATAACGTAAGGTTCTGGATGGGGTGTATAAATGTATAAACGTGTGAAAGTATGCCGGTGCAATCCCAGTGAAGTTCTGTAAGTGAGTAGTAGTGATTTAAACATGACATATGCTTCAATCGGTAGCCAGTAGAGAGAGATGAAGAGCGGCGTCTCCTGATCTGTGAGTGGCAGTTAGGTTGAATGAGGAGGTGAGTGTGGAATTCTGCAGTGTACGGCTTTTCTCCAGGTGGATGTTAAAGTCTCCGAGTACTATGAGAGGGCTGCCGTCCTCAGGGAATGTGGAGAGCAGCATATCCAAGTGAGATATCAGAAGTGCACCTGGAGGGCGGTAAACTACAACAATGTGAAGTTGAGTAGGAGAGGTGATGTTAACAGCATGGTATTCAAAAGTGTGATTTGTGCATAGTGAAGTGAGTGGAGTGTACTTCCAGCTATTGTTAATGAGCAGACCTGTGCCTCCACCCCAGCCTGATTGGCAAGGAGAGTGAACGTAGTTTGAGGAAAGGGCAAACGGGTGTTGCCAAGTCCTCTGGACAAATCCATCTCTTAGTCAGGGCTAGGATGTTGAGTGGCATATTAAATCATCATGTTAGTTATTAATATTTTAAAGGTGCAGTGTGTAAATTTCAGCGGCATCTAGTGGTGAGGTTGCAAATTGCAACCAACGGCTCAGTCTAATGCTCTCCTCTCACTTTGAAACACATAGAGAGGCTATGGTAGCCGCCACGGGACAAATATGTCATTGTCGGAGACAATTTAGTAAAAAAAAATGTCCGTTAAGGGCTTCTGTAGAAACAAGGCAGCCCAAAATGGCGACTTCCATGTAAGCGGACCCTCGGTGTATGTAGATAAAAACGTCTCATTGTTAAGTAATAAACACATAACGGTTTATTATGAAAGGTCTTTATACACCCCTGATAATATAGTTTTGTATATTATTTTGCATTTCTGTCAAGAGATCCTTTAAAAAATTACACACTGCACCTTTAAGCATGTTCAGTGATATATTGAATCCAAAACAAAATCATTCCATTATTAAATTCATAGCTCAATCCCACCTCGAATTTCTATGATATTCAAAATCCTAAATATTGCTCATGAATATAGCTTCCTTTTTTATGCTGTGGGATATTATGTGACAATCAAAATCTTATTGTTTAGAAAAATGAAACCGCACACCTCTCCATAAAAGCTGCATTTTCAGCTATCAATCTTGTTCAGCACGTACCCAATTGCCAGAGTGTATTTTTTGGGAGTTTTTTCAAATTCCTAACTTTAAGCATGTGGAATAGTCATTATGTTTGCATTAGAAAGCATCACTGTTAAAAACTAGGCTCCTTGTATTTATAATAAAAATAGTTTTAAAGGATTGACAGCTAGCTTATTTGTCAGTTGAAGCATATTAGCTCCACAAACACCTCACTGATTACTGTTATGTCCCATTTCCCTGATGATGGACACTCATTTCCTGCTTTCCCAGCTGAGAATAATTGAAAACGTCTGAGATGTATATTTTCATCGCCTGAAAACCGGATGCCAGGGTCCTGATGGTAATTAGGTCTTCATTGCTGGCAGACTGTCATCCACGTTACCGTAAACCACGTTTTCAATTATGATTATTTCTCATACTTTTGACAGTTTTTCCTCCTTGTAAGTGTTTCCTCGTGTGCGTTATTAATAAATCGGCTGCCGAGCTGTGGTTTTTCTCTTCGTGCGGTACAAATTTCACCCCTGTCGCCCTTTTTGCGTATGGAGCCTGTGATGGTGTGACTATGCCTAACGGAGCTTAATGATGTAGCAAAGTCCAATTACTTTTCTCTTGCTGCTGGAGTTCCCTCGAGTTTCCAGCACCACACCTTTTATTAGCCAGCCTGCTTCCAGACCAGCTGCACACTAAAGCTCCTTCAAACTAGAAGCTGACTGGCTTTCACACTTCCACCAAGGGCACAGTGTGTGCTACCAATCACAGTTTGTAATGGGACAATGTGCTTGCGGCAGTGTGCAACACCTTTTGAGCTGTTGTTATTTTATTATGTTTCAGACCAAGAAATTTCCACATGCTCCCAGACTTTTTCTTGAATGGATGTCATCCTTTTTGACATGAATCACTATAAAGTTTAATTTTAGGCAAGAAATGAGAAGGAAACTAAAAAAATATATTAACTTTGGTTTGTTCTTTCAACCTGTGAAACTACTTTTAAAACCCTGGCTAATGTTGCATAATTTAATTTTATGATTAAGAGTTTCAAAGTAGTCATGACCATAAAAATGACAAAAATGTGTAATTTGTGTTAATTGCTGTGAATGAAAGATTAAAAACTAAGCCTTTGATATACAGTGCTTTAACTCTTATTAAATCGTGACTAAACCCTAAACCAACTTTGTTTAGTTAAAGATCTGTAAGAATGGGGCTTTATTAGTGCTGTTCGTTCTTTCTAGTAAGTTTTTTGACATTTGGATATAAATTCCATTTTCGATACAACAATGTATGGTGTAAAAACGTCTAACTGTGCATTCAGACCGCCACCGGCGAGAGTGTCAAAGTGGCCGGAAGTCATTCATTTTCAATGAGAGCCGGCGGCGAGATGGTGCGGCACGTCATGTACAGTGTGAGCGTCGAGGAGAGTTGAAATCAGCTCAACTTTATGGTAATGAGATATGACGCGGTTTGGCGGCAACCAATCGGAAGGCGGAAATGTTCACCGGCAACTAATCGGAAGGCGGAAACCTCCGCCTGAGAGGAGTTCAGAGAATGCATTCGAGCGTCAGAGCGTCCACTACAACTTTTCTTTAGCGTCGTTGTCAGGGCAGCCAGAGCTTTTATTGACGCTCTCCCCGGTGGCGGTCTGAATGCACAGTAAGTGCTGCCCTCTTCAGGTTGAACGGTGGCTACTGCAGTTGAATTTTCCTATTGGATGTTGTGTCCAAAAAATGCCTTGTGACGTAAGCAGGATTAAGCTCACCATGCCCTTGTTACGATCTCACCACACACTTAGTTCGTCCCCTCTATCTCCTTTGGGGTCTGCCCACTTTTCTTGCATTTTTCAATTATTGCCAGTGGGTAGAGTCAGGCTCTGACCAGGGGTTTAGTTACGCTTTAAAGGTCCCATATTTTTACGGTTATATTTTAGATTATGATGTCTTTAAGAATATATATTTACGGTTTAAGTGCCAAAAACAATCTCTATTAGGGCTGGGCGGTATGACGGTATATTCCGTTACCGCGGAATAAAATGTCAGACGTAACAGATTTTTCTATTCCGTCTATTCCGCGGAATGCAAATAAGTGGGCGTGGCTAACTCTGCCTCCAGCATGTTAGACTGACTGTGACGGAGAAACATGTAAAATAGTTCAATTATAAAAAATGAACGAGTTATTTGTGTATTTTTTATAATAAGTGCCAGTGAATCCACCGCGGGTCACGCAGCGAGACTCTTGTCTTGCTCGCTCTCGCGCTCTCTCTCTCTCATGCGCTCTCTCTGTGCTCATGCAGCAGCCGGCCGGTCTCTTGTTTCACGTGCAGAGGTCTCTCTAGGCAAGCGCAAGGAGCTGCGAGGCCAAATAAAGAGTTCTTCTCACACATAATGCTAATAGTTGTAAAGTTTTTTGAACTTTAGGCAAGCTAAGACAAAACTCGCGTTTATATCAGTGACACGTGCGCTGCTGTAGTTTGATGCGCCATTTGCTTATATAAACATATTTGATCGGAGAGACGAGAAAGAGATGCAAATGTTAAGGGCGTCAAGACCTTTAAACAAACTTTATGATCATCACATCATAGCATCTGTCATATTTATAATATTCAGAGCTTCCTCTCTCATGTACAGGTATTAATCCTGTCTGTAGGTTTTTGCATATATTTATACCTGTTCATTTTACATATTGCATATGTTTAATGTAATGTTTGCATAAATACAAAATACAATGAAGCCATACTACACTTTCAATAGTCTATAAAATTAATAACTCAAAACAAGCTTCTGTCTAATCAAGACTTATCTGTTGTTATCTTCTGGGCATTTTCACTTTAACATTATTAACTTTAAATTGCTCATATTTTAAAACTGTGGTGAGCATTTAGTTAAAAGCTATAGTGAGTGGTGTATTTCTGTACATTTTTATCATCCAAAAACTATATAAACTGCAAAACATGTATACTGTGAAATATTCCGTTCCGTGAAATAAAATGACTCATTCCGTGAAATAGATTTTTGGTCATTCCGCCCACCCCTAATCTCTATATATTTTTTTCAGCTCCTTTTTCTAAAAACGGGCCGTTTTGGCCTGTAATAAGTAATATTCATGAGCCTCTCTTCTGATAGGCCTGTTCTTTTATGAGTAAAATATGCAGTTGAAATATCGTTACCCATGGAAGTACACTAAGTGTTAGTTTCTGTACACTAAATGTTAGGTTAGTAAACCAACAGACACAGAGACTAAGAGATTTTAACCTTACCTTGTTTAACTCAATAAACAATCAGACACCAACAGGGCCGGTGTCTGTAACTTAATAAAACAAACAACGTCTGATTTCCAACAGATATTCTATCAAAACCGGTGGTTAACAAAGCCTTTAACGTTACAAAACAACATGTAAGCATCTAGTTAGTATCACGTTAGCATTGCATAACTGTTTACATATATATAATTTAAGTTTTTTCTGGCTCCATAATGTAACTTAAAAGTTAGGACTCCTGATAAATCACATGTGATTGTCTCGTGCACCTCTTTAGTAAAGCCGGTTCATTGATTAGTAGTAAATCACCATCAGCTGCTTTTACAAGCGGCAACCGGTTCTGAGAGCAGGTGATGCCCCTTTACTACCAATCAACGAGATGCCTGTGACCATTGCGTGCAAGTTATCATGCACCCTTGCTTAATGTGTTTACTTACGGGTTTTGGATTTGAGGTCGGACCCAACAAAGTAAAGACTGCAACATCATCTTTTGAGTAGATTCCTGGAGAAACCAGCATAGAAATGCCACACCGAAGCAGTCACTTGTGAAATGTTTAGAACTGACTGCTAAATCGAACTAATTTTTGAGGATTTTTTGAATAAATGAACATTGTTGTCGTATATAAATGTTTTTCAGAAGCCTGTGCAATGATTTAGTTTCCTGACATCCATCAATTGAACAGCATTTTCTCACATGGTGTTATTTTCCTTATGTGGTTGTTTGGCAAAAAGGGGGGGGGTGGGGGGTAGACGGGAACAGTGCTCGGGGTGGAGACTGAAGGTAGTGACTGTGTTTTGGTGACATAGCAACTTTACGCGAGTACAAACAAACCGTTTGAACTCGCAGCTACTTCAGTGCATTTGACTCTTAAATTACTGTTTGAAACTTGTATGGTACTTACATAGCACCTAGACCTCAGTTATCATGAAAAAGCCACAAAATTTCAGTTTTGACAATATGGGACCTTTAATAATGTGAATAATTTAGAAATTAATGTTTGTATTGACACAACGCTTTATTGCACCAAAAATTCAAACTTTGCTTGCCAAAATGTTGACATTGATCATCTCTCTGTTTACTTTAGCCACAGAAACACATGAGAATGTCAAAATATAAATTCATTTTTGAATGTGCTCATTCCGTCTCAATTTGCGTGCATGGCTCACAAATAATGCAGCAGCAAACCGAAATAGAAAAAGAAAGGGTCTTCTGGAAGGAAAATGCATATATTAAACAATGGCTGATGGTTTATTGATGGCAAAAATGTAAATGTAAAAAAATGTAAATTTGCATAAACCATCTATATTTGTCCACACCCATTTAGAACAGATAAAAATGTGTGATTAATCGCGAGTTTACTCATGACAACCATGCGATTAATCTAGATTAAATATTTTAATCGATTAACAGCCCTACTTTATATAGAATGATATATTGAGAAGCTTTGAATTGTACACATGCAAACAGATGCATGTAATTTAGCAGTGCTAGCCCGCAGTGTAGATATGTTACATTATATAACACTCATTTCCTTGAAGAGCTGACCGGTAATGTCCTCTCGCTCTTCATTATTTTTGCTCTTTTACTGATAAACCAGAATTACCCTTGAGCATTAACAGTGGTGATTTAAAGCGGAGCGAGGAAGAGAGCAAAGGGACCCTGAGATGATTTCAAATTCTTAAAATCAGAAACATACAGTATAGAGCAGAAGAAAGGGACAAGAAAGCAGATTGAGGCTAATAGAGTAAGGTGTTTAATGTCTACTATTTGTATATTCACATTCAAAACATACATAAAAACCATTAAATTTATGATTCCAAGTATGTTTCTTTATTCCTCACCAGTTGATATTTAATCAATTTAAAACAATCAGCATATTGGATATTGCATAAAAAGTCAGATAAAACAAACAAATTGTTAATTGACTGTGTAAAAGCATTGAGGTGTATATGAGATCTCAACATTTTTCTGTGGATAAAATGAATTCTTGGTCAAACAAAATCAAATACGTGCAAAACATAGCTTAATTAAGTTTGGCCTATTAAATGCATACTCGGAGAAAAAACTTTCTGAAAGTGCCGAGTGTATTCGTCACAGAATGTCGTCCATCATATGTTTGACTAGTTTTTGTTATGTTTAGCATGAGAATCAAACTCTTTAACTGTGTAAATATATCAGAATGCATGACATAGCCATTACAGTATTAAAACTTGGTTAACATTTTAATGATAATAGTTCATGTAAGTGAGCAAAGTGGTAAATAATCCATATATAGTTGATTTTTAAAATCAGCCTAAATATGTACCAATACCTAAAATCTTCACTTGCATCCAAACACCAAAAAATAACTAGAAACAAATCTCACCCTCTTTCCATTGCAAACATTTAGGCCTCCGCCATTCTCCCATAGACATTTATAATTTAAAGTATACAAGTATATACGCTGTGAACTTAAAAATTATATTTTATGTTGTCTTAAAACATTTTTACTTTGTCAAATGTGGACACTTTTAGAATATCTGTATCTCTTGCTGAAGTCTCACTTGTTTTCAATGCTTCTCAGTTTTTGTGAATGTTGAATGTACGAATATACATCCCCAACAAAAGCTCTGTGCTCGATCCATGAGCAGGGTTTCCTGCAGAAAATTTGTTATTTAAGGTGGTAAGGGGGCGTGGTAATCAAAGTGGCGGGGCATATGCGTTATAATGAAAATTTTAAATATTTTTATTTAAAAAATTCAAATAAAACTTAATTTTGAAGAAACTATGACAGAAAAGAACGCATACTAGATTATTAATGAATTAAATGTTTTTAGTCTAACGGGAATAGCTGCCTGATGAAGTGAAACTAAAGGGTTAACCTGATAAGGAACACTGTGCCGTACACGGCACACCCCCTCCCTTGCACGTGAGGCTGCATTACGTCATTGTAACTTTGAAGCATTAAATCTTCAAAATATACGGTCATGCGGCACATCGTTGTAAAGCTTAGACTTTCGGGATTCCATTAAGCGCACACAGAAAGCATAATATGATTTTTAGCAGTCATAAAACTGTAATTTAGTTGTTAGTTACCTGAACCGGGCGGCGCCGATTTAGGATATTTACTTACCTTCAAAATCTTTCCTTTATCCGCTTCGGTGAAATTGTCCAAAACAAATTGTTCATAAATCCCCAAAAGTCCAAGGAAATGGAATATCCAAGCCTTTTAATCCAAAACGATTTGTTCATCTCACAATCTTGAAGTTTCTGACCGAATTACGATATAAATAGTGTATACAATAAGTTCACTAACAGACATTCGTTCGAATCTCACTTTTCATTCATGATTTATAATGAATATATTCGGATCTCATGTTTATTGTGCAACGTCTGAGGAACAAATGCGCCCCCTTGTGGAATTTCAGCCGTTCCATAAGAGGCTACTAAAACAAACACAAACTAAAGCAGATGTTGTAGAACGTCTGGTGAACGATGATAGATAGCGCAAAAATGGTAAAAACTGATAATTTCCCACTATTAATTACATTATCTTAAAGGAATGTAACAACTGTAGCATGTAAATAATGCACATAAATATAGTGAGCAAGAGTGTCAACAATAATATCGAATCAACAGGCACGTGAAACCTAGCTAGCAGGTTGCTCAAACAACAAAATTACCAGCTAACTTACTCTAAATTTGCAAGAACTATAGACGAATACAATAACAGGCTTAAATAAACCCAAAACATAAGTCCACTTAAAGTTCTCACAGACAAGTGTTTTATCAACTGGCTATCCTCCAGACATGACGGACCACGTCTTAAACTCATTTCGGCCGTGTGGTGTGCGTGCACGCTCGCGGTGTGAAGCGCGTCCGCGCTATTCTCTGAGATGTTTTATCAACTGGCTTGTTATCCTCCAGCACTTGACGGCCTTTTGTGCAGCAAAAATTTTTTTTGGACGACCTAGTTAAGGCGGTAGGGTTTCCAAGCTTAGGCGGGCCGCCTGAACTGAAATGTGCTGCGGGAAACCTTGATGAGGGTGCAGCATGTATCACAGCATGTATCCTTTATGTCAGGGGTAGGTAATGTCAGTCCTGGAGTGCAGAGCGTTTAGCTCCAGATCAAACACACCTGAACAAGCTTAATCAAGGTCTAAAGAGTCACCTCTTTTCAGGGTTGGAGCTGAAATCTGCAGGACATTGGCACTCCAGGACCGACGTTGCCTACCCCTACTCTATATCGACTTTTTTAATTTGGCCAAATGCTGAGACTTTACAGAGGGGAAAGCAGAGTGGGTGTGGTTTTAGTTGAGTAGAGTAGAGTAGAGTAGAGTTGAGAATTACCTTTTTTATCAGACTTTTTCAAACTTTGTTATTTACTGTTTAATTATCATTTAAATTTGGCATGGGGTGGTTAATTATGGAGGGCAAAAAATTACGCAAGTGTATATAAATCAATTAATACATACATACATACATAAATGCAGAAATAAGTAAGTAATTAATTGAATGCATAAATAAATAAATAAATGTAGAAATTCAGAAACAAATAAATGCAAGAATAAATCCATAAATGCAGAAATGACTTTTCGTGTCAGTCCATGCTTGCCTGCTTTTGCTTTGCTCATGGGGCAAACGCAAAACACTAAATGCGTCGCTCCCATGTGCTGAGCCTGCGTTTATCAGTAGCAGTAGTTCTTACAAACTCCATTTATGTAATTATTTATGTATATACACTTAAAGGGGACATTCCATGAAAATCAGACTTTTTCCATGTTTAAGTGCAATAATCGGGTCCCCAGTGCTTCTACCAACCCAGAAAACATGAAAAATAGCAACCCTGTAACTTTGTTTTGGTAAGGCTCTCTCTGCAAGCATGTGAATACATAGGTCATTCGGATTTCGCTCCCCCCATGACGTAGGTAGGGGCTCTTATTATAATGATACCGCCCCTTCAACTGCGCTATCCAACCATGAACGGCCTCACGAGTGCGATAGACAGAGAGAAAGAATGACTGACAGCACGACGCGTTTGTATTCCCTCAAACTCAAACAGGAGCCTACAATCTTATAACTTGTAGTTTTAATAATCTTTCTAAAGATTGAATTAACGTTCTAAAGGATTAACCTTGTGAGTGAGTGAGTGAGTGAGAGAGAGCGAGTGAGCGAACGAACGAGAGAGAGAGCAACGCGATGGTTCGCGATGGTTGCTCCGGAGTGTAGTCCTCATCAGAGTCAACAATGCGTTCATCACTGAAACTCTTAAATGCAAAACACTTTATATGTAATAAATCTTGCACGATATTCACCTTCATCACAGTGTATGATGGTAATGAAAAAACTTGTATCAATGCAACCTGTTTTTAGATGTCTTATAGGCTAAATATGACTAGCTCGTTTGTTACCTAATATAACAAAATATATTTTAAACTTTACCAGTATAGATATGCTAGTTTGTTCTTGAGGACAGAATTTTAGTTTTTTGGCGCACTGTCTCTTTAAGATTTAAAATAGGGCTATGTCAGGTGGCACTGTGGATTCTCATTTTAGACTCTGATATCCATTTGTTTTCTAACATGAAGTTTTGTTAAGCTTAGAACCCTTACCGCTTTTTCAAGCACAGAATGACGTCTTCATTTTCCACTGCTTTATTAAGACTGTTTCAGGAGTAATGGTTGCCCTAGTGATGGCTCTTACGTGTGGATTGAGGCCAAATTGAGTCGAATTCCCCAGGGTGCACAGCACAGTTGTGGGTAATTGGATCTGTGGACCTTAAAAGCGGGCGGACTTTAAATGCTTAGCAGAAAATACTCCTGTTCGTAAACCTAAAAGCACGTGTAAACCCTGACAGGATACATTATGCAGCTTTATTATCAAAATTTCTCCAATTTCTCCAGCAAGATGATGATGGTGATCCTGAAAAGATTGTAACATGAAAAACAAAGGAACAATTCTGTTTACAATATTGCGGTTTATAAAGTTGTTACTGTTATTACTGAAAGTTGGTTTTATAGTTGGCTACACTGTTAGAAAAAACGGTCAAAATATATTCCTCAGCTTTCACTGGAAAAGCATCTTTTTTATAAAAGGTCCTAATATATAACATTAGGTTCAGATATGTATACATTTGATACCGATATGTACCTTTTGAGACACTAATATGAACTCTTTAGGTACAAAGGTGTACTTTTTAAAAGGGTACAGCCCCAGTGACCGCTAGGTTATATATTTCTGACATATTTTTTTGGCAAGACAGCTTTGCATACTTTTCACACAATTTTATAATAGCTAATACATAATCAAATTCAGTGATCATTTTTACCTTTTCAATGTACATTTTGTAGGTTTGAAATGAGGGTTTGATAAGGGTTTCGCTCGAGTCAGACGTTTTCATAAAGACGTCCACTAGATGATATCAAGTTCGGCATTCATGCAGCTTGTGCAAAACAATGAATCATTATTCTTTTGTCTAATGAGCTCATTTTCATATCCGTGTAACGCAGAATAATTACTTTTCTTGAAAGTAGGCCAACCATATTAGTGAAATTACCCACCTCATAAACCCTAAACATATTGGTGGCTAATCCAGTAACAGCTGGCATTTTTAATATATAGACTAGCATTCAACAAGTTTGCCTGGATTTCATTTCAGCTTGTCTTGTGAGCCAAAGTTTAAATTAATTTTAAGTACAGAAACCCAAAGGCAGGGTAAAACCAATGTTAGGTTGTCTTTGATGACAAGCGATACATCAGTGAAATCTCTCAAAAATGTCTACAGTAATTCCTATATAACCACTTTGCGTCGATCTAACATTAACACTTGTTTTTTTATTTCTTGTCTGTAGGTTATAAACTAATAGGCAGTCACTCAGGGGTGAAACTGTGTCGTTGGACAAAGGTGGGTTTTTCTCTCTCTAATTTTGTTGTCAGGGCTGTTTAGTAACTAAAGCTCTGAAAATATAAAATGTTGCCCTTTCTTTATTAGTCAATGCTGAGAGGCAGAGGAGGCTGCTATAAGCACACCTTTTATGGGATTGAATCGCACCGTTGTATGGAGACCACACCGAGTCTGGCGTGTGCCAACAAATGTGTTTTTTGCTGGAGGTAAGAGCAAGTCTTTTTATTAATTAAAAATGAATTTAACATAACGCTCCTGGTAAAGGTACTTTATGATGTTTACTAAGACGAGCATTGCTGTTGTTACTCCTGCCCTGATTTGCTCACCCTCAAGCCATCCAGGATACATAAGACCATCTTTTTTCAGACGAACACAATCAAAGTTATATTAGAAAATGTCCTGGTTCATTCAAGCTTTAAAATGGTAGTAAACAGGGCATGAGATTTTAAAACCCCAAAACGTGTACCCATCCCCACAGAGGTAATCCACACGGCTCCGGGGGTTAATAAAGGCATTAAGGGTAATCAATGCGATTTTGTAAGACAAATCATTATTTAAAACTTATAAATATAATAATGAAGGTCACATTTGGACATACCCCGGGCTTTACAGTGCATTGCATACTATACATTGGGGAATTAGTATGCACCAATTGTTTATTAGTTTACTGCCGATTTCATTTAGGATCTCGATTATAACATTGAATTTGTCAGACTTTTACTCGGAAAGGATGTTTCTGTAAAATGTCTCTGAACAAATTATAAGTGCAGAGGAAGATGCGACGATGATTCAGTGTGACATTTGTGAAGAGAGGCTAGCTTTCAGCAATCTTGCATTTGACAGTGAGGTTTCATCGGAGGAAAGAAAAAAACGCTTGTCATATGCAATCATTCAGCTCAGCTCTTCTGAAGAGTGGATCTAAGATGATTTTTAGCATTATTGACCCTTATTTACCTTATGGTTTGATAATAAGCTGGTGCTTCTATAACAAGTGGGTGAGTAAGATGGACATGACCAACCACATCATCCTATGTGTGA